>NC_141877.1:520257390-520569663 GCF_056163025.1 Triticum urartu
CTCATGGCGTGGCTGTCAGGAGCTGCAAGCTGAAGCGGCTCGGGAGGTCGCGGAGGCGGGTGCCGCTCAGGGACATCACCAACCTCTTCGCCGTGGAGTCAACGGTTGCCCAGTGGCAGCAGGCCCTGCTCCAGCGGCCGCAGCCGCACGAGGGGTCGGCGACGGCGGAGCCGGCCGTGAAGAACGGGCTGGCCGGTGCTGTGCTGAAGGCCGGCAGATACTCTCTCCGGAAGGAGTTTAGATAGCTACTACCGATTATATATGGATTATACTTTTCATTTCATTGTCCAATGATTCATTGGACTAGATTGGTTGGTTAGTCAGTTGGGTTTTTTCAGTTCCTTATTCCTGGTGATAGGAAATGAGCTGCTGAAGTTGAAAGAAAAGAAAGAGAAACCTCAAATTGAATTCGTATATCGATTAAAGGTGTAGCATACTGAATTGGAATCTGGAACTTTGCTGTAGCCTATTTTCAGAAATTATACTATTTGGAGCTGAGATCTGCTTCTCCAGTTCTCCAGGGGACTGTGTGGCACTCTGAATTATACAACAGCTTTCAAGCCACTCCCTTTGCAGGCATATAGCATCTGTGCCATTGCTAGGCAATCTCCTGATTGATCGTCAATCCAGACGGCCATGGAAAGATGTTGAAACTGCTTCGGTACAACAAGTACTGTGGCTGCGGTAGAGGGAGCAGGAGGGTGTGATTTGCATGGCATTCAGCACAATATACCAGTACTATGTTTTTGCTCTTCAGTGAGGAACACGAAAAGAATAGATCTGATGCTGATTATGTGAGGCTTCAGGAGGAAGGAAAGACAGAACAGGCTGGGAGACTTTGGTTAGGGTGTACGACTGATTTTTTTTCTACTGTTCTATGGTCTCCCTTTCTATAGTTTGTTCTGCACATGTACTTTGCAATCATGATGATATTCTCCATCATTTGTCAATACACCATGTCAATATCATAACTAGCTAGAAGAAACGGCCTAACATGCTCCCATTTGATTCTTGTGTGCAAGCCCATATTATGAAATGATACAATCATGTTAGATTCAAGGAAGTTGCGGGTCCGATTCATATTACAGATTTCATATTATACTATCTGTCGTTCCTGAAGTACTAAAAAATAGAAAATGGTGCATTTTCCTCTAATTCATCATTCTATTTTTTTTTGTACCTCAGATTTATGGGGTTATCATATATTTCATAGAATGGTTTTCACCGTGGTTGCTGTTTTGTATCCTTGTTTAATATTGGACCATCGTTGCCTGATTAACTGTAGATCGCCTTACTTTGATCCAGCAACAAAGTAAGGAAGTTGCAGAGAAGCACGAACAGGAAAAAACATCTCGGCATTTTTCCTCAGGTAATTCCGTGATCTTATCATGTTAGCTTTCTTATATGATGCCAACCCCTTGTGTTGATAAGTATTCTGCTGCAGGTATCAAGGAAATTAATTTTCAGCAGAACTAGCTTTCTTCAATTATCAGATCGATATAAAGGATGAGTTGCTCCACATATTTGGAAGTTTAATGGTTAGTTCCTAGTGGAGTTTGTGACCGAATCGAAAACCGTTTTACCCGAGGTCACAGATATATTTTATGCTGCCACATGCTTAGAGGTTGTGATAAGAACCAGAATGTCAAGGTTTAAAAAATACATGATTTAAATATGATATCTCCAATGTTTCTGTGTTAATCCCTTTAAAATACCGCCATCATTTTCCTTTCAGTAGTTAGATATTTTTTACCGACAATATGCAATGTCATCTACTCCCTCTGTTCATTTTTATAAGACCTTGTACACATTTCAGACAGTTTGCAAAGCAGGTCAATTTCAGTTGTCTGAAATGACTTATAAAAGTGAACGGAGGGAGTAGCTTTCTTCAACATGCTTTAGAGTAGAGTAGTTTGCTTTCGAAACCATGAAACAATAAAAACTGACCTCGGTTCAGATGTTCTTTCTGTCACTATCCTATAGCTAGGTACACATGCATGTTGACATTTTCCAAAAAAAAAGTATGCTGACTTTGTACTCTTTGAAAATTGGGAGGAGTTGAATATATACTAACATATATAGTGCCATCTGTGGTGGAAAAGGCAAAGCTTGCCTGATTGTACATCTGAGCATTATTGTACAGGAATGCAGCTTCTTTCAATTTCCTTGTTGGATGGCATTGAATTAGAGAATACAGCCACGAAGGTTACAACCTGAACTTAAATCATAATGCATAACAATGGTCTTCCCCCTAGAGTAAGTGTTATGGAATTGGAAGGTTTATTACCACAAGGCAAGATTCAGGCCTACTGAGTCAGTCCAATAATTATTTAATTTGGCACGCTCTAAAGATTTTATCTATGCACAGCATATGATTTTGATTAGCACATGCATCTTATGTAGTAGGAAATCTCTGCTCACATGAGAATTTAGTTCCTGCGTAGTAAAATTTTACAATCTTTACTCTGCTCCGAAGTTACCTGAGATAGCAAAAAGGACCATTCTGGATTGGGCGGCGGCGGCGTCCTGCGCGTCGTATCCTCCATGGAGGCGCCATCTTGGGAGGAGCTGTTCGGGAGAGAGATGTTGTGGATGGTGGGCTCCGAGTAGCTCCAGCAGTGGCGATGGTGCGGAGGTTGCTAGGTGGTGCGGCGTTGTATCTACCGCGTCATTGGCGACGAGTGTTGGCGGCATGGTGCAGCTGCATTTCGATGACGGATGTGGCTGGATGGACGAACGCAGGGTGGTCGAGCTGTCTGGCGCCATGGTGGCGTCGACGGCAGGCCTGGCAAGGTCTGTGCGTCAGTGCCTGTTCTGGAGATGGATCGGTGGAAGAAGGCGGCGGCAGCCTCGGTGAGTGCGCCGGACCGGTGTGTGACCCAGTCCCGGTATGTGGCTAGGATGGGGCATCCGGCATTAGATGTTAGGATTTGGTGCGATGTCTGTTTGGTATTAGGCTCGGACATTCGGCACCACTGCATCAAGGGGATAGGAGTAGCGACAGATGTTGCCTAGATGGTGGCTTCAGGCTCACTGATGTACTACTTTGTAAGGTCTTTTGTGCTTAATAATTAATAAAGTGGCCGTATGCATCGTCGAGATGCAGAGGCCGGGGGTGCATCCTCCTTTTCTAAAAAAAAATTAAAAAAAAGCAAAAATGACCATTAGTTCAAAATCTCACCTACATTATTACTCTTTTTAACCACAAGAATCTGATGCATTCTGATTTAAGTATGATGTACCCACCATATTCTTGGGATCGTTAACTTCAGTTTTATTTTTGTGCACGTTTTGTTTCAGACAATTGCTCAAGGACTCGTGATAAAAACTAAAAGTTTCTCCACACGTCGCCGTGTTTAGTACAGGCACCCGGTGGTTATGGTGAGGTCTGGTTCGTCTTAGACGTCGTGGAGGTTGCCCATGTCCGGGCAGTACGTCGCTCACATCGCCTAGCAAGCTGCTCCCACCAGTGAGGCAGAGCCCCCCTTTTACTCCGTTCAAATTGTTCTCTGATTGATATGTTTAGAGTTGATTGGAATGATCAGGCTTAGGTGCAGATACTTGCTTCAGGCTTCGATCTAGACATATTTTCCTAGGGATGGATGCATGGATGCATAGTTCGTGATTGTTAAATTTGGTTAAACTTTGGGGTTTTTGTTTTTATTTCTTTTCATATAAAATTCCAAGGTTTTACTGTGCGGTTTCAATGATATTTTTTTGATTCAGGACAAGTTTGATCAATCCAATGATTTGTTGTTTCTCACTGACACTATGAAAGATTGATCTCATGTTTTTTATTTTGCAGCATAGGGAAGTTCTTTTTGCAGGACAGAAAATTGTGGTGGATAAAGAGGCGAGAACCAACAAGTAATTGATCTCTTTTCCTAATGGTCGAACAACTGCAGCTTCAGTTTAAGCAATAAGAGCCATATTCAGGTTAGAGATATAATTAAACATTAATGCCATTCGTGATATAACCTGTTTTCAGCCCGGGGTTCTTAAGTTTTGTTTTCTGGATTTGACAGAAATTCAATCATTTTTGAGGAATTCTGACGAAAAAATTGAACGCATTTTGTTTTTGGCTCGATTTGACATGTCACTACCTTTTTACTAATTGTAAATATATCTTTACTCACAGAAATCACTATAAATTATGGATTCTTTTGAAAAAGTTTCTGGGGAAAAGAGCACTCTGGTTCAGTCCAGTTTTCTGGATTAGTCATCTTTACTGCCTGATGCTTTGGGGGCTGCTATAGCAGAGATGCTACTTCTTTGGTGCGCCAGATCGAACGATAGTTCTTTACGAGTTTTCCTCCAGTGTAAAGCGGATTTCCTTTCAGCCGCTTCTTAAGTTAGCTACACCCCGCTGTACCCCTTTCGCTTTTTCTGATGCAGCTAGCTAGCTAGCATCCTTTGTACCCTGACAATTCTCAGACCTTGGTCTGGTTTTGGGATATATAAGGTAGACTGCGGCAGTTCAGTATCCATAAACATATTGTAATGTTCAGGGTTCAGTGTACGAGCATAACTACTTGAGCTAAATACCAGTTTAGCACTAGGATCTCCGATTGGTACCGCGCATGGTAACAATATACAGAATTAGAGTATATATGCGCTTACTGTAGAAACTTAACTTTTTTGTAATGGGCAGCAATCTAGATTTAGTTGGTTCAGCGGTGAGGAGAGAGTATGATTGATCCGAGTGTTAAACTGGTAGGCAGCGACCAACCGGTGGAGATGGAGAGGAACATGAAACAGATTTGGGGAGGAAGAGAGAAGGCAGGAGAGATATCAAGTAATACTGTTTAACAATCTGCAGCTTAGTCATCTTACAAATACCAATCATATCCCCTTTCTCACTCTATAGCAAATAGATCAGGACTTGGGCTTTGTTATTTTCTCCTGCCATTCTCAAAGTTCATCACTTGATCGTTTATTGCTTAAATAGCGTACTCACGTACTGTCCGATTGACGCATCAGTGTAGGGACCAGGTTTAGTTATAAATAAAAAATCAAAATTTGTAAATTAACAAATTCAAAGATGTTCTGTTGCTGGACACGAAGGTACTTCCATATTTTCGTCATGAATACTTGAATAGTTCATCTAATTCGAGCGGTCACTAATGTAATTTACGAAAATAACCAAGTCAAATGAAAACTCTTATAAGAAGCAAAAGACACCAGCCATTGTCAGGAATTCTTCTGTTACCTTTTTGCATACAATCACCAAATTCTTGTCAAGATCATGAACATCCGTAGGCTGAATAGTGTTTGCTAGCAGAGACCTATAAAGTGTAGTTAAAAAAAAACAACGCGTGAAATGAGGCATCGATGTACAACTGCATTGACATTTGTCCTTTCGTAACCAATAGTTTTACAAGGCACTCTATTAATTTGGCTAGGAGTTCAGTTTGACAAGTTTTGTTCATTTATTTACTTTTGCGGGATAAAACTACTATTTTCTATTCGAACATAGGGAGAAACAGCACAAAGTGTTATCCCAGCGGATAAGATTAGTAAACTTAAGAACAGAATTCGAGAAGGAGTGATCTACATGATCCAGCATTACCTGATTCTGAGAGCAAAAGTAAAATACAGAGCCACTGATCATCCTTTCGGGCTTTCTTCTATTAATACAAATACAGTGTGTCCCGTCAATCCTCAGCATCCTGGTTTTCCTCTCATCGCTCATAATGCTCTTCCATTCTCTGAACTTGAAAAACGAATCGGATCAAATGTGCTTATGTCAGGTTAGTTGGTACACATCTTTATCTAGGAATGTGTTATACTGCGTGTCTAAAACTTGCAGATGTAATTGGTCTAATTACGGGAATCACAGATTTTCTTCCTCCTACTGTAAATGCACATGAGCCAAGACGTCAAATCTTTATTGCCAACCGACAATATATCAGTTTCTCACATTTACAGCAGTGTACATCATCCATGAATGACCACTTCTACAAAATTCAGCAACTTAACTAATTATGCAGGAGACACACAATTGTTATTCTTTGGGGAAATTTTGTACAGTCCTTTGATGCAGACGCACTGCGCTCCTTTGGTACTGTTTGTTGGGGTCATGGTAGATCGGTATGCCGGAATGGAATGCACTGTTTTGAAGTTTTTTTACCCATGAAAATCTAAGTACATCACCTGATCAAATATATTCTGAAATGCTCAGGCTAGAGGCTGAAGACCAGACAGACCCACCTTTTGCCGAGTTTACTTTCTTTGGGAAGCAAGTACTCATAACCGAAACAACTGCAGAATGTGCAGCAGGCCATGCGAAGGGTGTGCCACCTGAAATAGAGAGGCTTCACGGCAAGAAATTAATTACTACATTCACTACCAAAAAAAAATGATTGAGAGCCGACTTCTGCCATTTCAAAGTGTAAGCAACAGATCACTTAGAAAACGAAAGACCACTTGCACAGTTTCCGATGCGTAATCCAGCAGCAGTTCCAGACATTCATGGCTCTTCATCCTCTGTGTCTGCAACAACTGAAGATCCTCTTGCAACCCAACCGCCTATTAAGGACGGTCAGTAGAGTAATTCACCATCTGAATCAGAACCAGCTGAGGTATATCAAACGGATCCAAACTGACATAGGTTATATTCTGTACAAATTGTCTGTCTGTTCACATTGCATTGTTGGCTTGCAGCCACTTAATGACAAGATTGACGGGCCTGCAGCAAAAGAGTTGTTCCTTGAAGCAACCGCCCACGGAAGTGGAGCTACTACGGAGAAGTAGTCCACCTCTCAAATATAGTTCTATCCAGTAGTCATACCATGCATATTCTGTTATGTATATGAACCAAGATGTAGATATGCATCTACGCCTGTCGAACTAAGTAGGTAGTGTTAGTATCCTGTGTTGCACAAGCGTATTGTGAACCTTAAGCATGTTGTTTGCATCGCAATAACATCCTTTTGGCCAGATTGTTGTAAAAGAGTTGTTGGGGGGTAAATGCATTCCAAGCCATGGACATGTAGGCTGCCGCTGCCACTGCTGCCCCTCGCTCTCGCTCTCGCGACGTCGCACCTCCCTCTCGCCATAGCCACCACTACCACAGATCTACCCCCGCGGCATGCCTCCACGCCGGCGAGGCGTCGCACCCACGCCTCCTCCACCCCAACAACTCCCGCCCGCCATCTCCGAGAGATTCCCAGAGATTCTGCAGCTAATCTCTCCAGTCCCACAGGCGATGCTCATGGCGACCAGAGCCAGGGGGTGGACGGAGCGCGCGACCAGGCTCCGGGACGCCACCTTCGAGTGGATCCGGTGCGTGCAGGAGTGGAAGGCGGCGGACCGGGCGGTGGCAGCGGCGACCGATTCGGTGGCGAGATCTACGGCCGCGAAGGTCGCGGAGATTTGTCAGAGGAAGGCGGGCTTGGAGCAGGAGAAGCTAGCGCGGCGCATCTTCGAGGAAGCCACGCTGGAGGAGAGGGCAAGGATGCCCCCATTTCCGCATTCTCCACCGGCCGAGTTCGTGATCTGGGCGAGAGCAGAGGCGAAATCGAGCGAGCTACGGCGGGTGAGTCGCTGGGAATGCATCCTGGGCGTTCTACCACCGAGCGCATGAGGGGGGCTGCGGGTGTTGCGGCGAGATTGCCACAATGCCGCACCAACCCACGGCCTCACCGCGGCCTGCTCGAGCCACCTTGGTTTGGTGACCACGGCGAGGTTCCGCCGGGTGCTCATTCACGAGCACGCAGGGGGATTTGTGTCCCTGAGGTCCAAATGCTTACTACGGTTCATCAGGCATCCGAGCAGGAGATTACTGAGCGGAGTTTGTACTCCGAGAAACAGATTTCCTCGCCGGCGGCGAGGGCCGCTTCGTCGGAGTCGGGGGATTGTTCCCCTTTGGCTCCTGTGGGAACGACCATGCTGATTGGCAATGGCCCCACTGCCACGTCTCTTCCACCAATCAAATGCAGGAGGGTAAAGACGCCTTTGGCAAATACGCCTCCCACCCGAGATGACGCGGACGAGGTTATATCTAGGGTTTTTGGATAGCTCTGGTCCACCCCCTCCCCTCCCCGCCGCCAACTCCATTCTCGCCCCCAAGTCGAACTGCTTCCACCTTGGGATGGCTTCGGAAGGATCTTGTTCAATCTGGAGTCTTCTCCCCGTCTGATCTGTTCCCAGTCAAGAATCTCCGGCCTTTCGACCCTCCACCGATAAAACTCAAGATCATCAGAGAGGGGATCGGGGTCGGATCCAAATCCTTTGCTCAGGTGGTTGCCATGTCAGACAAGGTTGCGCCGATTAGGGCGCAGAAACAACATGCTCCATTGCAGAAGAACCTGGGTTGTCGCCAAGGTGCAAGTGGGGAGCGTCCCAACCCTGCCGCCCCCTCCCAAAGGCGTTGCCCCTCTTCAGCAAGTCACGGCAGCGCCTCCGCCACCGGCTCCACCTGCCCCAGCTGTGCAGGTCTTCGATGAGCGCTACAAGGATATGGTATGTTTTACTTGTGGAGGCCCTGGTCACTACGTGGGTAATTGCATCCAGAAGAAAGTTTGCTTTATTTGTGGATTGGAAGGGCACAACGTCAACAACTGCGCAGCTTGGGCGCAACCTCATCCATTTGCTACCTTATTTGGGAGCTCAACCCTGGGTTTAGGGTTTTACCGCATTGACGCTCCTGTGGGTTGTGAGGCAAGTTGGCTCAACTTCAGAAACTGTGGAGAGGTCTGGGTCATGAAAGGAGAGATCAACAAGTCGGATCTGATTAAGAACCTGTCAGAGATTTTCTGCAAAAACAAACAATGGACTTGGCAAGTCAAGCCCCTTTTAGACAAGAAATTCTTAGTTAGATTCCCACCCTAGAAAGATGTAGAGGAATTGATTGAGTTTCCTGCTTTTGACTTACCAATCGATGGAGTGTCTGTGACAGTGGAGAAGTGGACCGGTGCGATTGATCCATTTAGCAAGCTAACTGAAGCCTGGGTGATCATTGAGGGCCTCTCGTCTAAATGGTGCACATGGAAAGTTCTGTCGTAGATTGCTTCTTGCTTTTGGATCCTTGTGGATGTTGACTGGAATGGTCTAATGAAGAGTTTCTATGAGAAAGTGAGAATCAAGCTTGCCTGTAGGAACCCAGCGAAAATTCCCTTTGAACGGATCATGGAAATGAGGAACAAGTTATATATGTTATATTTGTGTCGAATATATTATGTACGCAAGGGGTTACGTGGACTTGGAGTTGTAATTGATGTGGTTAGGTATGAGTAGTGTAGGAGTCGGACACTTGTATCCTAGGCCTCTTATATACGGAGGGGCACCACACGTTGTAACCCATGACGACTTGATAGCAATAGGTACGCGGGGGAGCCGACGGCTTGTGCCGACGCTCGGGCGGCCGGTGTTGCGGTATCTTGGGGAGGAGCGCCCGTAGTCATGCCGCGGGGATGTAGCCATATCGGTGAACCTCGTTAACAAATATCATGCCTCGGTGTGTCGTCTGTGATCTTGCATTAGCGTTTTATTCTAACAAGTGGTATCATGAGCAAGGTTGCGAGAAGGCTATGCGGAAGATCATCCGGAGGTACGAGGATCATGCTCGATGGGTGTCAGGCAACGTCCGATTGGCGCAAGGTGGAGCATGGCGGCGATCGCGGATGCGGTCGGTGGTGTTGGACACTTTGGGAAGGAGGCCTGGACCGTTCGATGGGCTGCGGTCGCCGCCCTTGTACAACACCGAGCGCATCGTATTGATGCTCTCACACTCTGATCTATCCGGCCGTCCCCCACATCTGAAGGTGGCGTCTGTTTCAGCAGGGTTGGCCTACGGTGTGCGCGCGACAGGGCAAGTTATAGATCGCTAGCGAAGAACCAAGATCAGAGACATAAGCTGTCATCCGAACTAGTGGCGGGTGTTTTCCGATGAACATGAAGTCGAGGGAAAGAAAGTCAAGATTTAGTTGCTGGCGTTCGTACGCGAGACGGCCGCTGGAGCCTCCACTACAAAAAAATACACTTCCGTGATGATACGTGTTTGTCACAGTAGGTCACGTTTTCTGTCATGCATGTACATCCATGACAAATTTATGACAGAATCAAGATAGTCATACCTGTGCTGTCGTAGAAGTGTTCCATGGCATTACCAAAATTATCATCACGGAAGTGTCCACTTCCATGACGATATATCGCGCGTCACAGAAGTGCTTTCGTCAAGGGTGACCGACACGTGGCATCCATTGTAATGGAACGCCGTTAAGCTATCGGGTCCGGTTTTGGATCCGATAACCCGTTAACAGCCCCGACCAATGGGGATTTTCCACGTGTAAAATCATCATTGGCTGGAGGAAACACGTGTCGGCTCACCGTTGGGACAGATGTCATCCACTCATTGGACCCAAATCGCCTATGATACGTCGACACGTGGCACGGCCCAACAAAGGCACATATAGGTTAAAAGGCCGGCCCAGTCAAAGGCCCGTAGTACTTCCTCAGGTACTAGTGGGCCAGCCCAATAACGGCCTGCTTAATAAAGGCCCATTTACGGCCCGAAGCCAGATCTGGCCCGTTAATTGTTCGCCGAATATTTGGGCTCATTTACAGCCCGAAGCCAGATCTGGCCCGTTAATTGTTCGCCGAATATTTGGGCCCAATTACAGCCCAGTGACTTTCGGCCTGTTAGAGGCCCGATGTAGACATGGGCCCATTTCAGCTCGGTGTGACTTTCGGCCTGGGAATGGCCCGTGCTGCCCATGGGCCATATATGGTCCGATGGGACATCAGGCCCACTAACGGCCCGTGATAAAGGTGGCAACAGTTAAGCCCAACGTGACTTTGGGCCTGTTAAAGGCCAGTCGCATAATTCGGCCCGTTGATGTCTATACTAAGCTTTCGGCCTCTTAAAGGCCCATGATATCAGTGGGCCAACTAATGTTGGGGAACGTTGCAGAAAACAAAAATTTTCCTACGGTTTCACCAAGATCCATCTATGAGTTCATCTAGCAACGAGTGATCGGATTGCATCTACATACCTTTGTAGATCACGCGCGGAAGCGCTCAAAGAACGGGGATGAGGAAGTCGTACTCGACGTGATCCAAATCACCGGAGATCCTAGCGCCGAACGGACGGCACCTCTGTGTTCAACACACGTACGGTCAGCGTGACGTCTCCTCCTTCTTGATCCAGCAAGGGGGAAGGAGAGGTTGATGAAGATCCAGCAGCACGACGGCGTGGTGGTGGATGCAGGGCGTCACCGCAGCAGGGCTTCGCCGTTATACTGCGAGAGGGAGAGTTGTAGCAGGGGAGAGGGAGGCGCCAAGACTCAAGGGTGTTCTCCCCCCTCCCTCCCCCCTTTATATAGGCCCCCTAGGGGGGCGCCGGCCCTAGGATATGGGATCTCCTAGGGGGGGCGGCGGCCAAGGGGTGGAGTCCCCCCCAAGCCAGGTGGGGCGCCCCCCCACCCTAGGGTTCCCAACCCTAGGCGCATGGGATGGGCCAAGGGGGGCGCACCAGCCCACTATGGGCTGGTTCCCCTCCCCACTTTGGCCCATGGGGCCCTCCGGGATGGGTGGCCCCACCCGGTGGACCCCCGGGACCCTTCCGGTGGTCCCGGTACAATACCGATGACCCCCGAAACTCTCCCGATGGCCGAAACTGCACTTCCTATATATAATTCTTCACCTCCGGACCATTCCGGAACTCCTCGTGACGTCCAGGATCTCATCCCGGACTCCAAACAACTTTCGGGTTACTGCATATTCATATCTCTACAACCCTAGCGTCACCGAACCTTAAGTGTGTAGACCCTACGGGTTCGGGAGACATGTAGACATGACCGAGACGGCTCTCCGGTCAATAACCAACAGCGGGATCTGGATACCCATGTTGGCTCCCACATGCTCCTCGATGATCTCATCGGATGAACCACGATGTCGAGGATTCAAGCAACCCCGTATACAATTCCCTTTGTCAATCGGTACGTTACTTGCCCGAGATTCGATCGTCGGTATCCCAATACCTCGTTCAATGTCGTTACCGGCAAGTCACTTTACTCATACCGTAATGCATGATCCCGTGACCAGACACTTGGTCACTTTGAGCTCATTATGATGATGCATTACCGAGTGGGCCCAGAGATACCTCTCCGTCATATGGAGTGACAAATCCCAGTCTTGATCCGTGTCAACCCAACAGACACTTTCGGAGATACCCGTAGTATACCTTTATAGTCACCCAGTTACGTTGTGACGTTTGGTACACCCAGAGCACTCCTACGGTATCCGGGAGTTACACGATCTCATGGTCTAAGGAAAATATACTTGACATTGGAAAAACTCTAGCAAACCACTATACGATCTTGTGCTATGTTTAGGATTGGGTCTTGTCCATCACATCATTCTCCTAATGATGTGATCCCGTTATCAATGACATCTCCATGTCCATAGCCAGGAAACCATGACTACCTGTTGATCAACGAGCTAGTCAACTAGAGGCTCACTAGGGACACATTGTGGTCTATGTATTCACACATGTATTACGATTTCCGGATAATACAATTAAAGCATGAATAATAGACAATTATCATGAACAAGGAAATATAATAATCATTTTATTATTGCCTCTAGGGCATATTTCCAACAACTAAGGCCCGAGATATGTTTCGGCCTCATAACTGCCCGTGATATAACTAGGCCCAAAAGGCCCAGTCTACATTTCAGCCTGCTGAAGGCCCGTCGACGACTAGTGAAAATTGAGGCCCAATATGCATTTTGGCCTGCTAAAGGCCCATGGTTTCATCTGGGCCGGAACAGGCCAGTACAATATTCAGCCTGTAAATGGTCCAACGCTACCTGGGCCAAACTAAGCGCTGGGTCCATGTCGGGTGGTAGGTGCGACATATGCCAACGGGTGGCTTATCATTGTGGGAGCCAGTAAGACGTCGCCGGTGCCTGGAAACGGGATGAGGCGAAGACATGCACGCCGGCGAATCTTACCCAGCTTCGGGGCTCTCCGTGGAGATAACACCCCTACTGCTGCTCTGCGGGGTCTCCGCATGGTCACTAGATGAACAAGTAGCTACACGGTGCTCCTTGAGCTGTTTGGCGAGAGGAGGAAGAAGGGCTCGGCTTGCTCTCTTCTCCTCCCTATGTGGTGTCTGAGACTAGCAGGGATTCATCCCTTTGCATGGATGCCCCGGGGGGTTTATATAGGCCTACCCCCCGGGGGTACAATGGTAATCCGGCTGGGCGCGGGGCCCAGCCGTTTGTGTCTACGCTCTCCGGCTTCTGCGCCGGCTGCTGGGGCCCGCCGGCTAGTGGGTCCCACCGGCTGCCGGCTCCTTGGTCGACAGACAGGCCCCACTGTCAGGGCCTTGTCGGCGGCTGGTTACTGTTGCTCAATCTTGGTGGCGAGGGCTTCGCCGAAGTGGGCGTGGCTACAGTGCCGCCACCCGGTGGGCGATCACTGTAGCCCCACCGCGTCTTGTCTCCTTAATGGGGCGTCTTCTTCGAGGGAGGTGGCAAGCCGGCTGTGGGGAGCTGGCTCTATCTTGGGCCGACTGGGGGAGGTCTGGCCGCCTTCGGGTGTCTCTCTGCCCGAAGGGGCCCACCGCCCGTGGGCCGTACTGGTAGCCCGTCGTGGATGACATCGGGGTCAACGTGGCAATAGTGCTGCGCCGGACGGGTCATGGCCACCCGTACGGCGCACTGTGCCAGGCGTGCTCCGGGATTCGGGGGTGGCAGGCTTCACTGTAGCCACGCCCCGTCACATCGCCGTTATGTGGATGTAGACTTCGAGGGTACGATCTTGACCGCTTTATGGGTGCCGGCTTCTTGGAGTCGGCCTTCTCGCGGCCGGCTTCTCGGAGCCGGCCCTCCCGTGGCTTCTCTTCATGAGGGCTGAAGTCGGGCCGCCTTCCGATAGCCGGCCTGGAGACAGCCGGCAAGGGGAAGGCGGCCCTGTGTCTTGGATTCTTGAGGGCCGAATCGGCTCGTAATTTTTTCAGAAGGGCCAGGGGGAACTGGCTAGGCTACCCATGGTTATTTACTCCGACAGTAGTCCCCGAAGCTGATCGAGCTTCGAGGCTGACAAAGGGACGAGAAGCTAGATCAGCTTCCTATCCCGAGGGGCCGGCTTTGCTCATGCGCACCGTCTTCTAAAAAGCTCCGTTTCTCGTAGGCGGGAACGCGGGCCATGTGGCGAGGAAATCCTGCCAATGCACGCGCGCGACGGGATGCCGCCGCAGGCTCGGGCCCGCCACTCGTAGGCCTCGGTCCGAGCGCGGATCTTCTGCGGCCCACATGGACCTCTCGCCTTCCCGCGGCGGTTTTATTCTGCCATCAAGGCACAATAATCGCGGGACGCGGGGGAGTGGGCGCAGTTGATCCCCATGTTCCCCCACGCCGCGCCTCCTCGGCTCCGCCGCGCGGTCTATAAGTAGTAGGAGGAGGGGGAGCGGCAGAGGCTCACACGCTCTCCCTCACTCTGCCCCTTCTCGCCCTCCTTCTTCTCTTCGCCGCAGAAACTCTTTGCCGTGCTGTTCCGCCATCGCTTCGTCTTGCTCCCCGCCGCATCGCTCCCATGGCGCTGTCGAGCTCGTGGGACGGCTCCAACGTCCACGAGGACCACGTCGAGTTCCTTCGCCAGACGCGACATCTGCCCGGCGAGAACCTTGTGCGGGTTCGTCAAGCGCCGGCGAGGGAGATTTCACCGGCACCGGAGGAGGGCGAGCGGGTGATCTTCCGCTCGCACTGCCTGCGCAGCTTCAGCCTCCAGACGAGCGGATTCCTTCGAGCCTTCCTCGAGTTCTATCATCTCCACCCGCATCACCTCACGCCCAACGCGGTGATGCTGCTGTCGGCCTTCGTCACCCTGTGCGAGGGTTTTCTTGGAGTTCTCCCCACGCTCGAGCTCTGGGGGGAGTTCTTCCAAAGCAAGCTCGGCACCGTCGTCGCGGGCGTGCCCACCCCCTGCGGAGCCTTCATTGCTATGAGGCGGGCGAGCGAGAACAATCCGTTCCCGTCCATTCCGCTAATCCAGTCGGTGAAGCTTTGGCAGAGGTCTTATTTCTACATGAAGAACGTCGCCCAGCAAGGCGACTTCGTCAACCAGCCAGCTTACGTAGCCGGCCCGCCGGCTGGGAGGCAGCCTTCGTGGAGCTACCAGGCCAGGTCGCTGTCTCAGGCCGGGAACGCAGCCGTCTCCCGGCTTCGGGTGATGATCCAGTCGGAGGGCCTGATCGGAGCCGACTTGGTGGCCGCCTTCGTGGAGCGCCGGGTTCTTCCGCTCCAAGGCCGGCCTCACATGATCTGCCAAATGAGCGGCCGCTTCGACCCATGCCGGCTGAGCACCAGGGAGATGCCTCACGCAGAGGTGTCTTACATGGTGAATTATATCTCCAACTGCAAGCTCGCCGAGGATTAGCGGTACGGCAAGGAGCCGTATTCCCGCGCCAACCCTCCGCCTGCCGTAAGTTCTTTCTTCTTTTCTTCCTTTTTTGTAGCCGGCCTCATGATAGCCGACTCTTGATCAATTGGTTTGCCATTTGTAGAACCCTCTTCTCCCGCCGACAGCCGGGGCCGTGGGGGTAGAGCGCTAGCTCCTCCCCGACCGCACGGTGGACGACGCCGACGATCCGGACCTGGGAGCGGCCGCCATGGAAGATGCCATCGTGGGGGAAGGCGACGAGGCTGGAGGCGCGGGACTCGGGGCCAGCTTCGAGGACTGGCCGAATGACGACGAGGTCGAAGTCGCCCCGCACCGCCAGCCGGCGCCCGATCATCAAGGCGTGGGCTCGTCTGCCGTGCCGGCTGCCCGTGGCGGCGCGCAGAAGCGCCGGGCCGCGTCGACCTTCTTCGGCAGCCGGCCGAAAAAATCCAAGGCCTCCATGGCGGCGACCAAGCGGGATGAGGCGGCCGCGAAGGCGGCCCGCTTCCGCAAGGCGGTGAAGCAGCCGCAGGCGATCTCTGCATAAGTCGTCGAATGTTTTGCGTATATATTTTTTGTCTTCTTCGTCCGAAACTCTTCTAAACCTTTCTTTTCTTGCTAGACAGGGCGTCGCTTTCTCTCGAGCGAGGTCCTGGCGGCTCCGTAGTCGGGGCGACTGGAGGGTCCTCAAGCTCCCGCCGCGTGGATCCTCGCGCCGACCTTAAGGAGGCCACGGAGCGGAAGGCGCGGGAGGAGCGGGAGGCGGCGGAGCGAAGGACCGCCCAGGCGATGAAGGAGCAGGCCGACGCGGCGGCCAAGGCCCGGGCGAAGGCGGCAGCCGCGGAGACGGAGGCGGAGGCCTCGCACAACCGGCCTCCGCTGCTCGTTGTTCCCCTCCGCGCCGTGGCCCCCGACGTTCCTGTGCCCCCGTCGGAGGAGGTCGACCAAGGCCTGCCAGTGATGGAGAGGCGGGAGGACCCCGTGATCTTCATGGAGGGGGCGTCGCAGACGGCGCCGACTGGAACGGGCCAAAGTGGCCAATCAGCTGCGGCACCAGAGCAGCCGTCCAGGGGCGAGCCGGCGGCAGGGGCCGGCCTCGAGGTGCAGCCGGCATTGCGCCGGCGCGCAGGGGGTGGCGGCTCCGCGCCGGAACCGCACCGAGCAGCGGGCGCCAGCCAGACGGTGGAGGCCCTGGAGACGGCTAGCATCAGCACGTCCGAGTGGACTCCCAGCGGGGGGACGGGCGAGCTGAACGCGGCGGCCCAGGAGGTCCGGAACCGGCTTCAAGCTCAGGCCGCCTCGCTGCAGCGATACACTCAAGAGTTTCTCTCGACGCGGGCCGTCATCCGGGTGAGTCTTCTGTCCTTGGTTATTTTGTTCTTTTGGTTTCTTCCGTGGGGGCGTGTCAGCGCACCCACTGGGTGTAGTCCCCGAGTTCCGAGCCGGCTGCTGCGCAGGCGGCTTGGAACTTACTAGGTTCTGACAACTTAACTTATCCTTGCTTCCTGTATAATCTTTCAGGAGTATCACAACCTTCGTGCAGCCGCCTTCAACTCCCAGGCTCAGGAGCTGGGCAGGAGAACCGAGGACCTGGCCAGCAGCCGGAGTGCATATTTGTTTCGTTCATCTCCTGTGGGGGTGTGTCAGCGCACCCACTGGGTGTAGTCCCCGAGATTCGGGCCGACTGCTGAGCAGCCGGGTCGGATCTTCCTTGACGACTTCACCTTATTAATTTCCTTTGTCTTCATGCTTGTAGGAGCCAATGCCGACTTGAGGGGACAGCTCAGCGAGGCGCAGGCCGCCCTTCGCGCCAAGGAAACTGAGTACGACGCCTTGGTCCTGGAGCGTGACCGCCTAGCCAAGAAGCTGGCTGACCAGGAGGAGAGCTACAAGGCGGCCCTGAAGAAGGCGCAGGATAACGAAGCCGCCCTGAAGGCCGAGTTCGAGACCGAAGCGGCGGGCTGGGCTGAGACCAGGCAAGCGCTGAATGAAGGCTTCGGCCGTATTGAGGATTTGATCGACGGTAAGCCGCCTTCCTTGCTCCTTGCATGCCCCTTGCCGCCTGATTTGTGTTCTGACTTGTGCTGCTTTTTATTCTCTGTGCAGACTACTTTCCCGGCTACTCCGTCTTCGCTACCCAAACCATCGAGGCCCATCGCGAAGCGCGCTGTCAGGCGGGGGCCGACATCGCGCCGGACGCGAGTCGGACGCTTGAGGAGCAACTCTTGGCGGTCCAAGCGCGGCTGCAGCCGGCTCATCGTATGCTCCGCCGCCTCCAGCGCGCCGGGGCGCAGGTGTTGGCCGCCCTCTGGCCAAGCGAGACGATTCCCTGCACCCCGAGTCGGACTGCCGACTGGCTGGAAGTTGCGGTTGGCCGCTTCGAGGCTTGGAAAGCATCAGCGGCCCGGCTTGGAGCTGGGAGGGCGTTGGAGTTCGTCCGAGCTTGGTATCCGGGGCTGAACCTGGACCAGCTGCGCACCTGGAGGCTGGAGGCCGACGAAGAGCTGGAGGAGGTGCGGCCGGCTATCGCTCAACGCGCTTCAGCGATCGCCGAGTGTACTGACATCAGCGTCTTCGCTCCTGAAATTAATGATGACGGTGTTGCCCAGCCGGAGGAGTGGTTTGGGCTGGATCCGGCAGCGGGTGAAGACTCGGCAGAGGAGATCGCCTCTAGCGATGAAGGCGAAGACGACGAAGGAGAGGAGGGCGAAGACGTTGAGCCGGCCGGTGAAGCGGCCAGCCAGCCTCAGCCTGATCGTGCCTCCAGCAACGAGGCGCGTGCTAGCGTGCCCTCTGCGGGAGGCGGTGATCATGCCGAGGTTCGCCAGCCGGCCACTCCTCCAGCCGGCACTGCCGTCTCCACCGACCTGCCCGACTCGCCAGTCGCTCCCTTGGCTTAGTCTGCCGTCTTTCTTTTTTCCTGCTTGTTGCCTTTTGAACAATTTTATCAAACTTGCGCAGTTCCACCCACTGGGGGTGTATTCAAGCTATGTCGAATGCTGGCCTTTTGAAGGTCTTTTATGTAAATATGATTGTGTGCATGTTTGGCTTCCATTTATGTATGCTTTTTATCCTTAGGCTGTTTCCTTTGCCGCCTTCCCCTTCTGGGAAGGCAAGTACTCGAGCTTTCTTAGATTGGAGCGAGGTGAATGGAAGCCGGCTGGCCGGCTACTCTGGTAGCCGGTCGGTGGTGGGAGAAAAACCGGCTTTTGTTATATTAGTCCATTAGTCCCTAGCCATTTTTCGTGTGGGCACCCGTTCCTGCCCTTAACTCTTGCCAGCCGGACAGCCGGTTCTTCGGACTGCGACTTTTGGCAAGAGAAGGCTTGGGAGCCGACACACTACTTGTCTGACTGCGGGTAGGACTTCTAATATAACTCCAGGCGGCCAGTCCCCGGGCCGACTAATCGAACCCGGTGCCGGATGGAAAAAAGTGAATGCAATGACAAGGCCATAAGCATGATACTTTTCATTCATAGACAAAAGATGGCAGTCCCCGAGCTCTCCTCGGGGGGCCTATTGTCTCAAACTTAGTACAAAAGTTAGCGTGATACATACTGCATTTCAACTGTAAAACCTTCGGAGGAGGTTGGCGTTCCATGGTCGTTCCAACTCCTTGCCGGAGTCGTCTCTCTTTCGTGCCTTCGGCTTCTGCGCGTCGATCAGGTAGTAGGAGTCGTTGCCTAAGGCTCTGCTGATGACGAAGGGGCCCTCCCAAGGGGCCGAGAGCTTGTGCTGGCCGGCTGTTCGCTGGATCAGCCGGAGCACAAGATCGCCCTCTTGGAAGGATCTTGGCTTGACCTTCCGGCTGTGGTAACGGCGCAGGCCCTGCTGATAGATGGCGGACCGGCTGAGGGCTAACAGCCGGCCTTCTTCCAGCAGGTCGACGCCGTCTTCTTGTGCTTCCTTGGCCCCGGCTTCAGTGTACATGGTTACCCGAGGCAAGTCGAACTCGGTGTCAGTTGGGATGACCGCCTCGGCACCATATACGAGGAAGAAAGGAGTGAAGCCGGTTGACTTGTTTGGTGTAGTGCACAGACTCCAGAGGACAGCCGGTAGCTCATCGAGCCAACAGCCGGCTGAACGCTCCAGTGGTACGATCAGTCGGGGCTTGATGCCGGAAAGGATGAGGCCGTTGGCTCGCTCGACCTGGCCGTTTGACTGCGGGTGGGCAACGGACGCTAGGTCCAACCGGATGCCTTGCGTCGCGCAGAAACGTGCCAAGGCTCCCTTGGCGAAATTCGTGCCATTGTCAGTGATGATGCTGTGTGGCACGCCGTACCAAGTTGTTATATCTGCGATAAATGTCACGGCAGTCGGCCCATTCAGCTTCTTGATCGGCTTTGCTTCAATCCATTTGGTGAATTTGTCCACGGCGACAAGCAGATGTGTCATGCCGCCGCGCGCCGTCTTGAATGGGCCCACCATGTCCAGTCCCCAAACGGCGAAGGGCCAAGTGAGGGGAATGGTCTTGAGTGCTGAAGCCGGCATGTGTTGCTTGGAGCTGAAGAGTTGGCACCCTTTGCAATGTTTAACTAACTCCTTGGCGTCATCCAAAGCAGTCGGCCAAAAGAAACCATGGCGGAAGGCTTTGGCGACGAGTGATCTTGAGGCTGCATGGTGGCCGCATTCTCCTTGGTGGATGTCTCTAGGGATTGCAATGCCCTTCTCTTGCTCAACGCATCGCTGGAGGACTCCAGTGACACTGCGCTTGATGAGTTCTCTGTTGACGATTGTGTATGCTCCGGCTCAGCGTTGGACTTGTCTTGACTCTACTTCGTCAGCCGGCAGATCTTGGTTTATTAGGAAGTTGAGGATGGATTGAGCCCATGACGGAGCTGCGACTTCTTCTATTGCCAAAACGGCTACTGCGACCAGGGCAGGCGGGCTGGGCGGTGAAATGCTGGAGTCGGCCGCCGCCTGTTGTGTTGGTGTAGTCTCCAGGCCGACTACCGCAGTCCCCGAGCCGGGTGAGGCAGTCCCCGGGTCGGGCGTAACTACGGAAGTCCCCGAGCCGCCTGCTGATACCCCCTGGCCGACTATCGAAGTCCCCAGGTCACCTGCTTGGTTCTTCGAGCCGGCTGCGTCGGGGTCAGGCGGCACGAAGATGGAATCAGACTTTGGAGACGGCTTGATAGACAGCTTGAGGAGGCGTTGTAGAGAGACACCGGTTGGTATTGCTTGCCGAGTGGAGCCTATTCGAGCCATGGCATCAGCTGGCTCGTTGTCGGCTCGTGGTACTTGGAGGAACTCGCATCCTTCAAAATACCCACTGATCTGCTGAATGAGGAAGCGGTAGCTTGCCATATTTGCGTCCTTGGCATCCCAGTCGCCGGATGATTGCTGGACCACCAAGTCCGAGTCGCCATAACTGTTGGGGAACGTTGCAGAAAACAAAAATTTTCCTACGGTTTCACCAAGATCCATCTATGAGTTCATCTAGCAACGAGTGATTGGATTGCATCTACATACCTTTGTAGATCACGCGCGGAAGCGTTCAAAGAACGGGGATGAGGAAGTCGTACACGACGTGATCCAAATCACCGAAGACCTAGCGCCGAACGGACGACACCTCCGCGTTCAACACACGTACGGTCAGCGTAACGTCTCCTTCTTCTTGATCCAGCAAGGGGGAAGGAGAGGTTGAGGAAGATGGCTCCAGCAGCAGCACGACGGCGTGGTGGTGATGGAGCTGCAGTACTCCGGCAGGGCTTCGCAAAGCGCTATGGAGGAGGAGGAGGTGTTGGAGAGGGAGAGGGAGGAACCAAAGGCTGAGGTTTGAAGTCCTCCATCTTCCCCACTATATATAGGGGTGCCTAGGGGGGGGGGCGCCGTCCCTAGGAGATCCAATCTCCTAGGGGGGCGGCGGCCAAGGGGTGGGGGGCTTGCCCCCCAAGCAAGGGGGCGCCCCCTCTAGGGTTTCCCCACCCTAGGCGCATGGGCCCTAGGGGAAAGTGGCGCCCCAGCCCACTTTGGGCTGGATCCCTTCCCACCTCAGCCCATGTGGCCCTCCGGGATAGGTGGCCCCACCCGGTGGACCCCCGGGACCCTTCCGGTGGTCCCGGTACAATACCGGTGACCCCGAAACTTGTCCCGATGGCCGAAACAGCACTTCCTATATATAATTCTTTACCTCCGGACCTTTCCGGAACTCCTCGTGACGTCCGGGATCTCATCCTGGACTCCGAACAACATTCGGGTTACTGCATATACATATCCCTACAACCCTAGCGTCACCGAACCTTAAGTGTGTAGACCCTACGGGTTCGGGAGACATGTAGACATGACCGAGACGACTCTCCGGTCAATAACCAACAGCGGGATCGGGATACCCATGTTGGATCCCACATGCTCCTCGATGATCTCATCGGATGAACCACGATGTCGAGGATTCAAGCAACCCCGTATGCAATTCCCTTTGTCAATCGGTATGTTACTTGCCCGAGATTCGATCGTCGGTATCCCAATACCTCGTTCAATCTCGTTACCGGCAAGTCACTTTACTCGTACCGTAATGCATGATCCCGTGACCAGACACTTGGTCACTTTGAGCTCATTATGATGATGCATTACCGAGTGGGCCCAGTGATACCTCTCCGTCATACGGAGTGACAAATCCCAGTCTTGATCCGTGTCAACCCAACAAACACTTTCGGAGATACCCGTAGTATACCTTTATAGTCACCCAGTTATGTTGTGACGTTTGGCACACCCAAAGCACTCCTACGGTATCCGGGAGTTACACGATCTCATGGTCTAAGGAAAAGATACTTGACATTGGAAAACTCTAGCAAACGAACTATACGATCTTATGCTATGTTTAGGATTGGGTCTTGTCCATCACATCATTCTCCTAATGATGTGATATCGTTATCAATGACATCCAATGTCCATAGTCAGGAAACCATGACTATCTGTTGATCAACGAGCTAGTTAACTGAAGGCTTACTAGGGACATGTTGGTGTCTATTATTCACACATGTACAATTATCATGAACAAGGAAATATAATAATAATGCTTTTATTATTGCCTCTAGGGCATATTTCCAACAGTCTCCCACTTGCACTAGAGTCAATAATCTAGTTACATTGTGATGAATCGAACACCCATGGAATTCTGGTGTTGATCATGTTTTGCTCTAGGGAGAGGTTTAGTCAACGGATCTGCTACATTCAGGTCCGTATGTACTTTACAACTATCTATGTCTCCATCTTGAACATTTTCACGAATGGAGTTGAAGCGACGCTTGATGTGCCTTGTCTTCTTGTGAAACCTGGGCTCCTTGGCAAGTGCAATAGCTCCAGTGTTGTCACAGAAGAGTTTGATTGGCCCCGACGCATTGGGTATGACTCCTAGGTCGGTGATGAACTCCTTCACCCAAATTGCTTCATGTGCTGCCTCCGAGGCTGCCATGTACTCCGCTTCACATGTAGATCCCGCCACGACGCTCTGCTTGCAACTACACCAGCTTACTGCCCCACCATTCAAAATATACACGTATCCGGTTTGTGACTTAGAGTCATCCAGATCTGTGTCGAAGCTAGCGTCGACGTAACCCTTTACGACGAGCTCTTCGTCACCTCCATAAACGAGAAACATTTCCTTAGTCCTTTTCAGGTACTTCAGGATATTCTTGACCGCTGTCCAGTGTTCCTTGCCGGGATTACTTTGGTACCTTCCTACCAAACTTACGGCAAGGTTTACATCAGGTCTGGTACACAGCATGGCATACATAATAGAACCTATGGCTGAGGCATAGGGGATGACACTCATCTCTTCTATATCTTCTGCCGTGGTCGGACATTGAGCTGAGCTTAATTTCATACCTTGTAACACAGGTAAGAACCCTTTCTTAGACTGATCCATATTGAACTTCTTCAATATCTTATCAAGGTATGTGCTTTGTGAAAGACCTATGAGGCGTTTCGATCTATCTCTATAGATCTTGATGCCTAATATATAAGCAGCTTCTCCAAGGTCCTTCATTGAAAAACTCTTATTCAAGTAGGCCTTCATGCTGTCCAAGAGTTCTATATCATTTCCCATCAAAAGTATGTCGTCTACATATAATATGAGAAATGCTACAGAGCTCCCACCCACTTTCTTGTAAACGCAGGCTTCTCCATAAGTCTGCGTAAACCCAAACGCTTTGATCATCTCATCAAAGCGAATGTTCCAACTCCGAGATGCTTGCACCAGCCCATAAATCGAGCGTTGGAGCTTGCACACCTTGTCAGCATTCTTAGGATCGACAAAACCTTCCGGCTGCATCATATACAATTCTTCCTTAAGGAAACCATTAAGGAATGCCATTTTGACGTCCATTTGCCATATCTCATAATCGTAGAATGCGGCAATTGCTAGCATGATTCGGACGGACTTTAGCTTCGCTACCGGTGAGAAAGTCTCATCGTAGTCAACCCCTTGAACTTGTCGATAACCCTTAGCGACAAGCCGAGCTTTATAGATGGTCACATTACCATCCGCGTCTGTCTTCCTTTTAAAGATCCATTTATTTTCTATGGCTCGCCGCTCAACGGGCAAGTCAGTCAAAGTCCATACTTCGTTTTCATACATGGATCCTATCTCGGATTTCATGGCTTCTAGCCATTTGTCAGAATCCGGGCCCGCCATTGCTTCTTCATAGTTCGAAGGTTCACCGTTGTCTAACAACATGATTTCCAAGACAGGGTTGCCGTACCACTCTGGTGCGGAACGTGTCCTTGTGGACCTTCGAATTTCAGTAGGAGCTTGATCAGAGGTATCTTGATCATCATCAATAACTTCCTCTCTAGTCGGTGCAGGCACCTCAGGAACATTTTCTTGAGTTGCGCCTTTTTCAGGTTCAAGAGGTAATACTTCATCAAGTTCTACTTTCCTCCCACTTACTTCTTTCGAGAGAAACTCCTTCTCTAGAAAGAATCCATTCTTGGCAACAAAGATCTTGCCTTCGGATCTGAGGTAGAAGGTATACCCAACAGTTTCTTTAGGGTATCCTATGAAGACGCACCTTTCCGACTTGGGTTCGAGCTTTTCAGGTTGAAGTTTCTTGACATAAGCATCACATCCCCAAACTTTTAGAAATGACAGCTTAGGTTTCTTCCCAAACCATAATTCAAACGGTGTCGTCTCAACGGATTTCGACGGAGCCCTATTTAAAGTGAATGCGGCAGTCTCTAAAGCATAGCCCCAGAAAGATAGCGGTAAATCGGTAAGAGACATCATAGATCGCACCATATCCAATAGAGTGCGATTACGACGTTCGGACACACCATTACGCTGAGGTGTTCCAGGCGGCGTGAGTTGTGAAACTATTCCACATTTTCTTAAGTGCGCGCCAAATTCGTGACTCAAGTATTCTCCTCCACGATCTGATCGTAGGAACTTGATTTTCCTGTCACGTTGATTGTCAACCTCACTCTGAAATTCCTTGAACTTTTCAAAGGTTTCAGACTTGTGTTTCATTAAGTAGACATACCCATATCTACTCAAGTCATCAGTGAGGGTGAGAACATAACGATAGCCACCGCGAGCCTCTATGCTCATTGGACCGCACACATCAGTATGTATGATTTCCAATAGGTTGGTTGCTCGCTCCATTGTTCCTGAGAACGGAGTCTTGGTCATCTTACCCATGAGGCATGGTTCGCACGTGTCAAATGATTCATAATCAAGAGACTCTAAAAGTCCATCTGCATGGAGCTTCTTCATGCGTTTGACACCTATGTGACCAAGGCGGCAGTGCCACAAGTATGTGGGACTATCATTATCAACTTTACATCTTTTGGTACTCACACTATGAATATGTGTAGCATTACGCTCGAGATTCATTAAGAATAAACCATTCACCATCGGAGCATGACCATAAAACATATCTCTCATATAAATAGAACAACCATTATTCTCGGATTTAAATGAGTAGCCATCTCGAATTAAACGAGATCCCGATACAATGTTCATGATCAAACTTGGCACTAAATAACAATTATTGAGGTTCAAAACTAATCCCGTAGGTAAATTAAGAGGCAGCGTGCCGACAGCGATCACATCGACCTTGGAACCATTCCCGACGCGCATCGTCACCTCGTCCTTCGCCAGTCTCCGCTTATTCCGCAGCTCCTGCTTTGAGTTACAAATGTGAGCAACTGCACCGGTATCAAATACCCAAGAGCTACTACGAGTACTGATAAGGTACACATCAATTACATGTATATCACATATACCTTTCGTTTTGCCGGCCTTCTTGTCCGCTAAGTATTTGGGGCAGTTCCGCTTCCAGTGACCACTTCCCTTGCAATAAAAGCACTTAGTCTCGGGCTTGGGTCCATTATTTGGCTTCTTCCCGGCAGCTTTTTTGCCAGGCGCGGCAACTTCCTTGCCGTCCTTCTTGAAGTTCTTTTTACCCTTGCCCTTCTTGAACTTAGTGGTTTTATTTACCATCAACACTTGATGTTCCTTCTTGACTTCTACCTCTGCTGATTTCAGCATTGAAAATACCTCAGGAATGGTCTTTTCCATCCCCTGCATATTGAAGTTCATCACAAAGCTCTTGTAGCTTGGTGGAAGCGACTGAAGGATTCTGTCAATGACCGCATCATCCGGGAGATTAACTCCCAGCTGAGTCAAGCGGTTATGTAACCCAGACATAGTGAGTATGTGCTCACTGATAGAACTATTTTCCTCCATCTTACAGCTGAAGAATTTGTCGGAGACTTCATATCTCTCGACCCGGGCATGAGCTTGAAAAACCATTTCAGCTCTTCGAACATCTCATATGCTCCATGTCTCTCAAAACGCTTTTGGAGCCCCGGCTCTAAGCTGTAAAGCATGCCGCACTGAATGAGGGAGTAGTCATCAGCACGTGTCTGCCAAGCGTTCATAACGTCTTGGTTCTGTGGGACGGGTGGGTCACCTAGCGGTGCTTGTAGGACATATTCTTTCTTGGCATCTATGAGGATGATCCTCAGGTTCCGGACCCAGTCCGTATAGTTACTGCCATCGTCTTTCAGCTTGGTTTTCTCTAGGAACGCGTTGAAGTTGAGGACTACGTTGGCCATTTGATCTACAAGACATATTGTAAATATTTTAGACTAAGTTCATGATAATTAAGTTCATCTAATCAAATTATTCAATGAACTCCCACTTAGATAGACATCCCTCTTCTAGTCATCTAAGTATAACATGATCCGAGTCAACTAGGCCGTGTCCTATCATCACGTGAGACGGACTAGTCAACGTCGGTGAACATCTTCATGTTGATCGTATCTTCTATACGACTCATGCTCGACCTTTCGGTCTTCTGTGTTCCGAGGCCATGTCTATACACATGCTAGGCTCGTCAAGTCAACCTAAGTGTTTGCATGTGTAAATCTGTCTTACACCCGTTGTATGTGAACGTTAGAATCTATCACACCCGATCATCACGTGGTGCTTCGAAACAACGAACTGTTGCAACGGTGCACAGTTAGGGGGAACACTTTCTTGAAATTATTATGAGGGATCATCTTATTTACTACCGTCGTTCTAAGTAAACAAGATGCTAAACATGATAAACATCACATGCAATCAAATAATAATAGTGACATGATATGGCCAATATCACATAGCTCCTTTGATCTCCATCTTGGGGCTCCATGATCATCTTGTCACCGGCATGACACCATGATCTCCATCATCATGATCTCCATCATTGTGTCTCCAGGAAGTTGCTCGCCAACTATTACTTCTACTACTATGGCTAACGCGTTTAGCAATAAAGTAAAGTAATTTACATGGCGTTTCTCAATGACACGCAGGTCATACAAAAAATAAAGACAACTCCTATGGCTCCTGCCGGTTGTCATACTCATCGACATGCAAGTCGTGATTCCTATTACAATAGCATGAACATCTCATACATCAGATATATATATCATTCATCATTCATCACAACTTTGGCCATATCACATCACAAACACTTGCTGCAAAAACAAGTTAGACGTCCTCTAATTGTTGTTGCAAGTTTTATGTGGCTGAAGTAGGGTTCTAGCAAGAACGTTTTCTTATCTACGTGAAAGCCACAACGTGATTTGTCAACTTCTATTTACCCTTCATAAGGACCCTTATCATCGAATCCGCTCCAACTAAAGTGGGAGAGACAGACACCCGCCAGCCACCTTATGCAACTAGTGCATGTCAGTCGGTGGAACCGGTCTCACGTAAGCGTACGTGTAAGGTTGGTCCGGGCCGCTTCATCCCACAATACCGTTGAAGCAAGATAAGACTAGTAGCGGCAAGAAAGTTGACAACATCTACGCCCACAACAAATTGTGTTCTACTCGCGCAAGAAGAACTACGCATAGACCTAGCTCATGATGCCACTGTTGGGGAACGTTGCAGAATACAAAAAATTTCCTACGGTTTCACCAAGATCCATCTATGAGTTCATCTAGCAATGAGTGATTGGATTGCATCTACATACCTTTGTAGATCATGCGAGGAAGCGTTCAAAGAACGGGGATGAGGAAGTCGTACACGACGTGATCCAAATCACCGAAGACCTAGCACCGAACGGACGGCACCTCCGCGTTCAACACACGTACGGTCAGCGTAACGTCTCCTTCTTCTTGATCCAGCAAGGGGGAAGGAGAGGTTGAGGAAGATGGCTCCAGCAGCAGCACGACGGCGTGGTGGTGATGGAGCTGCAGTACTCCGGCAGGGCTTCGCCAAGCGCTATGGAGGAGGAGGAGGTATTGGAGAGGGAGAGGGAGGCACCAAAGGCTGAGGTTTGAAGTCCTCCATCTTCCCCACTATATATAGGGGTGCCTGGGGGGGGCGGCCCTAGGAGATCCAATCTCCTAGGGGGCGGCGGCCAAGGGGTGGGGGGCTTGCCCCCCAAGCAAGGGGGCGCCCCCTCTAGGGTTTCCCCACCCTAGGCGCATGGGCCCTAGGGGAAAGTGGCCCCCCAGCCCACTTTGGGCTGGATCCCTTCCCACCTCAGCCCATGTGGCCCTCTGGGATAGGTGGCCCCACCCGGTGGACCCCCGGGACCCTTCCGGTGGTCCCGGTACAATACCGGTGACCCCGAAACTTGTCCCGATGGCCGAAACAACACTTCCTATATATAATTCTTTACCTCCGGACCTTTCCGGAACTCCTTGTGACGTCCGGGATCTCATCCGGGACTCCGAACAACATTCGGGTTACTGCATATACATATCCCTACAACCCTAGCGTCACCGAACCTTAAGTGTGTAGACCCTACGGGTTCGGGAGACATGTAGACATGACCGAGACGACTCTCCGGTCAATAACCAACAGTGGGATCTGGATACCCATGTTGGATCCCACATGCTCCTCGATGATCTCATCGGATGAACCACGATGTCGAGGATTCAAGCAACCCCGTATGCAATTCCCTTTGTCAATCGGTATGTTACTTGCCCGAGATTCGATCGTCGGTATCCCAATACCTCGTTCAATCTCGTTACCGGCAAGTCACTTTACTCGTACCGTAATGCATGATCCCGTGACCAGACACTTGGTCACTTTGAGCTCATTATGATGATGCATTACCGAGTGGGCCCAGTGATACCTCTCCGTCATACGGAGTGACAAATCCCAGTCTTGATCCGTGTCAACCCAGCAGACACTTTCGGAGATACCCGTAGTATACCTTTATAGTCAACCAGTTACGTTGTGACGTTTGGCACACCCAAAGCACTCCTACGGTATCCGGGAGTTACACGATCTCATGGTCTAAGGAAAAGATACTTGACATTGGAAAACTCTAGCAAACGAACAATACGATCTTATGCTATGTTTAGGATTGGGTCTTGTCCATCACATCATTCTCCTAATGATGTGATCTCGTTATCAATGACATCCAATGTCCATAGTCAGGAAACCATGACTATCTGTTGATCAACGAGCTAGTCAACTAGAGGCTTACTAGGGACATGTTGGTGTCTATTATTCACACATGTATTACGATTTCCGGATAATACAATTATAGCATGAATAAAGACAATTATCATGAACAAGGAAATATAATAATAATGCTTTTATTATTGCCTCTAGGGCATATTTCCAACAATAACATAGGATCCGGTGAATGCCGAGTTCTTTGGCAAGCCGGAGCCCGTGTATGAGCGCCTCGTACTCGGCCACGTTGTTGGAGGCGGCAAAGTGAATTTGCAGCGTGTATCTGAGCTTGTCGCCTTTGGGAGAGGTGAGGATGACGCCGGTCCCAAGCCGGTGCGCATCTTGGACCCATCGAAGTGCATGCGCCAATGAGTGGAGTCAGGAGCCGGCGGTAGGTACTGGGTCTCGGCCCAGTCGACGAGGAAGTCGGCCAATGCTTGGGACTTGATGGCGGTGCGAGGCTGGTAGAAGATCGTATAGGGGGCCAGCTCGATGGCCCATTTCGCCACCCGGCCGGATGCATCCCGGCTGCCTATGATCTCGGCCAGCGGGGCGGTGCATACAACCGTGATGGGATGCTCTTGGAAGTAGGGCTTCAGCTTCTTGGCGGCGAAGTACACGCCGTAGCACATCTTCTGGTAGTGCGGGTAGTTCTGCTTCGAGGTAGACATCACCTCGCTTAAATAGTACACCGACCGCTGGACCGGCTGGGCTTGGCATTCTTCTGGGCATTGGACTACGATGACGGTGCTGACCACCCGGCTGGTTGCGGCAATGTAGAGGAGCATGGGCTCTTTCTCAGTCGGCGCCGCCAGGACAGGCGGCGTGGACAGCATCTTCTTCAGCTCGTGAAAAGCTTGATCGGCTTGGTCATTCCACTCGAAGTGGTTGGTCTTCTTCATGAGGCGGTAGAGGGGAAGAGCTTTCTCTCTGAGCCGGCTGATGAAGCGGTTCAGGGAGGCCAAGCATCCGGTAAACTTCTGGACGTCTCGAAGTTTGGTGGGAATCACCATTCTCTCAATGGCCTTGATCTTTACTGGGTTGCATTCGATGCCGCGTTCGGAGACCAGGAAGCCTAGGAGCTGGCCGGCTGGCACTCCGAACACGCATTTCTCGGGGTTAAGCTTGATTTGGAACCGGCATAGGTTCTCAAATGTTTCCTTGAGGTCTTCCAGCAAGGTGCCGCGCTTCTTCGTCTTCACCACAATGTCATCTACGTAGACGTGGGCATTTCTGCCGATTTGCTTGAGGAGGCACTTCTGCATGCAACGCTGAAAAGTGGCACCGGCATTTCTCAAGCCGAATGTCATAGTCAGGTAGCAGAAGGCTCCGAATGGCGTGATGAAGGCAGTCTTCAGGCGGTCTGCCGGTTCTAACTTTATCTGGTGATACCTTGAGTAAGCATCCAAGAAACTCAACAGCTCGCATCCGGCCGTGGAGTCTATCACTTGGTCAATCCTTGGCAGGGCAAAGGGATCTTTGGGGCAGGCCTTGTTGAGGCTCGTGTAGTCTATACACATGCGCCACTTGTTCTTCTTCTTTAGCACGAGGACCGGGTTGGCGAGCCACTCTTGAAAGAAAACTTCCATAATGAAGCCGGCTGCCAGAAGCCGGGCTATCTCCTCTCCCACAATCCTGCGTTTCTCCTCCGACAGTCGACGGAGGGGTTGTTTGACTGGCTTTGCGTCTTCTCGGACGTGTAGTTTGTGCTCGGCGAATTCCTTCGGAACGCCCGACATGTCCTTGGGGGACCATGCAAAGATGTCCCGATTCTCACGGAGGAAATCGGCGAGCTCGCCTTCCTATTTGCTGTTTAGGTTTGCCCCGATGACGGCAAACCTCTCTGGGTGCTCGGGGTCAAGAGGTATCTTCTTCGTCTCCTTGGCCGGCTGGAAAGATCCTTGAGCATCATGCTCCTTGGGATCGGGGGACAAGGCCGACTGCTTGCCGGCCATGGCCACAACTCGGTCCAACATCTTCTTTTCTTCGGCAATCACAAGGGACTCGGCCAGCCGACTGCTGGCTGCTGTGCACTCAGAGGACTTCTTGTAATCGCCGGCTATGGTGATGACGCCTTTGGTGCTCGGTATCTTCATCTTGAGGTATGCATAGTGGGGAACTGCCATGAACTTGGCCAAGGCAGGTCGGCCAAGCAATGCATGGTAAGGGCTCTCCAGGTCCACCACTTCAAACCAGATCGCTTCCCGGCGGAAATGCTCCTTGTCCCCAAAAAGTACATCAATCTTGATCTTGCCAATGGGGGCGCAGGACAGGCCGGGTACGATGCCATGGAACACAGTCCGAGTAGGCATGAGTTGCTTCATCTTGACATTCAGCTTCTCCATGGTGTCACGGTACAGGATGTTGATGCTGCTCCCGCCGTCTATCAGCACGCGGGAGAATCGAGCAGCGCGTCTATCCGTTGCAAGGGTGGCTTCCAAAACCAACGCATAAGAGCCGGGAGACGGCATCACCTCTGGGTGGTCGGTCCGGTGCCAGCTGATAGGTTTTTCTGACCAGTGCATGTGCTCGGCAGGGTTGGCAGCAACCATGCTGACTTCTTGGTGCTCTCAGCGTTTGCTGCGCCAGTCTTCGGGCTGACTTGTAAAGATGACATAGGCGGCATGCTCGTCGGGGAACTCATCGTGCACGGCTCTGACTGCGGGCCGAGCGGCTGGCGGCTGCGGAGCCGGAGGCGGCGGACCGGCAGGCGGAGGCGGTGCGAGCCCTTCGCCTTTAGAGATTCGGGTGAGCCAGTGGCACTTCCGGGTCGTGTGGTTGGATGGCTTCGCGCCGCTGTGGAACTTGCACGGGGCGTCGAGAGTCTGCTCGTAGGAGAAGGCCGGCTGCCAAGCCGGCTTGCCGCCCCTCTGCTTCTTGGGTGCGGGCCGTGCTTCGGGCTGCTCGTCTTTGACTGTGGCCACCTGCCGACTGGTGGAGGGCGGCACCGGGCCCTTGCGCTTGTGGTCGTTCTGGTGTGGGCGTCGGCCAGAGTCCCCAGCCGGCGTCTTGAGCGCCGGGTTGAGTACCTTTCCGAACGCGTCTACCCGGAGTTCGGTCTTCATCGAGGAGTCGGCGGTGGCGTACTTGTCCGCTATGATCAGAAGCTCGTCGAGGGTAGTCGGCTCGTCGCAGAGGAGCTTGTGCTTGAGGAGGGTGCCTTCTCGGCACCCGGCAGTGAAGTATTCTATGGCTTGCACCTCGTGCACCCCTTCGCAAGAGTTGCGGAGCTCGGCCCAACGCGTGAGGTAGTCGTGAGTGGACTCGGCGGGGCCTTGTACGCACAAGGAGAGCTGTCTGGGCTTGGGATCCCGCTTGTAGGTGCTGGTGAAGTTGCGGATGAAAGCTTCTGTGAAGTCTAGCCAACTGTTGATGCTGTATGGCTTGAGGCTGTTGAGCCAGGTCCGCGCCGTGCCCTGCAGCATGAGGGGCACGTACTTCACACCAACGCGCCTGTTGCCGTTGGCTATGCTAACTGCCGTGGAGTAGTCGATCAACCAATCTTCCAGCTTCACGGAGCCATTGTACTTGGGCGTGTCTCTTGGGAGCGAGAACCCTTTGGGGAAAGGCTCGTCACGGATGCGGGGGCCGAAGCAAGGCGGGCCGACATCGTCTTCTTCTTCTAGCACCAGGGATCGCGCCAGGCGGTCAATCCGATGGCGGGCGTCGTTCTCGCCGACTCCTTCGCGGCGACCTAGCCGGCCGCTGAGAGTCGGATGCGCAACAGGCAGCGGGGTGGGATATCTCTCTCCATGGGGCCGGGGCGGAGGCAGGTTGCCCCGCCACTCCACGGCCCGGGGGTGGCCTTCTGCGTCTCGCTCGATGGAGATTCGGGTTCGGCTTCGGCTGGCAGCCGGTTCTTTCTCGCGCCGCGCGCGGGTTTTACCCGTAGTCGGCATCCGGGACGTCGCGCCGTGATCTCGGCGCGGGGGAGGGCTTTCCGCGCGGGCGTCGGCCTCGTGCCGCTGCGCGGCTGCATCGATCAGCTGCTGGGTGCGTCGGGTCATGTGGGGGAGTTCTTCGGCCCCAGTCCATCTAGCTCGTCTACGGCCGCCTGGGCGGCGCGCAGGTTCTCGAGTGGAGTAGCGTAGACTGGGCGGTTGACTCCTAGCGTATCGGCGACGACAGCGCCGCGCTGTCTGACAATGCCGGCCCGGCTAGGCCCGCCTGGGGCGGCGTGCCAAAGGCGGCGCGGTCCGCCTCGCGTCGGTGGGCCTCAGTGAGGCGTCTCATGGAAACCAACTTCCGGCCCTCCGCGAGGAGGGCAAGGCGGCGAGCTTCCAGTGCTTCAGCGTCGGCATCGGCCGGGAGGGGGATGGACAAGTCGTGGACCGCCGCGTGCGTGGCGTCGTGGGCGCTCTCGTCAGAAGCACCGCCGTGGCCGATGACCATCACCTCGGTGGTGACAGCGTCGCAGCCATCAGCCCGGGGAAGCGGGTCGTTATAGATCGCGACGTTGGTGGGGAGCGTGTCGAGTGAGGCCATGTCAGAGTTGACAGGCATCGGATCGGTGGAGCCAACCGACTCCAAGTCCACGGTAGGCTCGCCGGAGACGTGGAGCTGGCCGAGGAGGTTGACGAGGTGGTCGATGCCCACGTCGGAGGCGAGCTCGTCGGAGATGAGGGTCTTGACAAGGAGATCGGCGAGGCTGCTCGCCGCACAGATGTTGGTGACGCCTTGTAGCACGTCGTGGCAAGCGCCATCGGGCGTGCCGGGCTGGCTACGCTCGCGGGGGAGGAAGAGGGTTCCCGTCCAGAACAGGTCTCCGGGCGACGGTGCACCTGGCCCCACGGTGGGCGCCAAATGTCGGGTGGTAGGTGCGACATATGCCAACGGGTGGCTTATCATTGTGGGAACCAGTAAGACGTCGCCGGTGCCTGGAAACGGGATGAGGCGAAGACATGCACGCCGGCGAATCTTACCCAGCTTCGGGGCTCTCTGTGGAGATAACACCCCTACTGCTGCTCTGCGGGGTCTCCGCATGGTCACTAGGTGAACAAGTAGCTACACGGTGCTCCTTGAGCTGTTTGGCGAAAGGAGGAAGAAGGGCTCGGCTTGCTCTCTTCTCCTCCCTATGTGGTGTCTGAGACTAGCAGGGATTCATCCCTTTGCATGGATGCCCCGGGGGGTTTATATAGGCCTACCCCCCGGGGGTACAATGGTAATCCGGCTGGGCGCGGGGCCCAGCCGTCTGTGTCTACGCTCTCCGGCTTCTGCGCCGGCTGCTGGGGCCCGCCGGCTAGTGGGTCCCACCGGCTGCCGGCTCCTTGGTCGACAGGCAGGCCCCACTATTAGGGCCTTGTCGGCGGCTGGTTACTGTTGCTCAATCTTGGTGGCGAGGGCTTCGCCGAAGTGGGCGTGGCTACAGTGCCGCCGCCCGATGGGCGATCACTGTAGCCCCACCGCATCTTGTCTCCTTAATGGGGCGTCTTCTTCGAGGGAGGTGGCAAGCCGGCTGTGGGGAGCCGGCTCTATCTTGGGCCGACTGGGGGAGGTCTGGCCGCCTTCGGGTGTCTCTCTGCCCGAAGGGGCCGACCGCCTATGGGCTGTACTGGTAGCCCGTCGTGGATGACATCAGGGTCAACGTGGCAACAGTGCTGCGCCAGACGGGTCATGGCCACCCGTACGGCGCACTGTGCCAGGCGTGCTCCGGGATTCGGGGGTGGCAGGCTTCACTGTAGCCACGCCCCGTCACATCGCCGTTATGTGGATGTAGACTTCGAGGGTACGATCTTGACCGCTTTATGGGTGCCGGCTTCTTGGAGTCGGCCTTCTCGCGGCCGGCTTCTCGGAGCCGGCCCTCCCGTGGCTTCTCTTCATGAGGGCTGAAGTCGGGCCGCCTTCTGATAGCCGGCCTGGAGACAGCCGGCAAGGGGAAGGCGGCCCTGTGTCTTGGATTCTTGAGGGCCGAATCGGCTCGTAATTTTTTCAGAAGGGCCAAGGGGAACCGGCTAGGCTACCCATGGTTATTTACTCCGACAGTCCACAAAAGGCCCAACTAAAATATAGGCTGGTGTAAGTTGTGGGCCTCGCGCAAAGTGTGAAGGCCCCAATCATTCAGGCCCAAGAAAGATGCAGGCCGTCCCAGTTGTGGCCCGCTAAACACCAGGCCCGTTAGAGGCGAATGTTTTGGCCCGGTCGACTACATCTGATTTTATTTCCAGATAGCGAATGATGGCAGTAACTAGTAGGAATTAAGAACAAATCTACTCTATATAATAAAGAAATTACGGCATAGTAACTAAGAATAAACCTACACTATATAATAAAGCATTTATGGTATATTACATCCACTGGGCATCGAAGTTCTATACCAGTGATCATAAAGGGCAACAAAGAAGCAGATTACAAAAACTAGGCACCATTGCAGCGTAACAAAATAATACTGAACCGAGACCACTTCCAAGACAGTTCAAAAAAGGTTAGCCTTGCGCGGGAACTACCGCGTAAGTTGCTGAGCAAGGCTGTGAGACCGGCCTAGCATGTCAGTCATAGCTTCCAGGTGTAGTTGTTTAACGATGAGGTTCTCATTGGTGTTCTCCGCAATCTTTCTTAGAGATAAGACTTCAAGTCGAAGTTGAGTTGCAGAATGCCTTTCTGCTAGAACTTGGGACTGAAGAAGTCGAACTGATTCAGACAACGAATTCCGTGAGCTTGTCTAACTGCTAGTCTCAAGTAACTTGAACACTGCATCAAGACAAGACTTTGGGGTTGTCTCGCTATCTTCAAGATGTTTTGCCTTCTTTGCTGCAATATATGTTGGGTTTGTCACACAGCCTTCAGCAGACTTGTGCATGCCATCAGGCATATCACCCTGAAACAAAGCAGAGAGATGACATGTTTTGCACGTGTATAAACAAAGATGAAAACTGTGCTATCAATTCCATCCAATTTCAAATTAGAAAATAAAGAGTAAGTTCAAAATATCAATAGCATAATTTGGCATTGTTCATAATGCAGGGAGCTTCACCACACTACTGGATTACCATGTCAACATAACAAGCATAGATGAAGGGCAAAGAAAATCATTGTATCTATTTTGGTTAATGTGCATGGCATGTTGTTCATATCATCAGCCACATCAGTAAGATAAAACAGGAGATGACAAGGTGTAAACGTGGGCTGCTTCACCACACACTGGACTATAGATCCACAAAACAAGCATACATATAGGGAGTATTAAGTAATGTGCATGGTATGAATAAGGAATTTGTTTTTACAAGTAAAACTTAGAACTTACGGTTCTTGCGAACATGCATTTTGGTAGAAACAGCAAACTAAACAGCAGTAAATGATAGGGAGTATGAGAAAATTAAACAACAGTTGAGGATAAAGGCTTTAGAAGGACTGACTTACATTAACAGTTAACGCCGGCTTTATAATGCCCTTCTCCATGTCAAGGGAAGGATAACTCAAGAATTTCAGCACATAATCTTCTTCATAAGCATTGCCTGTACTCTACATTTTGTAGAGAGTAATTATAGATATGATAATACTGGAAGGGATAGAGGATAATGAAGATAAGATGCAGATTGATGCTACATAATCAACTACCAATCTAGTACAAGCATTACATGACAAAATGTACTAACAAGAGCAATGGGCTACACTTCTGCACTGGCATTGTCTGTGTATTCTACTTTTTGGTAAGATTAAATATAGATCTGATCTTTTTTAGTAAATGATGGGCAAGGGAGATAAGATGTAGAATGCTACACAATGAACCAACCCCTCTTCCCATAATACAAGAGTGTTTTGAACACCGGTGTACTGTACAAAACGTTCTTATATTATGGGACGGAGGGAGTAGCAGTTAATGTACGTACAGTGATAGACGAAGTTCAGTCCTTACAAGAGGACTGCAGAGCTAAACCTCTTCAAAAGCATTGGGCTGATTCTAAATTTATGTAAGGGTCCATACAGATCTTATAATGTCCACCAAATGGACGACAACGAGGCTAACATGTGCAGTGATGCTACATAATCAAATAGCTATGAAAGTAAGTATGGTAATATAGGGTAAGAGGTACTCACAAGAGCAATGCAGTGTGTAGTATAGTTGCGAGATTCTGTGGTCCCTTGAGAACGAACATTCTTCTGCTAACAGTTTTCGTACAAGTGAGATGCTAAGGCAAATGCAGAAATGTAGTTCAAATTTTGATGTGATATCATAGATAGTACCTTACGCTGCAGCCGAGACCAATGTGTAACAAGATTATTCCAGTCACCGTCGGATAAATGTAGCACCGGACACTTTACAGAAATTTTGTTTGGAGGCTTGCCGTCGAAGTGCGCTTGCCTCAAGTAGGAACGGTACTTCATCAACGAGTGCTTGAAAAGCGCAACCAACCCTTGCTCGTCTTCGCAATCCAGTTTGGTCCTCGCCTATTTAAAAGAATGAAATCTTGTGTCTTCTGTTAGTAGAAACCTATGCAGTAATGACCATGAATAACATTAGTACATTACTTACGCGTAAGTTGCGGAGGAAGACTGGAAATTGTTCTGTGTCTGTGGTATAATCTTTCCATGAAGGAAAGATGCACACAACGTTCCTGACAACAATATAAGCTTTGTCTTCTAAATGGGAAGAAATGGAACAGGGGTCCTATTTGCTGCAATTAGGGCTCTCTCTAGTTCGAAAAGGGATTTGGCAATTGGATTTGGTGTACTCTTTGCTGGAATGGGGGTTTTGCGTCGTAGAGCTGGTGCTATGTCAACTGGCATAATCATAATGTTTGATGCAGTTGGGGTCTGCTGAGTTGGGGCATAAAAAATGACCAGTGTAGTAGGGCTAGAGTTTGCTAGAGTTGGGGTGTTTTGTGGGTCAGGTGATATTGCAACTACACCTAATGGGCTATTTGATTTATCAGGTGCCACTACCTTTTCCAAATACTTTGCTTGTGCTCCTCCACGATCAGCAATCGCCCTCTTCCTTTTGAACGTCTGATACACAAGAACAACATTTGAATGGATAAATATGGTATGATGACAGATGGAATATGTATTGAAAATGGATAGGCAGGCCGTATTCACATACACGGTGTGTAAACTAAGCTAATGGCAGTTCAACAAAGTAGAAGCAATGCAAAACATCAGTTGCAAGATATGTGCGACAAATATAACCTTGGAAAGTTAGAGCAAGCACCTTGATGGGTGAATAAGATAGGGCATCTTCCTCTGACTCCTCCACTAGGGAGTTACATTGACTTAGGTCTCCCTCTAGCTTAGAATCACTGTTAGGATCATATTCTGAGCATGAATCTGTAGGTGGAGAGCGTTCGCATTGCATTGCATCCAGACTTGATTTTAGTCCCTTATTGCGAAGTTTGACAGCCATGGCATTGTTTTGCTTTATTCTTTTCATGCGCGCAAGCTCATAATCATTATGATGCTGTTCAGAATCTGAGATTCATGAAAACATAAAAAGTAGTCAGATTATCTATGGAATGCATTGTGGATTGAACTCGAAAAGTGTCTCCCTATAAACCCCTGCATATGCAAAGTTCACCCCCCAACCGTGCTGACCAGATCACACACAGAAATACAAACCCCTTATGTCTCTATAACAAGTAGACACACATTTCAAAACTGAAGTAGGAACATTAGAATTATATGAAATTCGTATTTGAACAAATAAACTAAGGAATTATGAGTGGCATAATGTTTAGCTTCAAGCGTGGAGTATTGGTAGTGCGACACAAAGCAAGTTGGTAGATTGTATTCCATGTAAAAGATCGAAGCCTATGTAAAAGCTGGAAATGGCACTTTCTTTCTATACAATGCAGTGTTCGTTGCCCACACATGATGGAAGAGATCACATAGAGAAATACTATTCACTCATGTCTACGGTTGCAGTATTTAGAAATAGGGTGGTCCACCCTAAAAGAATATTGACAACAAATATGACAAGGCAAGCATAGATGTAGTGAATCAATCATTTACTTGTGAGCTCACTAGGACAAGTATGCAAAATTGTAACTGCAGTAAGAGACCGTCCCAAATCTGAATCAAGAAGTTTTTCTAGCACTTATTGTTTGCAACTAATTGACGTGAATAATTGGATATTATATCGAATGAGTAAGAAAGACAAGTAAAATTTTCAACAAACCTGGCTTGAAGTAGTAATCTGGTTCAATGTCACTACGACCAACAATCCAAAATGACTAGTGTTTGTTCCTAGGGCCAGAATTTTGAAAACCCTGTGAACTTTACAGGTACTAAAGATTATCGAAATACATCTGAACCATTAAGTGTCAGTAGCACTGAGCACACAACAAAACCTAATGACAGTCCCGCGTAATGAGTAATGAATCAATTAGAAAATGGGTGATGAGGAGCGGCTGCTGAGTGTTGAGAACTGATCTCAGGATAAATCGGGTTGGCTTAGTGGGTGTTGCACGCCTGAGCCTTGAACGGACTGGGAAGGTAGGCACGACGGCGCGCCCCGGGCAGCGGTGACGTTGTTGGGCGAGCGGCTCCTGACCTCCTGTTAGTCCGGCGTCTCCTCCTAGAGTCATGTCGTCCGGGGACGGCAAGTCGCCGGCGAGGCAGACGGCTGGGGGGCAAGTAGAGATTGGAAGCGCGCAGCAGAACGGAGGGGAATCGGGGCCTGGGACGACCCAAAATCCCAGGGTGGGCCGGCCCACCGTGGGCACCCTATAGAGGTACACACCCGAGCGACGAACATGCATTTTCAAAACTAATTTAGGAATATTTAGCTGACCAATTAAACGAATCTATTTTAATAATATCAGATTCGTATTTGAACAACTAAGCTTGTTTAGCTTGATGCTTCGAGCAATGCTACTATGGCACGAAGTACGTATTCTGATCATATAGTGATCATAAAAGGGGGAAACCAGAGAAATAATATTTAGCAGCCATTGTTTGCTTCGAACTAAGAACTAAATTCTAAGAGCTGAAAATAAAGTAGAGTAACCAAGTTAAGATCTGTTTTCTGGTTGAGATCAAAAAGTTGAGGAGATATGAAGTACCACCTCTCTTGCCGTGCCGTGTAGGCATCGGGGGTGCGATGGCTGTCGGTGGCGTTGAAGCAGATCTGCGATGATAGACGGGTGCATCGGGGGATAAGTCCCCTTGCTGTGGAAGAGAAGGTCGTGTGAGCGGCCCCGACAAAGAGGACGACGGCGCCGATGAAGCGAGAGGACATGATGCAAGGCTCTTGGGCTGTCGCCGTGGATGAGAAACGCCCATCTCAAGCAGTGGACGACGTGGTCTTGGTAGACACTCCGGCATGGTGGAGGACGGTGGCGATGGATGTGGTGGAGGACGGCGGTGATGGATGTGGTGGAGGACGGCGGCGATGGATGGGGTGGCGGACGGAGGCTGGTGTGGGGATGGTGTTCTAGCGCGGATGGTGTATGAATGGGAAAATGGAGGGAGAGGTACGGGGAACCCTGTTTCTGGGACGCGCCTGTCTGAAATATGGGAAAGTTACGAACTTAGCCCCCATTTAAAATTTGGACGTCTCGTCGATTGGGGATACGACGGTAATCTCGCATCTCGCCAATATTTGCCCAGAGCGATTTCGGGCGAGGAGAGGGTGGTTGGCGCCCATGGTTGGCGCCCACGGTGTATGAACAGGGCTTACAGGTAGGGCGGTTGCACTATAAAAAAAATACACTTCCGTGATGATACGTGTTTGTCACAGTAGGTCGCTTTTTTTGTCATGCATGTACATCCATGACAAATTTATGACAGAATCAAGATAGTCATACCTGTGCTGTCGTAGAAGTGTTCCATGACATTACCAAAATTATCATCACGGAAGTGTCCACTTCCATGACGATAAATCGCGCGTCACAGAAGTGCTTTCGTCAAGGGTGACCGACACGTGGCATCCACCGTAACGGAACGCCGTTAAGCTATCGGGTCGGGTTTTGGATCCGATAACCCGTTAACAGCCCCGAACAATGGGGATTTTCCACGTGTAAAATCATCATTGGCTAGAGGAAACACGTGTCGGCTCATCGTCGGGACAGATGTCATCCACTCACTGGATAGAAGGCGCCTATGATACGTCGACACGTGGCACGACCCAACAAGTTTAAATGGGCCGGCCCAACTAGAGGCCCACAATATTTTGCGGACCATAATGGGCCAGCCCAGCTAAAGGCCCACGAAATTTTGCGGACCATAATGGGCTGGCCTAGCTAAAGGCCCACAAGATTTTGCGGGCCATAATGGGCCGGCCCAGGTAAAGGCCCACGAGATTTTTTTATGCTATAATGGGCCGGCCCAGGTAAAGGCCCACAAGATTCTTGCGGGTCATAATGGGCAGCCCCAGCTAAAGGCCCATGAGATTTCGCCGACATTAATGGGCCGGCCCAGCTGTAGGCCCACAAGATTTTGAGGACCCTAGTAGGCCGGCCCATTAACTGGCTGCCATGTTTTGGGCCAAATACCGGCCCATATTTGATCTGGTCCATTAATGGCCTGCCACGCTCTGGGCCTAATAGTGGCCCATATGAGATTCGGCCCGTTAAAAGCCTACCAAGTTCTGGGCCAAATTACGGCCCAGATCAGGTCCGGTCCTTTAAGAGGCTTTGGGCTCAATTATGGCCCATATCAGAATCGGCCCGTCAACTGGACACTATGCTTCTGGGCCCACTTGCTAAAGGCCCACTTATTAATTCGGCCTGATATTAGTTTTGGCCTGTTAAGGGCCCGTTTAACATTTCGGCCCTATATTAAATTCAACCCGTTAAAAGCCAGTCATATAGTTGGGCCTAACTATGGCCCGGTTTGCATCCGGCCTACTCGCAGCCGATATCTGATTGGGCCAAACAAGGACCTAGACAATTTTGGCCTATTAAAAGCCCGTGATTTGATTCGCACAATCATGGGCCGGGGTTCATTTCGGGTTGCTGCGTAACTAGTAGGAATTAAGAACAAACCTACTCTATACAATAAAGAAATTACGGCATAGCAACTAAGAATAAACCTACAATACACAATAAAGGATTTAAGGTATATTACATCCATTGGGCATCAAAGTTTGCCACCAGTGATCATAAAGCGCAACGAAGAAGCAGATTACAAAAACTGGGCACCATTGCAGCGTAACAAAATAATACTGAACCGAGACCACTTCCAAGACAGTTCAAGAAAGGTTAGCCTTGCGGGGGAACTGCTGCGCAAGCTGCTGAGCAAGGCTGTGAGACCGGCCTAGCATGTCGGTCATAGCTTCCAGGTGTAGCTGTCTAGCGATGAGGTTCTCATTGGTGTTCGCCGCAATCTTTCTTAGAGATAGGACTTCAAGTCGAAGTTGAGTTGCAGAATGCCTTTCTGCTAGAACTTGGGACTGAAGAAGTCGAACTGATTCAGACAACGAATTCTGTGAGCTTGTCTGACTGTTAGTCTCAAGTAACTTGAACACTGCATCAAGACACGACTTTGGGGTTGTCTCGCTATCTTCAAGATGTTTTGCCTTCTTTGCTGCAATATATGTTGGGTTTGTCTCACAGCCTTCAGCAGACTTGTGCATGCCATAAGGCATATCACCCTGAAACAAAGCAGAGAGATGACAGGTTTTGCACGTGTATAAACAAAGATGATAACTGTTCTGTCAATTCTATCCAATTTCAAATTAGAAAATAAAGAGTATGTTCAAAATATCAATAGCATAATTTGGCATTGTTCATAATGCGGGGAGCTTCACCACACTACTGGATTACCATGTCAACATAACAAGCATAGATGAAGGGCAAAGAAAATCATTGTATCTATTTTGGATAATGTGCATGGCATGTTGTTCATATCATCAGCCACATCAGTAAGATAAAACAGGAGATGACAAGGTGCAAACGGGGGCTGGTTCACCACACACTGGATTATAGATCCACAAAAACAAGCATACATATAGGGAGTATTAAGTAATGTGCATGGTATGAATAAGGAATTTGGTTTTAGAAGTAAAACTTAGAACTTACGGTTCTTACGAACATGCATTTTGGTAGAAACAGCAAACTAAACAGCAGTAAACGATAGGGAGTATGAGCAAATTAAACAGCAGTTGAGGATAAAGGCTTTAGAAGGACTGACTTACATTAATAGTTAACACCGACTTTATAATGCCCTTCTCCATGGCAAGGGAAGGATAACTCAAGAATTTCAGCGCAGAATCTTCTTCATAAGCATTGCTTGTACTCTACATTTTGTAGAGAGTAATTATAGATATGATATTCTACTTGTTGGTAAGATTAAATATAGATCTGATCTTTTTTAGTAAATGGTGGGCGAGGGAGATAAGATGCAGAATGCTACAAAATGAACCAATCCCTCTTCCCATAATACAAGAGTGTTTTGAACACTGGTGTACTGCACAAAATGTTCTTATATTATGGGACGGAGGGAGTAGCTGTTAATGTAAGTACAATGATAGACCACGTTCAGTCCTTACAAGAGGATTGCAGAGCTAAACCTCTTCAAAAGCATTGGGTTGATTCTAAATTTTATGTAAGAGTCCATACGGATCTTATAATGTCCACCAAATGGATGATTACGAGGCTAACATGTGCAGTGATGCTACATAATCAAACAACTATGAAAGTAAGTATGGTCATACAGGGCAAGAGGTACTCACAAGAGCAATGCAGTGTGCAGTATAGTTGCGAGATTGTGTGGTCCCTTGAGAACGAATGTTCTTCTGCTAACAGTTTTCATACAAGTGAGACATTAAGGCAAATGCAGAAATGTAGTTCAAATTGTGATGTGATATCATAGACAGTACCTTACGCTGCAGCCGAGACCAATGTGTAACAAGATTATTTCAGTCATCGTCGGATAAATGTAACACGGGAGACTTTACAGAAATTTCGTTCAGAGGCTTGCCATCGAAGTGCGCTTGCCTCAGGTAGGAACGATACTTCATCAACGAGTGCTTGAAAAGCGCAACCAACCCTTGCTCGTCATCACAATCCAGTTTGCGCCTCGCCTATTTAAAAGAATGAAATCTTGTGTCTTCTGTCAGCCGAAACATATGCAGTAATGACCATGAATAACATTAGTACATTACTTATGCATAAGTTGCGGAGGAAGACTGGAAATTGTTCTGTGTCTGCGGTATAATCTTTCCATGAAGGAAATATGCGCACAAAGTTCCTGACAACAACATAAGCTTCATCTTCTAAACTGGGAAGAAATGGAACAGGGGTCCTATTTGCTGCAATTGGGGCTCTCTCTGGTTCGAAAAGGGATTTGGCAACTGGATTTGGTGTACTCTTTGCTGGAATGGGGGTTTTGCGTCGTACAACTGGTGCTATGTCAACTGGCATAATCATACTGTTTGCTGCAGTTGGGGTCTGCTGAGTTGGGGCATCAGAAATGACCAGTGTAGTAGGGCTAGAGTCTGCTAGAGTTGGGGTATTTTGTGGGTCAGGTGATATTGCTACTACACCTAATGGGCTATTTGATTTATCAGGTGCCACTACCTTTTCCAAATACTTTGCTTTTGCTCCTCCACGATCAGCAATCGCCCTCTTCCTTTTGAACGTCTGATACACAAGAACATCATTTGAATGGATAAATATGGTATGATGACAGATGGAATATGTACTGAAAATGGATAGGCAGGGCGTATTCACATACACGATGTGTAAACTAAGCTAATGGCAGTTCAACAAAGTAGAAGCAATGCAAAGCATCAGTTGCAAGATATGTGCGAGCAATGTAACCTTGGAAAGTTAAAGCAAGTACCTTGATGGGTGAATAAGATAGGGCATCTTCCTCTGACTCCTCCACTAGGGAGCTACATTGACTTAGGTCTCCCTCTAGCTCAGAATCACTGTTAGGATCATATTCTGAGCATGAATCTGTAGGTGGAGAGTGTTTGCATTGCATTGCATCCAGACTTGATTTCAGTCCCTTAATGCCAAGTTTGACAGCCATGGCATTGTTCTGCTTTATTCTTTTCATGCGCGCAAGCTCATAATCATTTTGATGCTGTTCAGAATCTGAGATCCATGAAAACATAAAAAGTAGTCAGATTATCTATGGAATGCATTGCGGTTTCAACTCGGAGAGTGTCTCCCTATAAACCCCTACATATGCAAAGTTCACCCCCAACCGTGCTGACCAGACCACACACAAAGATACACACCCGAGCGGCGAACATGCATTTTCGAAACTAATTTAGGAACATTTAGCTGACCAATTAAACAACTCTGTTTTAATAATATCAGATTCGTATTTGAACAACTAAGCTTGTTTAGCTTAATGGGTGGAGCAGTGTTATTATGACACGAAGCATGTATTCTGATCGTATAGTGATCATAAAAGGGGGAAACTCTAAGCATATATTTTTTAGCAAAAGAGGGCTTCCCCTTTGATTTCTATTAAAGAAACCACCACAGAACCAACATGATCAATTAAACCCTAAGCATGATCAATTAAACCGTATTATGGCTGTGCCATGGCAGATTTGAAGCTGCAAACCGGAGAAATGATATTTAGCATCCATTGTTTTCTTCGAACTAAGAACTAAATTCTAAGAGCTGAAAAGAAAGTAGAGTAACCAAGTTAAGATCTATTTTCTAGTTGAGATCAAAAAGTTGAGGAGATATGAAGTACCACCTCTCTTGCGGCGCCGTGTAGGCATCGGGGGTGCGATGGCTGTCGGTGGCATTGAAGCAGATCTGCGATGGTAGACGGGTGCATCGGGGGATAAGTACCGTTGCGGTGGAAGAGAAGGTCGTGTGAGCGGCCCCGGCAAAGAGGACGACAACGTTGATGAAGCGAGAGGACGCGATGCAAGGCTATTGGTCCATCGCCGTGGATGAGAAACGTCCATCTCTAGCAGTGGACGACGTGGTCTTGGTAGGCGCTCCGTCATGGTGGAGGACGGTGGTGATGGATTAGGTGGAGGACAACGGCGATGGATGGGGTGGCGGATGGAGGCTGGTGTGGGAATGGGGTGTTCTAGCGCGGACGGTGTATGTATGGGAAAATGGAGGAAGAGGTACGGGGAACCTTGTTTTTGGGACGCGCCTGTCTGAAATATGGGAAAGTTACAAACTTATCCCCGTTTCAAATTTGGACGTCTCGTCGGTTGGGGATAGGACAGTAATCTCGCATCTCCCAAATATTTACCGTAACTATTTCGGGCGAGGAGAGGGTGTTTTGCCGCCCATGGTTGGCGCCCATGGTGTATGAATGGGGCTGACAGGTAGGGCGGTTGTGTCACGTTTGATGGAAGTTACACATCTGCCCCTATTTAAAATATTAGCCTACATCTATTTCGGACAAGGAGAGGGTGTTTTGCCGCCCACCGTGTATGAATGGGGAATGGAGGGAGAAACAGAGGTCTTTCGGACAAGCTTGAATCAAATGAGTTTTGCCGCCCATGTTTGACGCCCACCGTGTCGGAATGGGCTCAGAGGCGATCGTGTCATGTCTAATTGAAGTTACTAACCTACCCCTATTTAGAGTAGTGGAAATCGGGCCGATGGATTGTCCGTGTAATGGGTAGACAGTAATTTCCATCTCCCAAACACTTGGCTTCGGGCAACCGATGTGGGAATGGACATTTGCTGTTTCTTTCGAATTTTGGGACAATAAGCATCCACGTTTACCCTGGCAACTAAATTCGAATCCATTTTGTATTCCTATTGAATCTTTGTAAATCATTCTATGTGTTTTTATATATCTTTGGAAGGACGACAAAGATGTATTCCACTGTCATATATGAATATAGTTTACAAATGCTGATACTCACATTCAGAAACTAGAATCCAGTTTAAGGTGAATTCGAATATTTGGAACACTTCATGTCCAACTCAAATGTCACACGCAGCATAATGTGTACTCCCATTTAGATATGTACACAAGCGATGTATCAAGATTCAAATACCGAGTCAATCAACCAAGAATGTATGGAACTAACAGACATATAAACACTTATAGAGTATATGGATCTATAATATCAACTAACATATATAAGCCAGGCCGCTGTACTTTTTTTTGGCTACAAAAGCATCTTTTTTAGCCAGCATCTTGGCCCTTTCCGATGCGTGCCACTTATGGTCCATCTATACTACTATTGCTGAATGCACATTCAGCCCGATTGGCATATTTGTAGGTCTGGCACAACAATCCAAATGAAATGTCTTCGAGTCTTATCAATTAATACAGACTTGTGCTCAAATAAAATTACAAACAAAAAAACAAAAAAAAACAATTATTACATGATCTCTAAAACAAAAGGTTTGATTGATTACATGAACAGACAACACAATGGTTATTCAACTATGGAAAGAACATTTCACCTATGATTTACCAAGTAGGAATTTAATTTCCTTTTTTCCTTCAGGACCTTAACAATCTGGTCAGTCTCAGCTTGCTTTGTTTTGAAATCGACCAAATATTTAATGGTTGTCTTGAGTACTGCTTGTGATTGTGCTGTTTGCTTCCTCAACATGTCAACTTCATCTCGAAGTGCAGAAGCAGAATCTCTTTCTACCACTAGTTTAGCCTCTAGAGCATCAGCAGTTGGCAATTCATAATGCACGATTGGGCCGATGCCACTGCTGTGGGATGATGCAATGTCCATGGGGACCTCGCTCTTTGATCTTGGGCTAACCTATTTTTCCATTAGAGTTCCAATTGGATTCAGAAAAGTTGAAGTTAGCAAAACATCTCAACTGGGAGTTATAACAGCAAACCAGTTAAACAAACAAGGAATTAAAGAGTTTCAATTGGATGCTTAAAAGTAGTTATTAACATCATTGTAACCCGCTGTTGCAGCAGCAAAGCAGTTAAACAAACAAGTAGATATTTAAGTTAAGGCAAACAGGTAATTCTTAACAGTAAGTATCAAACACATAGAAAGGCGCAATCTACAATATGATTAACAGGCTGTGCCATTATGTAATCAGTAGCAAACTAAATTAAGCCAAGCAATGTAATTGAACAATTTTGCAATAAGTGGCTAACTAAAATTCCGAGAAGCAGGTAACTGAACTTACGCTAGTTTGTACAGGCACACAGCAACTTCTTTTTTCGCTTACAAGGTTGTACGAAGGAGTCCATGGCATCAATTGCTTGGATACGCAGTCCCAATACTTCTTTCTTCCCACACTGCATGGGTAAGTCGAATGGTTAATCTGGTAAGATGGTGCATCCTTGATATGTTATATGAGGACGTGTAGTCAGACTAGTTGTAGCCAAACACAGCACACTGGCTTTTACTGTATATTCCATACGATTACTTTTGGCATATCAAGATCTAAGCAATCTACAATAGGATGAAAAGACTGGCATCCTTCACATTATTGGTGAACTCAGTTCATAGAAACAAGCAATTCAACCATTCCGTGGGTAAATCAAAAGCGCCACTGGAATATTTTTCACTATCCAATCATACATGCAAAATGGGGCGACACCACCATAGGGGCTGGTATGGGCGGCCGCCTCAGGTGGCTGGAAAGTGTGCACCTAGTTTGAGTCATCCAGGTTGGCCCACGCTAGTTTTGTTCGTCCCAACGCACGAGCAGGCAATGTAAAAAATGAAGAAAAATGTTTCAATTTGGATGGGCCAATAACATAAGTGCAAGGAAGGCCCTATAGCAGGCTCGCGGCCCAAACGAGCGCCTCCCATATCGATCGACAGCAGGAAAAATCCCAATTCATTCGCTCCAGCCTCCAGTCTGGTTCGCTCCTAACCTAGCCTCCGCTGGACAGACCGACACAACACTTCCTCGCGCCCTCGTTGGAGGGCGGTCGCCGGGCTTTAAGCGAACGGAAGGACAAGAAGATGAAGATCCAACCCTGGGTGTAGCCTGCGTGGGAGGCAACGGCGGCAACACGGGCATGGCATTGAGCTTGTGCAAACGGACAGTCGCAGCTTGCAATAGTAGCATGCGCAACGAGCAGGTACATCACATCCCTGATTATATCTAATTCAACTCTTCAATTTCTGGCCAATAGTTAAACCTGACGGTGTTCTAAAACCGCTTGTATGTAGGGAATCTATGAGAAAATGAAACCAATTTCTACTTATTTTATAACTCCCCCAATCAATACTGAACTGACTGAATCTGATGTATCTAATCAAGTTTCCGGTGCAAACATACAAGCTCATGTTGTTCTTGAGCCTGAAGTGTCTAATGAACAGACTGCTAATGAAGGATTTGGTGCAAACATTTTACATGCTCATGGTGATGAACATATAGTGTCTAATGAGGGATCTAATGCAAGCATTTTGCAAGCTCATTGAAGGATTTAGTGTCTAATGATGATCTACTATGTTGAGAGAGACAGAGATTTGCAGGCATTGATGACAAGCAAATTATAGTGCATTTTTATAGCTTGAGGAAACGTCGAGGCCATCTACCAGAAAGTCCCCGTATCATGACAATATAGCATAAATACTTTTCTAATCTGTTATTTGAAACTATTGGCATACTTGTGCAGGATAGATATATTGATATGCAGTTTGCGCACTGGTTATACGTGCAATTACACTTCGATATTTTTAGCCAGAGAACGAATAATTCAAGCAGGTACAAACCATGTTTGTAGTCCTTGTACACCATGTTGCATTTTGTGTTTTTTGGTGCTTGCATCATTTAGTGTTTATAATCTGAACTACTTTGGATCATTAGCTGGTTTTCAAAGTGCATGTAGCTTCACATTTCTCAAGTTATGTTGATTTTCGAAGTGCAAGTGCCTTCATATTGTTTAAGTTAAATGTTCGCCCCTGGTAACTTGAATTCGTGGATCAGCCACTGCACACAAATCATACACGAATGCCAGTATGAATTAAATGAAGTGCAGGGACTTACGCTAGCTCGTTGTACAGGCTCACTGCAGCTCTGCTTGCGCTTGGGATGTTCCATGTACAAGTCCATGTTACCACTTGCTTGGATGTGCAGGCCTTGTGCTCCTTGCATCCCCCTCTGCATTTTTGACATGGCGAATGGTTGATCAAATAAGAGGAATCGACCTTGATGTTGTACCGAAGGACAGATACTTACAAGGTTATACGGGTGTGCAGGATGTGTACCAGATCCCGTAGCGCCGTCATGCTTCGCTAAAATATGGATTTGCTTGTTTCAGATGATATCTCCAGAAGAAACAAGAGTTAAGGTCAGAGTTGCATAGGCGGGCAAGCTAAGAGAGCAGTGAAAGGATATCCAAACATTGTCGGAACAGTGCACAAGGGAGTGATGTGTGGATACCTAGTTCGGGCCGGCGTTTGGGCATGCTCGCCTAGCTAGAAGGCGGGTCACTTCAGAGCCGTTGAGGGTGATGCACTGGCGTTGGCTAGCCGCGCACGGATGCAGATCTTGAGTGGCAGCGGAGCGCTACTATGCGGTGGACGAGACCGTTGGTGAAGCCCAAACGGCCTCGGGGGGCGAAGGTGCGACGATGTGCTCGGTGAAGTAGCCCCGGTGAGCTGGGAGACGGCGTCAGTGAAGCGCACCTGATGCGGTGGAACCCGGTGTCTGTGAGGCACGTCGGTTGCGGCGGCCAACGTTGTCGGTGGACCACCCGGTGTGGTGGACGAGGGCGTAGATGAGGTAGCTCCGGTGCGGTGGTGAAGCGCGACCGTCGTCTTCGTCGTCGTCGTCCGGCACAGAGGTGGGGAACGGTGGGGAAAGAGACGAGACGAGGGGCGATTCGAGGGTTGGCGGCGAATTAGGGATTTGAGCAATCTGGGCGCGGAAGGGGACGATGGAGAAGAGAGATTTTACAGGGCTGGAATTGGGGCCGCCAGATATTTCAATCCGAAACGTGGAAGCGCGAACTTATATTGTCGTCATCCTTCTTTGGGGGGGGAGGGGGGTGGGTGGCTGGGTGCTACGCGTCCGTCCGACACACGCGACCACCCCGACAGGACTATGCTTCGATGCCTTAAGGCACCTGCCTTTGTGTCCATGACATATGGGCCCAACAGGTGGCTGGCCCACATGTCAGTGACCCAAAGGCAGTTGCCTTTAAGGCACCGAAGCGGCGTCCACCCCGACACGACCCTGGTTTGCCTGGTGCCCCTACATTTGAGAATGCAAACGAATCTTCTTTCATTTGCAAACGAATCTGTATGTATTACCATGCCCGTGTTTTCCTTGCAATAATTAGTCATTCGAAACGAGATACTCCATCCGTTCACTTTTGTAAGTCGTTTCAGACAACTTAAAATGAACTGTTTTGCACATTGTCTGAAATGTCTTCAAGGTCTTATAAAAGTGAATAGAGGGAGTACTATAAATTAATTAATGAGGAGTTATTTGAAAAAAAATCGAAACGATACCCACGCTAACGTGGGTTAGAGTGTGTGTCACATAATTAGTTATTTGAATTAGAGTGTGTGTCACGTAGTTAGTTATTTGAATTAGAGTGTGTGTCACGTAGCGATCTCCAATTCTAACGTGGATTTCGCATTTCACTGTATCCACGCTACTTTTTTAATACAAATTCATATGTATATGATGAACACCATGGTAGTGAGAAAACTTTTGGATGGATTCAAACATATGACCTACAAAATAGCACAACAAACTAAGTCAATGTCAACTTTTCGAAACTTAGTATGGCACGAATTCGAAATAATTACCCGTATGCCTGGTCCTCGGTTCAAATCTTACAATATACACCGAATTGAAACATCGATATTAAGTCTCGTACTATGTACATTCAAATGTTTTTTTAGCCCTCCCCCCGCACAAACCATACATACTTCCTGTATCGGTCAATCTTCCTCTCCTAACCACCTTAGGAAGCTATCGGTTTCCAACACACGTTCATTCTTTCTCTCCATGTTTCGATCTCTTAGTCTCTCAACTACACATCAACCCCTTTTTCCACTCTGTTACCAAATGTATTTACCTCACACACCCGCCATTGCACCCCATGCCGAGCTCTCTCCCTCTCCCTCTCCCTCTCACCCTCTCGCGCTAAATACATGCATTGCCTATCTAGCCCCCCAACCTCTCATTCATGCGCACGCACGCACGTTGTATATCTAGGTCACTCCCTCGAGACTGTCTCACTCTTTCTTCCACACGGCGGGCCACACTCGCTCAATCTCGCTCTCTTTATCTGAGTCTCGTTTAAACTCATTTTCTTTCACACACAAATGGTATATCCCCCTGTTCGGGCCTCGATCGACATAATCTATACTATCTCACGCAGATTGTCTATCTAGGTCAGTCCATCCAAGCCGCCACCACTCTTTCGACCTCATGGTGGGCCACACCCACTCAATCTCTCTCTCTCTCTCTCTCTCTCTCCGTATGTCTCGATTGACCTCGCTCTTTCTCGGACAAAAACGATATATCACCATGTTGAGCCCAATTCGACCTATTCCCATTGTATACTCTCTCACGCACATCGTCTATCTAGGTCACTCTCTCCAACCCGTCTCACTCTTTCGATTGCACGGTGACCCTATGTGATCGGTTGACCTTGCTTCCTCTCACGCACAAAATATATCTACACGTTTGTGACTGGATCATCTCTCAAGCTCAATCGGACAATATCTCTCCAAAGCATATATTTGTTCAATGAATGTCGGACCACACTCACTTTGTGTCTCTATCTATATGTCTCTCTATTGACCTCGCTTTCTCACACCGTATCTTCCACGCGTTGAAGCTACTACCTCTCCATGCCTCGCAAAGTCGGAGCTATTTACATTGCGAGGGGCACTCCAACCTTGGACTAATTTGTGTAGGCATTTATTCCGGTCGGTTTAGATTATATTTTCGTAGCATTCGGCCCACAACTACTCCAATCACCGTAGCGGGTAATTAAGCTATGAGGAGCACCTAATATGAGCACCGAGGAGCCGTTGGATCGAAGATGCAGCGGTACACACGAGGCCTGAATGTTTTATTTGCAAAAGAACCTTTGGAGAGTTAGTAAATTGCGCATAATTACAAAGACTACTCCCAAGCCATTGGATCTCACTTCCAACGGTGTAAAAACTCGTATCACCATAGTATCTAAGCTGTGGGGTGGATGTGATATTCTATGCCGCTGTCATTTTTGTTCGTAAACTTGCAAAAAATGTGTAACTCATGCCGTTACTTGTCTAACCGGGCAAAGTGTTTGTTCAAAAAAACCATCCTACACTGAAATATCAGAACAACACACGGGGGTCCCACTTGTCATTAATCAAATTTGGACCTAAACTAACAAATCTGAAAGACGAGATTTGAACTGGCAACCTGGACTACAAAGCGTAAGTCGATAGGCTGAAAAAACGAACGGTTGTTGGCTTTGTCCCATAACTTGATTTTATACAGTACTTGAGTTGAGTAGAGTAGAGGGAGTGCCTCGTCAACACATGCATGACCGTTATCTCACTAACTGGTGGGTCCCAGGTCTGCGATCTCAATCTCTCTTCTCTCCATCGTCTAACCTTTGCACGGGCACACACGAAGAGCAGCGCTAGCTTGCCGTGGTGTTACTACAACTAAAAAAACTTGGAAAATAGAATAATCGCCTAGAACAAGAGACGTTGTGGCTGGTCGAGACGGAGCTAACCACATCTATCCTCCGTGCCACGTTTGCATGATGAAGCTGTGTGGCTAGTGGGGTGTTTTCAACCGACTGGCTGGGTCCTGAGGTCGAACCATAGGTACTCTACTACGTCTGATACAGTATATTTTTACACGCACATTTTTCCTCTGTGCCGAGACGTGGCACACCCTACCGCACGGTTTCGGGGTCCTCCCGGGTGGTGCACGCATATATTCTTCCTGACGTGGGACGCCCTACCGTGCATTTTCTGGGTCCTCCTCGGTCGTAGCGCCGAAGCAAGTAAAGGAGTCGTCAAATCACGAAAGACCACCTTTCCCGCCGAGTACATCAGTGAAGCACGGTGGCTAGCTAGTTGGGCTAGTTCAACCGATTAGCTAGGCCGCCACCACATTTTTTTTCACCCCCTTTTTAATCTACTTGCCGGCAGGTAAATTTAAATATCCACCACAGCGTTGCTCTAGTGTTTGGGTGCGACAGGATTTTTAATTTTGTGATTGACGGGAGCAGGCGCGGCAGCAATTAGTCACGATGACTCCGCCTATACCCACTCCTCCTTGATGTGAGAAGTCGTCGACTGGTGTTTTACCGTGGTGAAAACCAAAAGATTCCCCACTACCTCCGCCTTCCCGTAGATTGCATTGCCTTTCAACCGTTTCGCCCCCTTTGCTTCCTCTCCCCATTGCTTCTACCTGGTGCCATGGCGGCGCAACAGATCACGGAGTCTGAGGTGAGGCTCCTAACACAGTAGCTCCATGCCAAGGATGCGAAGCTCAGGGCCAAGGACGTGGAGCTCCATGAGCTCAAGGAGGAGAGGAGTGCCATGCTCCTCCGTTATGTGCGGGAGTTCACAGAGCTTCAAAAGCGGTAGGCGTCCACCACAAAGATGCTCGAGGCATCGGCGGCGTTGCTGCAGAAAGCGGGAGATACGATAGGCCGTCAGGGGAGCCGGCTGGAGCGCGAGCGGGCCGATCGTGACAAGGTCCAGGATCGCCTCAGCCACTTGGTGAACCAAGTTGCCACGCATGTGTTGCGGCTGCGCGATGCCTACCGTCGTGCCAGCGCGATGATGCCGGCCGTCGGGCTAAACCCTCTGCATGGGCATGTCGATGTCTCGGCGCAACATGACCGTTGGATCAAACTCAGACGGTGCAGATCAGTCACTGTAGCACAAAGCATGTGGGTGTGTTTGGTTGCATTCTCATCTCGATATAGTTGTTTCCTCTTCGTGTATTTTTGTCAACCTACTAGTGTGGACTCATGCACCCTTCATGCACTCTGCCAAACACCCAAAAGTGGGTCGAGAAGGGAACTTTTGCTCCCATCCCGTGCACCCTTCAGACACCCTACCTAACACTATTCGTGCTTCATGTGGTTCATGTTTCGTGGAGTACTGTAGCACCGTACTCTCCATGCGCTATGGACCTAGTTCTGTTAACATTGATCGCACCGTCCATTCTCGACCGGACAGTCGAAAAAGCGGTACTATGTTACATATAGGAGTAGTTGACATGCGCACAACATCAGTTGTTATCGTCATATCTTACTACACTAGCAACAAGATTATGTAGTACTGACGTATGAACCACTGCACATGCCTAGTAGTAGGAGCACTGTGTATGTTCAAGTGGCTGCCGTGTTTCGCACTCCTCCGTCGTAAGAGTGGAAACACTTGCTGTAATCATTTTCTTCTTCTGAAAAACAGTGGACATGCTCTACCATGCGGATCCTCCTCCAGCCACGCACTAAATTACTCACTTTCGCCGACGTGTGGGACAGCCAGCATCGGGGTCCACCAGCCATGCACTAAATTACTCCGTAGTAGAGTGACAGTAGACTACCCCGATCGAAGCACCACAGTAATGCCCAATGAGTCGCCAAATCACAAAACCCCCTCCTTTCCAGCAGTAAGTTGGACGGACGAAGCAACCATCATTTCACTCTTCTCTCTCAGCTTCGTCTCTACCCAACCCTCGCTTCTGCCTCATCTTTTTCCTCATTTCTTCAAGAAAACCCCAACCTGCTTCTGCCATTGTTCTTCTCTCCCAAAGAAGGAAAGGTGAGCGCATCAATGGTGTTGATTCTGGCCAAGGCCCGGTCTTGCAACCTCAAGACTGATCCTATAACTCCCTCTCTTTTCTTCTTTTGGGTTTGCGATTATGGTTTCTTTTCTTTTATTTCTATTTGACAGTTTCTTGATGGATGCTGGAGCACCGGACGAAGTGATGTCTATGGCTCCGGCCAAAACCGTCGAGGCTCATGGTATGAAGAAGCGCAAGCACCCCGCCGAGACTACCGCAGACAAGCTCAAAGCCTACGCCCTGTCCAAGCCCCCCTCCTCGGGATCCCTCATTAAGCAAGTCCAGGTAATACTCTTCTTGACGATCTTTTTCTCGATCTTGATCGTGTTTTTTCATCTAACACGCAGTACTAGTACTAGTTGTACAACTTTCTGGGTGATCTTGCATGTGATTTTTGTGTGCCAAATGACGGTTCTAAATTCCTCTTTTGACCAAAACATGCGAGAGGTTAACACTGGTTTCTTATAGATTACTTTCAACTACTCCCTCTGTCCCAAATTTCTTGTCTTATATTTGTCTAGATACGGATGTATCTAATACTAAAATGTGACTTGATACATCCGTATCTAGACAAATCTAAGAGAAGAATTTTGGGACGGAGGGAGTACTTTATGAACATCAATGCTACCTTTTAAGAGGGTATTTGCCTAAGTAACTTGTGTTATGGATATTGCATGTAATCCCTCTGCTCTCATGCCTTTGAAGACATGTTCTAGTGTCTTTGTTCATTCATTTCTGTGCGTATATGTAGTCATATATGGAGTATAATATCGAAAATCATCGTATATTTCTGAACGGAGGTAGTAATAAAATATGGTTTCTGTTTGAATTGGAACCAGGTCCGCGGTGGAGATGAAGTTCTCAAAGTCATGTCGTGTGAACTGGAAGACCTGATGATGAGTTCTACTGCTGAACTATCCAGCTGCTGTGTCCTTGTCGCCACGTGTCCTGAACTAGTGTTTTCCTGTAGCATTGTTGTCAGGTGTGTTCTCGAGGCTGTACTTGACCACAACAATTTCCTGGCTGTGCCTTCGATTACGAAGGGTGTGGTTCTTGTAAAGCTTCCCAACAAATCTGATGCGGCTTGTCTTCATCATCATGTTTATGAGTGGAAAGACCACTCTGTTAGGTTCTCCAAGGTTGACAAGATGGTGATGGTGCATGTAGACATCTCACACGAAGTCCATGGCCTAGTCAGTTATGCGGGGTTCATCCCGTAGGTCGGTGAAAAAAATAGTCTGCAGAGTTTAGTTAGTGCAACTTTGCTTGTCTGTAGTAAGTACTATTGTTCAGTACTTGATTTGTGTTTGTGAACCCTGTATTGTTTATTAGTACTGCCGCTTTTGGTGTGTGGTCAGTCCTGAGAACGGTCTATGTTAATGTCTGTCCACTCAATTCAGTCTGTATATTTTGAAGTATCCATATCATATTTTTTGTGAGGACGGTCTATCAATTATGGTTACACTCCAATATTTGTATGCATTACAGGGTTTATCGCACCCACCAGGATTTCCAGCCCCATGGATGTTCGGTCCATACGATTTGTCACGACCTTTGGACTGTCCTGCTTGTGGGAGTAGGTGGGGCCCCTGCATGCCATGCGTAGTTGAACGATCAATCTTCTGTTTAGTAGTTCAACATAGTGATTTCCTGGTAAGGATTCACTCGTGTCACATCAAGTAAATCTTGTTGATTTACTGTATAAATCTTATTGATTTAATGTCATGTTTTCTTTCTTTTCCTGCAATTTTATGATGCAGGTTTTGCCATGTGACATTCATCACAGAATAAACTGTTTGGTTTGCTCTACGATGGCTATTTTTGCAGGTTTCACTTCATATGTCGTGTCAGTAACGAAGGCACTCTCCATCACTTATATTACTGGAAAAAATTGGATCAGTCTGTTGTCTGAGTACAAGCTGAATCCCTATGATGAACTGCAGTTTGGTTTAACAAAAATGCCACAATTAGTCCTTCTCACGTTTAAAAGAAATGAAGAAAAAGACTGGATCACGGTCACGGATCCTAGTCAAGTTAGAAAGCTGATCATAGCAGACCAGACATGATCGCCGTTGTCACGCACAGATCGAGCACCGACAGTTGCTCTAGCACTGACAGCGGCAGCAGCTCAGTCTAATCCAGCTGAGGATTGGGCACCGACCGCGTCAGCGGATCAGTCTGATCTACCGGAGGATCGGGCATCGACACTGGCACCTGCTCCGACACCTGCACCAGCTCTACAAGGAGCACCATCTCCGGCAGCAGCAGCGGCTTTGGCACCTGCACCAACACTTGCACTTGCATCTGCTCCGGCCCGTGCAGTTGCACCGGCAACAGACTGGGCTGCAGTTCGCACTTCATATACCAAAGTCCTTACAAAAACCGACATGTCCACCTTCTTGGTAAGCATTGGCCGCCCAAGTGCTTCGTTCTTTTTTCTTTCCATGTTGTTTCGCATGATTCACTGTGTTGATCTAACTGTTTGGGTATGTCTTCTTGTTTGCAAACAGAGAATTTCTAGAGCAACGAGGGAGTCGTTCAACAATCCGGGCGACCGCGGCCAAGTTTCTCTTACCATGCGCAGCCTTGGTGTGAATGAACCTGCTCAATATATCGTAAGTACAAAGGATGGTCGCATGATGATTGATGCTAAAGGATGGTCAAGGTTCAAATCTAAATCATATCTTGTGGTAGGGGATGATGTCAAAATTGAACTTTCTCGGCAAGGAGAGCTGGTCCAAATCAATTTTGAAATTCTTCAGTAGCAGCACGCAACTGCCTAACTGATCTATCCTCCGAGAGATTTTGATGTAATAATCTGGCATGGTGAAACAAGTGTCCTGTGTGTATACGTAGTACGATAGTATTATTTATCACATGGTATATCGTTGATAGAATTGCAACTCTGATTGCTGGTTAGGAACTGTCCTTCGATTTCATTCCAACAGCTGCCGTGCTTTATTCAATTTTGTGTATTCGCCTTGCGACAGCATCTAAAACCAGCGCCGTACCGATCGCTTGCAATACGAAAAGCACTGAGGTAGAACACATGGGCCCCCAAACATGCAGGGTCGGACTGCGGCCCAAAGTCCAGGACCTAGTTTCGAGAAGCACTAGCTCAGTGCAGAAGTGGCGTCCTCCTCCTGCTGTGGGTTGGGAGAAGATGAATGTTGATGCTGCGTTATCTCGCACTGGTGAAAGGGGAGCCCTGGCAGTTGTGAGCCGGGATCATACAGGCTTCTTCCTTGGAGCACCGACACTGGTTTGCGAAAGTGTTACTGATCCAGAGATCCTAGAGGCAATGGCATGTTGCGAGGGGCTATCTCTGGCTCTTGACTTAAACCTGCAACAAGTTCAGATTAGGACTGATTGTTCAGCAACAGTCAAGCATATCGGAGAGGCATACTTGGGGCCCAGCAAAGTTATTATGGATGAGATCAAGATGAAGAAGAATATGTTCCAAACCATGGAGATCATACATGAAAAACACGAGTGTAATGTTGAAGCGCATGTGCTCGCAAAAGCTGCTACTTCTTTGCCCTGTGGACGCCATCTTTGGCTCACAGGAACCCCCGAAATTATTTGTATACCTATGACTGTTAATCTTCAATAAAGCAACTTTTATCCCTAAAAAATCTGAGTATTATATTCTCAGCTGAACCCCCATAATGCCCGTGCGTTGCAGAGGGAGTATTTTTCTCGGCAAGGTGAGCCTGTGATATAAAAGATTTGTATATTTCTTTATAGAGGGAGTATCTCTCTGTCAAAAAATATATTTATGTGTAACTAGTTACTCCTGTCTTTCTACTTCCTTTCGCCGATATGTGGGGCAACCGGCAACGGGGTCCACGTGCCATATGCACAAATTAGAGTGCACAACTTCACGGTAGACACACCCCGGTTGTAGCGCCGCAGTAATGCCCAATGAGCCGTCAAATCACAACCCCCTTTCCAGCTTTAGCAGTAAGCTGGACAGACAAAGCGTCAATATTTCACTGGGCCTGAATCCCTTTCTCCCTCGTCTGCTTGTTCAGAGAAAACCCCCTCTCGGTGATTGCATAGGGCTTTCTCATGGAGAACCAGGTACAGATTCTTCATCCATCCCCGATAAACCCAAGTCCCTTGGTCGCAGGTAATCCTAGGATTGCAGCCGCCGCCGTTGATGCATTTTTCTTCCTACTGAATCTAGTGTGTTTCATTTGCAGTGCCCAAAGTGCGAGTACCCTACAGGTTTCTGCGCCCTCGGCGAGACGCCACACTTGTTCCTTCTCATCCTAACACAACATTTTGAAACACGCACAGTATGTTCCTAGAATCCTCTTTTCTATCCGGGAGGGTGGGGTTTTTTTTGAACATGCTGTGTTCTCATATTATTTTTCCTGCAGTGTATTATTTGCTCTGCGAGAACACATGTACTCAAGATGCTCGGCCTTGCCATAACTGAATACACTAGTTTAATGGTCATAGTGAAGACAAGCCATGGATATAAGTTCCGAGTTGGGTTCATGAACCAAGAAGATCGCTGCTTTTTTTATGGCCAAACTTGGATAAACTTTCTCACGTGTTACAGACTGAAAGTTGGCACACGAATGTTGATGGAAATAGCAGAACCTGGTCTCATCTTCACTGCGATCTTCCACCCCGACGTCGTTCCAATTGTTCATCCATGTTTGTTTTGTATCTGGTTCTTGCTTGTTGCCTTGATTACTTCTTAATCCACCTATTTTGTCTAACTAATCACAATTTAACTTTAGAAGTAGCAACGAATCTCTCATGAAGATGCTACTTCTAACTAATATTTTCTTATAATTGGTGGCACGTGTAGGTTTTTTCAGAGTAAAGCAGTCTGCTCGTTTGTTACTCTGTAATAACTCGGCTATTACTAATGGCACTGAAGTTGACTGGATCGACATCCACAAGTTCCTACACTTTATTGATCGTCTTGAGGTCCTTGTGGGGCGTTTCAATGGTGGAAGGCCACGTGGGATATGTGTGCCACTGCTGCACTCGTTGAACAGGTCCAACTGTGTCGAGAAACTTATGGTACGAGCTATTTTCTGTTATATATGTTGTTCATAAACTATTGCTTATACACAGTTTTACAGCTGTGATCTTCTTGAAACAGGAACTGTCGAGTTCTATTGTTCCTATACAGATGCCTGGCCATGGTCGGGTCAGACTTGCGCTTGGTCACAACATGATGTTTATGTCGACCTACTCAATTCCCCTTGGAGGTGAAAAGATACTTATTCATGGGTGGTCTCAAATAATGAAGGCCCGTCCATCTTGGAGAATAGGACAGAAGATTATGTTCATGCTTTTCCATGGCTCTAAAGCGAATATCCTGTTTATTGACCACGTTGCGAGATGAGGCCGCTTTCAGAAGGTTGTGGATGCGCGGGGTGGCGCATGGGCCTTGTCCTGGGGCTTGGCGGCCTCACCCTTGGTTAACTGTAGGCGAAGTAGCACTATTCGAGGCGTGCTTTGTACGGTTGAACCTGTATAAGTACTCATACTGCTTTCAGCTTTGGTTGTTAAGTGCCCCTGCTGGTTTCAGTTGAGGTTGTTATGTAGTACAATCTGTCATGTTTCTTCAGTCCTATCTTCCTCCAGCCGCCAAAACCAAACCAGCGCCGGCGGGGCCACCTGCTTCTGCCTCCCACGGCTGGCTGCGCCTCAGCGCACGCATCGCCGCCCCACCGTCTCCTAAATCGTTAACGCCGACGTCCTCCGCGCGCTTTGGTACGCTCGCCGCGGCGCCGCCCTCTCGCGTTGTCAACATGGTTAACAAACAACAGGAATCGGTAGAAGTACGTGGAGAGGATGACAGTAGGGGCCCACCACGTCAGCGTATTGAAAAAATAAAATGCTTCCTCCTAGTGTTTTCCTGACATCTGGGACCCACGATATTGGGAGCGTATATAGTCAATAGAGAAGAGAACAACACAAGATCGGCTGACACCTGGGACGTAGCTACTCGAGCAGTATTTTTTTTGTTTGGTATTATTGAGACGGAGCAGGGTTTGAACTGGGCTGTGGCCCGTCTAGCCCAGGCTTATATTTTATGTTCACCATGTGACCAGCCCAGCTATTTTTTCTTTGTGAAAATGAGCCCAGTTTATTTTTTCTGAAGAATACCCAATCCAGGCCTACTTATTTTTCTACGCCCTGATGGGCTGCAACTCTTTCAAGACGCCTGCAAATCTTGAAAGTAATATGAAATGGGTTGTAAATATAAAAACAGATGACAAATTGGCAATTACTTTATAATTTCTGAATTTTATTACATTTTCAGATTCCTATTTCACTGGGTATTAACCTAATTTAAATATATCTTCAAAGTACTTTAAATCTGGCTAGACATTTCGGTATTAAAAATAGTTTGGAACGCACAGAAATATGCGAAATTGGCCCTGGCCAACCAAAAAAAACGATTGCAATAAATTGCATAAGAAGTTGCCATGAGCTATATATAAATTTTTAAAAAGAGGGAGTGGTCTGACTTGTGGGCCTGTTTAGTTGATGCGTATGCAAGATTTTTTAGTTATTATATGCGTCAATAAACCATTCTAGCTGACGTAACCGTTGGATGTCAATCCAACGGCCGTCGTGTTTCTTCAATCTCTGATCTTCTTGGTCCAGCCGCCAAAGCAGCGCCGGCGGGACTGCCTACTCCCGCCTCCCGTGGCCGGCTGTGCTGCCGCGCAGGCCTCAGCGCCCCCTACTACTCCCACCGCTGGCCAGGGCATCCCTCTACTCACCCACACCCCCTGTTATTCTGCAGCGACGGCAGCCTCACACCGCAGCCGAACCGGTGAACGCTCGTACTCCTCTCCGCGTGGGCATCCACTGCCGCGTCTTCCCTGGCTCCGCGTTGCCCCCTTCCTATGCCTCACCGTCATCCACCGCCGTGGTGCTCTCAGCGCGGCGTGGTCAATGTGGTCAACGACCGACTTCCATCGGAATAGTACTGTACATGGAGAGGCTGATAGCTGGGTCCACGACAGCCGCAAGGAAGTGCCTCCTTATTACGCGCAAAATAATTATTCCTCCACCTGACAGCGGGGACCCACCGGACGGGTCACCAGTATTTTGCGAAAAAATTGTTTCCCCCTGACAGCGGGGACCCACCGGACGGGTCACCAGTATTTTGCGAAAAAATTGTTTCCCCCTGACTGCTGGGACCCACCGGACGGGCCACCGTATTTTGCGAAAAAGTGTTCCCCCCGCTGTCAACTCGGACCCACCGGAAGTGCCTCCTTATTACGCACAAAAAAATGAATACTCCCCCGCCTAGCTGGGACCCACCTTGGTGGGAGGATGACTTGTGGGCCTACTAAGTTGACGGGGACGAAGGGCTTTGTCAACTTAGTCAATATGAACGATTCTAGTTCCAGTGACCGTACGATGTCCATCCAACGACCGTAGTGCTTCTTCAACCTCTAGTCTTCTTGCTCCAGTCGCCCAAAGCAGTGCCGGTCGTGCCGCATGCTCCTGCCTCCCGTGGCCGGCTGTGCTGCCGCGGAGGCCTCACCGCCCCTACTATTCCCACCGCTGGCCAGGCCCTACGGCGACGGCAGCCTCACACCGCAGCCAAACTAGTGAACCCTCGTACTCCTCTCCGTGCGGGCTTCCACTGCCGCGTCTTCCCCGGCTCCGCGTCGTCCCCTTCCTAGGCCTCGACGTCGTCCACCGCCGTGGTGCTCTCGGTGCGGCGTGGTCAATGTGGTCAACTACCGACTTCCATCGGAAGAGTAATGTGCATGGAGACACTGACAGCTGGGTCCACGGCCGCAGCAAGGAAGTGCCTCTTGATTACGTGCAAAATAATTATTCCTCCACCTGACAACGGGGACCCACCGGACGGGCCACCGTATTTCACGAAAAAAACGTTTGCCCCTGACTGCTGGGACCCACCAGCTACATCTTCGCACGCAAGGAAGTGCATGACAGTCGGGACCCACCTGGTCGAAGCGTACGTAGCGTTGTCATTCTGGTCGCAAACGTGTACGTACATATATACTGGTCGATGTAGAGGCGAGCACGTGTCGTAGTAGAGGCGCGCACGTAGCATGTACACGTACGTACATCGGCCAGGGTGCAAGAAAGAAAATACAGCCACGTATGTGTACATACGGGCGGGGTCTCGAACGCCTACTCGCGCATACGTATGGCCAGGGCTCGTGTACATGGCTGGGTCGGAACGGAGAAACAACGTCGTCATCGTGTTCATGGGGAGGCAACGGAATGCGTCATGTTCATCGGGAGGCCTTGAACAGAACAGGCGATGGAAACGAGGCCTGGTGTACCGCAGAACGGAGGAAACGGCCTTGTGTTTGACCGACCACGTTCGAAACGGGATCCTGATCATCGGGAGGGGTCTGGCGTACCACAAAACGGAGGAAACGAACCTCCTATAGTCAAAACGGGGGTCCTGTTGATCGGGAGGGGTGTGGCGTACCGCAAAACGGGACTCCACAGGATACTGTTCATCTCCACCGTCGACCCCCTCCAGCCTCCACGAGCTACTGTTCATCCACCGTCGACCTCCTCCAGCCTCCACCTGCGACTGTTCATCCACGGGCTCCTGTTCATCCAGCCTCCACCGCGCGCTACTCCACCGGCTACTGTTCAACCACCCCTCTCCACGAGCTCCTGTTCAACCACCCCTCCACGGGCTACTGTTTATCCTGCCCTCCACCGTCTACTGTTCATCCTACCCTCCACGGGGTGGTCCTGTTCATCCAGCCCTCCACGGGGTCCTGTTCACCCAGCCCCAACCGGCTCGATCGATCGGGGTCCTATTCATCCAGAGGCAACACCACGGGGTCCTGTTCATCCACCCCCACCGGGAACTGTTCATCCAACCCCCCCCGCAACACTCACTGTTCATCCAGAGGCAGCATCGATCGGCTTCAGTTAGCAGCAGTAGCGAAGGAATCGCTCGATCGGGTTCAGTTAACAGGCATCGATCGATCGCTCGGGTTTAGTAACGCGTTGCCTGCAGTGTAATCGCTCGGGTTCAGTTAGAGCCCAAGACCTCGCTCGGGTTCAATTAGAGCCAACGCCTCGCACACACGCGCGTACATGTATGAGAGAAATGTGCATCGCTCGGCCCCCGACCTCCCACCATAACCGGGAACTCCCCGAAATTTTCCTCCCCCTCGCTTCTACCACGGTTTTTTCCATCGTGGACGGCCCAAAGAATGTCATGCAGCTGCATCTCCGGCCCGCCCAGGACGAAAAGCCCATTTTCTGTTATGATTTTTTGTCATAGAAGTAGGAGCCCACCACATCTATGATGATACCGGGTTTTGTCACAATTATCGTCATAGAAGTGTCATGTGTATGACAGGATTTTTTTCGTTCGGCCCAAAATGTCACGGATGTGTCTTTTTTTTGTAGTGTTGTGTCACGTCTGAGTGAAGTTACAAACCTGCCACTATTGAAAATATTTGCCTACATCGATTTCGGCCGAGTCGAGTTTGTTTTGCCGCCCACCGTGTATGAATGGGGAAATCGAGGGAGAAAGAGAGGTCTTTTGGATGAGCTTGAATCAAATGTGTTTTGCTGCCCATGTTTGGCGCCCACCGTGTCGGAATGGGCTCAGAGGCGGTCGTGTCACGTCTTATTGAAGTTACTATTCTACCCCTATTTAGAGCAGTGGAAATCGGGCCGGTGGATTGTCCGTGTAATGGGTAGACAGTAATTTCCATCTCCCAAACAATTGGCTTTGGGCAGCCGATGTGGGAGTGGACATTTTGCCACTTCTTTCGAATTTTGGGACAATAAGCATCCACGTTTACCCTGGAAACTAAATTCGAATCCATTTTGTATTCCTATACAGATCTTCATAAATCATTCTATGTGTTTTTATATATCTTCAAAAGGACGACAAAGATGTATTCCACTGTCATATATGAATATGGTTTACAAATGCCGATACTCAAATTCAGAAGCTAGAATCTAGTTTAAGGTGAATTCGAATATTTCGAACACTTCATGTCCAACTCAAATGTCACACACAACATAATGTGTACTCCCATTTAGATATGTACACAAGCGATGTATCAAGATTCAAATACCGAGTGAATCAACCAAGAATGTACAGAACTAACAGACATATAAACACTTATAGAGTATATGGATCAATAATATCAACTAACATACATAAGCCAGGCCGCTGTACTTTTCTTTGCTACAACAACATCCTTTTTTTAGCCAAGCTACTACAGCATCTTGGCCCTTTCCGATGCGTGCCACTTATGGTCCATCTATACTACTATTATTGCTGAATGCACATTCAACCCGATTGGCATATTTATAGGTATGGCACAACAATCAAAATGAAATGTCTCCGAGTCTTATCGATTAATACATACTTGTGCTCAAATAAAATTACAAACCAAAAAACAAAAAACAATTATTACATGATCTCTAAAACAAATGGTTTGATTGATTACATGAACAAACAACACAAAGGTTATTCAATGATGGAAATAACATTTCACCTATGATTTACCAAGTGGGAATTTAATTTCCTTTTTTCCTTCAGGACCTTAAAAATGTGGTCAGTCTCAGCTTGCTTCGTTTTGAAATTCACCAATTTTTTTTAGAAAACGCAAAAGACTTGCATTTCTTTGTATTGAAAAGATAGAGTTTGTTACAGCCTCCTAGGAGGAGCGATTACAGACAGCGGTCTAAATCAGTGTACGTCCCAGGTTTGTGGTAGGATGGCACGCAGGCCATGGGCTCGCACTCTTGCCCGGAGCGTAGCTGCATCCTTGATCTGTGCGATCAGCAAGTTGGTCGAAGGGGTCACGCCATTGAACACACAGTCATTGCGATGCTTCCAGGTCATCCAAGGGATCAGCAGAGTAGCGGTGGTAAGGCCCTTTTTCATTGGCTTGGGCGTGCTCCGGTGCGCCGAGCGCCACCAGTCGGACAGGGAGTCCTCGTTAGAGGGTGCACTGCATGGCAGGCATAGCCAGGACAGGCTCTCATGCCATACTTGTCTGGAGAAGGAGCATTCCAGCAGGAGATGCCGGATCGATTCGGGCTGTTGATCACAAAGCGGGCAGCAAGGGGGTGTGGCAGTCCATGACGAGCCAGGCGATCAGCCATGCAGCAACACCCCAGGTGAGCGAGCCAATGGAAGAACTTGACACGCGGGGGTGCCCAGCCATTCTAGTTCAGTTTCCATGCAGGGCAGGAGATCGAGCCTTGAAAAGTGGCGAGGTAGGCGGATTGCGCCGTGTAGTTGCCTGCCGCATTCCACTTCCAATGTAGGCAATCTGGCTCGGCATTGAGCGTTATGTGCTCGAGCGCGTGCCAGGTGGTCAGGTACTGGCCGATCTCTCGGATGCCGAGAGTACCCTGGATGTCTGATGCCCATTGGTGCGCTTGCAGGCCATCCGCCACGGTCCTGCTCTTGCGGCGATTCGTCGGGATGAGAGCGTGAAGTTGTGGCGCTAGTTCCGAGATGGAGTAACCATTAAGCCATCGGTCCTCCCAGAACAACACGCGCTGGCCGTCGCCGAGGATCATGGTGGTGGATGCGAAGAAGAAGGCACGCTCCGTAGCACTGAATTGGAGGTCGAGGCTAGACCATGCCCGGGTGTCGTCTGTGCGGGTGAACCAAAGCCATCTGGTACACAGGGCCAGTCCCGTGCGCTCCAGGTCATGCACTCCAAGTCCACCAAGGTGAGTTGGGAGGCAGACGCGTTGCCAGTTAACATGACAGTGGCCACCGTGCGCCTCTGTGCGGCCCGCCCATAGGAATCCTCGTTGAATTTTCTCCAGGAGCTTGAGGATCTTCTTTGGTGGCGCGAGCACACGGAGCTGGTGGATGGGGATCGCGCTTAGTAAAGATTTGACGAAGATGAGGCGTCCAACTTTGTTCATGAGATGCACCTTCCAAGTGGGGAGTTTTCCAGCAGTTTTGTCGACAAGGGGTTGGAGTTGTGCAGCGGTTGGGCGCCCAAGGGTGAGCTGGATCCCCAGGTAGGTGACAGGCATCGCCGCGGTTGGGCAGCCCAGGTTGGCGATGGCCGGGGCAGCCATGTCACCGTCGCATCTGATCAGCGTGGCTGTGCTCTTGTGGAAGTTCACCCATAGGCCGGACGCCCGGCCAAATAGCTGCAGGATATCCCGGACAACGAGTGTGTCGCTTGTCGAGGGATGGCAGAAGAGTATGACATCGTCCGCATATAGCGAGAGGACGGGAAGTGCTCGGCGGGGGTGCAGTTTTTGCAGCACATTGAGCTCGGTGGCGCGGCGAAAAAGGCATCCCAGTGTGTTGACAGCCAGCACGAAGAGCTGTGGCGATACGGGATCACCTTGACGAAGCCCACAACGGTGCCAGATCGCAGGTCGAAGAGCTGTGGCGATACGGGATCACGTTGACGAAGCCCACAACGGTGCCAGATCGCAGGTCCCGGCGCGCCATTGAGGACGACCTTTGTGCTTGCCGACGATAGGAGAATGACGATCCAGCCAAGGAAGCGGGCGCTGAAGCCATACAGACGCAATACCTCAAAGAGGAATGGCCAGGATACGAAGTCGAACGCCCGTGCGAGGTCGAGCTTCAGGAGAATGCGCGGGGCGCCCAGCTGGTGGAGGAGACGGGCCGATTGTTGGACGAGCACGAAATTGTCGTGTAGGCTTCGTCCCGGGATGAATGCGTTCTGAATGGGGCTGACCAGCTCATTCAGTTTGGGTGCTAGGCGGAGGGACAACACCTTTGCAAAAATCTTGGCGACGAGGTGGATTAGGCTGATGGGCCTATAATCGCCCAGCCTGGCTGCATCGGAGCGCTTTAGGATCAGCGTGAGAAATGCTTGGTTCAGGCAACTGAAACCCCGCCCACGGAGCACGTAGAGCTGCTGGAATACACGGACGAAGTCCTGCTTGACAACAGGCCAGCAGGAGCGCAGGAATTCTGCGGTGAAGCCGTCTGGGCCGGGCGCTTTGCGCGCCAGCAATCGCTTGACAGCCTGCAAAATCTCCTCTTCACCAAAGGGGCGTCCAGGTCATCCAGGTTGCAGGGCGCGATGAGGTCGTCGAGGTTGAGGGCACACTCGCGAGGGTGATCCATTCCGAGCAGGAAGTCAAAGTGCGCGAACGCCGCGACGACCCAGTTAGCTGGATCAGTAAGAATGGCTCCCTCAATCGTCAGGGTGTGGATCCTATTCTTCTGCTTGTGGTACGTGCATTGACGATGGAATAAGGAGGTGTTCGCGTCTCCATCCTTGAGCAATGTAACACGTGCACGTTGGCGCTAGGGTGCGCTCGAACGAGGCGAGGCTGAGGTAGGAGAGCTTGATCTGCCTTCGTAGCCAATCCTCATGTGGCGTCAATTGGCGACTCCCCTGGGCCGTGTCAAACCGCAGCAGCAGTTCACGTGAGATCGCGAGATGGTCGCGGATATTGCCCACGGTGCACGTGCTCCAGCTCGTGAGCTTGCGTGCGGTGGCCTGCATGCGCTGCATGATGCGGCGAAACGGGTCCGCGTCGTCCACAGAGTGCCACGCGTCTGTGACCACGTCATGAAATCCCTCGATTCATGTCCAGTAGTCCTCGAAGTGGAAGCGCCGGCGTGCTGGGGGTAGGGGCGAGCAGTCAAGGAGGAAGGGGTTGTGGTCAGATATGACCGAAGCCAGACAATGTAGGTGACACTCGCCATGCTCCTCTTCCCAATCCGTGGTGCATAGGACGCGATCAAGGTGAACCAGAGTTGGCGGGGTCTGCTCGTTCGACCAAGTGTAGCACCGTCCGTTTAGGTATATCTCCTTGAGAGCAAGGTCGTTGATGACCCGCCGGAAGCGCCCCATCTTGCAGCGGTTAAGGTTTCCGTTGTTCTTATCCTCGTCGTGATAGATTAGGTTGAAATCACCGCAAAGCATCCATGGGCCAGCACAGTTGGCTCGGACATCACGTATTTCCTGGAGGAACGAGATCTTGTCGCTGTCATGCTGCGGCCCATAGACGATAGTGAGCCACCAGGGGTTGGCGCCGTGTGGGGGGGGGGGGCGTCACCAGGGCGGATAGCGTGTTTGTGGTGAGCGAGGGGTTGCTGATCATCACCAAGCTGCGCTTCTAGGCCAGTAGAATATCGCCGCGGGTGCCGATCGCAGGCAAGTACGCGCGGTCGTCGAAGTCCGAGCCAAGTGTCTCGAGGACAGTGGACAAGCCGATCAACTCCATTTTAGTTTCGTGGAGGCAGACAACAGATGCGTTCGCGGATACAATGAGCGACCGGATTGCGGTGCGCTGGGCGCGAGCGTGGATGCCGTGCACATTCCATACTATGATCTTCGGGGCGTGATCCATGAGAACATGGTCGACAAGGGAGGAGCGGGGCACGCGCTCAGACCTTGATCGGGCTGCCGTTGATCACCGTCGTGATCGGCGCCGTTGATGGGTCAGCGGGGAGTTCGCGACCGACTAGGGCAGCGATGGCTGCAAGGACTGCCTTAGGGATCAGCGCGGCGAACAGGTTGTCATAGGCCGTCATTGCATCCGGTGTGATTGGCTCGTCAACACCAACGATGCCCAGGGTGCGCAACAGCTGAACTTGCTCGCGACGTTCGGTAGTAGGTGGCGCAACCGGCTTGGACTTTGCTATGGTCGCAGATCGCCCATGCCGTGGCGGCGCGAAGTTGAGAGGTTGCTTGCGTTGCTTGCGGCCTGGGGCGGGAAGGACAGGATTGAGCTGTCGGGTGGCCGCGACAAGGAAGTCACCCAAGGTCCAGTTGCCCGTCGTGGTAGTGCTCGGCCGGCAGAGGCGAAGCGGGTCGCGCACCGAACGACTGGTGTGGGCGATGCGGGGCGCACATCCTCGATGGCTGGGCCTGTGGTAGCCGCATCCAGGAGGGGAGGTGGCCTGGGCAGGATCTGCATGGGATCATGGGCCGTCGTAGTGGCAGCGACTAGGAGGCCCATCACATCTGCGCCAGGAGCCTGCAAAGGATTGTCATGGCCTTGGGTGCGCTCTGGCGCGGTGGTGTGGGCTTGCCGCATCTCTTCCTGCGTATCGCCCCGCGCAGCATCGATACGGTCAGGGGATCGGTCCTCGTCAGGAGCAGCAGGAACTGACGCAGACAAAGCAGCGCTTTTCCCTGACAGCAGGTCAGCAGCAGCATCAGTCTCTGGAGCGGATAAAGATGGGCGCACTTCTGGTTGTGAGTCGGGGACCATGCTGCATGAGGATATGCTGTCGGGATCCCTAGGCGCGCAACGATTGGTGGAGGGCGGTCCCGAATCAACTGCGGTGCTCGTCTGGGTGCATGGCGACAGGAGGGGCATGGTCGTGGCGGGCCCGACCTCTCTGGTGGGAGGGCCCGCCACCAGCGTCAGGGAGCCAGTTGGTGAAGCGACGTGCGCGTCCGTCTGTTGGGGTGATCCTGTCGGGCTGGGATCCACAGCCGTGGCGGGTCTGGCCTCTGGGGTGGGAGGGCGTGACGCCAGTGCTAGGGATCCAGCTGGCGAAGCGACGTGTGCGTCGGCCCGTGGGGGTGATCTTGTCGGCCTGGGATCGGCAGCCACAGCAGCTCTGGCAATCGCAGCCGCAATCCTTGCACGCTTTTTCTTTCCTCCCCTCTTTCCTCTTTTGGCTTTGTGACGAGGGCGTCATGCGTCGTCCAGGGAGGTGGGCCAGGCATCCATGCGCCGGGTTGTTGATTGTACGGGCGGCGGCATTTGAGCGCGCATGGCGGTGCACGCCCCGGACCAGTGATCGGCAATGGCCAGGCCATTAGCGCGGTGCTGGCCACGGGGATGCGCCCAACTGCCGGCATCCACAGCCATGCCGTCGGCACGTCCCTCTGGAGCAGCGGCAGTACGACGGCGCGGGCGGCCCCGCCGGGGCCATGATCGGCATCAGCGCCGTCACCATCAGCCGCATGCCCGTCTTCCTCCCCATCCGGGCGAGCTGCAGGACCGGTGGGGGCGCGAGCTCGGTCGACGTCGGAGCGAACGAGGGCGATGGCGATAGGGTACGTGAGAGTGGTGACCGTAGGGGCGGAGGAGGTGGTGCATCCTGGAGTGACCTTGACAATCTCCAGCGTGGCGGCACAGTGGATGCCGGCGGGGTCGTGCGCGCGTCCGGAGAGGCGGAATGTGGCCAGGTTAGCACGGGAGTGCGTCTGCGGGTGGAGGCGCTCGACCTAGACGCTGGTCCCGAGGATGTGCTCTGCCGTTGCTAAATGCCAGGCCTGGGCGGGGATGCCGCGGAGCTCAAGCCTGACGCGGTATTCGAACCCACCGGAGCCGGCATGGGCAAGTTTGCACCATAGGCGTAGCTACAGCGAAAAGCGCGGGCATCAGATGTAATGGTCGCCGTTCATGCGGTCCTTGGAGGGGCGGGAGCCGAAGATGATCAGGAAATCTTCAGGCTTGTGGAGGTGGGTGGTGAAGTCACCGTCTTCGAAGTCGAACGTGGTGCACAGGAGCGCAGCGACATCGTCGGCAGACACCTGGGGCCGAGTACCAGTGATGGTGGCCACCATCGCCCGGCTGAGCACCTCCTCTGCCTCCTCCATCTCAACGGAGCGTGACATGATGATGCGCACTGGCTCAGCGGCGCTCACGTGCGCGACCAGGGCGGGGGCAGGTAGCTGGGGTGCGGCATGCACAATCGGAGCAGGGGGCGACATCGGGTGCGCGACACTCCGCGGGGCGGAGGGTGGGTCACGGTCAGCACGGTGCGCGGCCGTCCGTGGGGCGACGGGTGGGGCGCGACTGGCGCGGCGGTGGAAGTCGTCACAACCACGGGAGTCGTGGCCGGAGATTATGCACCGCCTGTAGCGGATGTCGTTGTGCAGTCGCGAACACGGTGGCGGGGGTCGAGGTAGCGGAAGCAGAGCCCGGCAAGCTCCTCGGGGGATGGGCTGTGTCGGTGTCAAAACCGGCGGATCTCGGGTAGGGGGTCCCGAACTGTGCGTCTAAGGCAGATGGTAACAGGAGGCAGGGGACACGATGTTTTGCCCAGGTTCGGGCCCTCTTGATGGAGGTAAAACCCTACGTCCTGCTTGATTTATTCTTGACAATATGAGTATTACAAGAGTTGATCTACCACGAGATCAGAGAGGCTAAACCCTAGAAGCTAGCCTATGGTATGATTGTATGTTGTCCTACGGACTAAAACCCTCCGGTTTATATAGACACCAGAGGGGGCTAGGGTTACCCAAGGTCGGTTACAAAGGATGAGATATACATATCCGTATTGCCTAGCTTGCCTTCCACGCCAAGTAGAGTCCCATCCGGACACGAGACGAAGTCTTCAATCTTGTATCTTCATAGTCCAACAGTCTGGTCAAAGGATATAGTCCGGCTGTCTGGAGACCCCCTAATCCAGGACTGCCTCAGTAGCCCATGAACCAGGCTTCAATGACGATGAGTCCAGCGCGCAGTGTTGTCTTCGGCATTGCAAGGCGGGTTCCTCCTCCGAATACACCGCAGAAGAGTTTGAATAAAAGGATAGTGTCCGACCCTGCAAAATAAGTTCTAGATACCACCATAGAGAGAATAATATTTCCACAAATCTAATCTGCTGACTGATACGTCTCCGTCGTATCTACTTTTCCAAACACTTCTGCCCTTGTTTTGGTCTCTAACTTGTATGATTTGAATGGAACTAACCCGGACTGACGGTGTTTTCAGCAGAATTGCCATGGTGTTGTTTTATGTGCAGAAAACAAATATTCTCGGAATGACCTGAAACTCCACGGAACATCTTAGAAAAAATAATAAAAAATCCTCGCCAAAGATGAAGACCAGGGGGCCCACACCCTTCTCATGAGGGTGGGGGGAGCCCCCCTAGGGCGCGCCCCCTACCTCGTGGGCCCCCTGGATGCCCTCCGACGCCAACTCCAACTCTATATATTTGCTCTCGGAGAGAAAAAAATAAGGGAGAAGAAATCATCGTGTTTTGCGATACGGAGCCGCCGCCAAGCCCTAAAACCTCTCGGGAGGGCTGATCTGGAGTCCGTTCGGGGCTCCAGAGAGAGGGATTCGTCGCCGTCGTCATCATCAACCATCCTCCATCACTAATTTCATGATGCTCACCGCCGTGCGTGAGTAATTCCATCGTAGGCTTGCTAGACGGTGATGGGTTGGATGAGATTTATCATGTAATCGAGTTAGTTTTGTTAGGGTTTGATCCCTAGTATCCATTATGTTCTGAGATTGATGTTGCTATGACTTTGCTATGCTTAATGCTTGTCACTAGGGCCCGAGTGCCATGATTTCAGATCTGAACCTATTATGTTTTCATGAATATATGTTAGTTCTTGATCCGATCTTGCAAGTCTATAGTCACCTACTATGTGTTATGATCTGGCAACCACGAAGTGACAATAATCGGGACCACTCCCGGTGATGACCATAGTTTGAGGAGTTCATGTATTCACTATGTGCTAATGCTTTGTTCCGGTTCTCTATTAAAAGGAGGCCTTAATATCCCTTAGTTTCCAATAGGACCCCACTGCCACGGGAGGGTAGGACAAAAGATGTCATGCAAGTTCTTTTCCATAGGCACGTATGACTATATACGGAATACATGCCTACATTACATTGATGAATTGGAGCTAGTTCTGTGTCGCCCTATGTTATGACTGTTACATGATGACCCGCATCCGGCATAATTATCCATCACTGATCCGGTGCCTACGAGTTTTCCATATACTGGTTTACTCTTATTTACTTTCCCACTGCTACTGTTACAATCACTACAAAACCCCCCAAAACATTACTTTTGCTGTATTTACTTTTGTTGCTGCTACCACCACTATCATATTACTGTGCTACTAAACACTTTGCTGCAGATACTAAGTTTCCAGGTGTGGTTGAATTGACAACTCAGCTGCTAATACTTGAGAATATTCTTTGGCTCCCCTTGTGTCGAATCAATAAATTTGGGTTGAATACTCTACACTGGAAAGCTGTTGTGATCCCCTATACTTGTGGGTTATCAAGACTAATTTCTGGCGCCGTTGCTGGGGAACATAGCTCTATTCTTTAAGTCACTTGGGATTTATATCTGCTTATCATTATGAAGAACTTGAGAGATCCAAAAACCAAGATTTATCCCTCAACTACGAGGGGAGGTAAGGAACTGCCATCTAGCTCTGCACTTAATTCACCTTCTATTATGAGTAAGTTTGCGACACCTACACCTGCTTCTGCTATTCGTTCTGATATGTCGCATGTTATTGATGATGCCTCTTCTGCTATGCATGATACTTATGATGAAACTGCTTCTATGCCTGATAGTACTGTGCCCCTTGGTGAATTTCTTGATGAACAAATTGCTAGGGCTAGAGAAAAAGAAATTATTGAATCTGAATACGATGATGATAGTGATGATGAAAATATGCATGTTATTCCTGAGGGCTATCTTTTTGATATGGAATCTTCTGCCACTATTTTAGCTTGCAGGGATAGATATGAGCTTAAGAGGTTATTAGTTAAAAGGAACAAAGAATCACTTAGAGATAAAATGAAACCTGACCCTGCTTTTGCTACTTCACCTATGTGTGTTCCTGATAAGGATTATGAATTCTCTGTTGATCCTGATATAATTACTTTGGTTGAATCCGAGCCGTTTTATGGCTATGAATCTGAAACTGTCGTGGCACATCTTACTAAGTTAAATGATATAGCTGCCCTGTTTACTAATGATGAGAGATCGCATTACTTTTATGTACTCAAAATATTTCCGTTCTCATTAAAGGGTGATGCTAAGACATGGTTTAATTCTCTTGATCCTGGTTGTGTGCGTAGTCCCCAGGATATGATTTATTATTTCTCTGCTAAATATTTCCCTGCTCATAAGAAACAAGCTGCTTTGAGGGAAATATACTACTTCGTGCAAATTAAAGAAGAGAGTCTCCCGCAAGCTTGGGGGAGGCTTCTCAAGTTACTTAATGTTTTGCCTGATCATCCTCTTAAGAAACCCGAAATACTTGATATCTTTTATAATGGACTAACTGATGCTTCCAGAGATTACCTGGATAGTTCTGATGGTTCTCTTTTCAGGGAAAGAACACCGGATGAAGCTGAAATTCTATTGAATAATATGTTGACAAATGAAAATAATTGGGCACCTCCTGAGCCAGCCCCTACTCCAATTACTGAGCCTATTCTTAAACCAACTCCGAAGAAGAGAGGTGTTCTATTCCTCAGTCCCGAAGATATGCAAGAGGCAAAGAAAACTATGAAAGAAAAAGGTATTAAAGCTGAAGACGTTAACAATTTACCTCCTACTTAAGAAATACATGGTCTTAATATACCACCTGTTGAAGAAACATATGACCTAAATTCTTTTTTATTGAAGAACCTCCTGATCCCGATATCCCGACACATGTAGTAAAGGTAAATTCTCTCTATAGATATGATAAAGCTGAAGTTCCTCCTACTAAAATTGCTAGTCAGTGCTTGGATGAGTTTGATAACTTTATGTTTAAGCAAGACGACTTCAATGCTTATTTTGGTAGACAATTAAAAGAAAATGCTTATATGATTAGACGCTTGGGTGATTATATGGCTAATATTAATGATGAACTTAAACTTGTTAGCAAACGTGCTTCTATGGTTACCACTCAAGTAGAACAAGTACTTAAGGCTCAAAAAGAAGTGCTTGATGAAATGAATAGTAAGAAAAATGATTATGCTGTTAGAGTGGCTACTAGAACTGGTAGAATGACTCAGGAACCTTTGTATCCTGAAGTCCACCCTCAGAGAATCAAGCAAGATTCTCAAAGAAATAATATTGATGTTCCTAGTTCTTCTAAAAAGAAGAAGAAGAAAAAAATGATAGAACTGTGCAAACTTCTAGTGAACCTATTGCTGAACCACCTGATAATACAAATGCTATCTCTATGTCTGATGCTAGAACAAAATCTGGTAATGAACATGAACCTAGTGAAAATATTAATGATGATGTTCATGATGATGCTCAACCTAGTAATGATAATGATGTAGAAATTGAACCTGATGTTGATCTTGATAACCCACAATCAAAGAATCAATGTTATGATAAAAGAGAATTTGTTGCTAGGAAACATGATAAAAAAAGGGAACCTTGGGTTCAGAAACGCATGCCTTTTCCTCCGAAACCATCCAAGAAAAAGGATGATGAGGATTTTGAGTGCTTTGCTGAAATGATTAGGCCTATCTTCTTGCGTATGCGATTAACTGATATGCTCAAAACAAATCCTTATGCTAAATATATGAAGGATATCATTACTAATAAAAGAAAGATACCGGAAGCTGAAATTTCCACCATGCTTGCTAATTATACTTTTAAGGGTGGAATACCAAAGAAACTTGGAGACCCCGGAGTACCTACTATACCTTGCTCCATTAAAAGAAATTATATTAAAACTGCTTTATGTGATCTTGGAGCCGGTGTTAGTGTTATGCCTCTCTCTTTATATCGTAGACTTGACTTGAATAAGTTGACACCTACCGAAATATCTTTGCAAATGGCTGATAAATCAACTGCTATACCCATCGGTATTTGTGAGGATGTGCCTGTTGTGGTTGCAAACGTTACTATTTTAACGGACTTTGTTATACTTGATATTCCCGAGGATGATAGTATGTCTATTATTCTTGGAAGACCTTTTCTTAATACTGCAGGGGCTGTTATTGATTGCAACAAAGGCAATGTCACTTTTCATGTTAATGGTAATGAGAATACGGTACAGTTTCCAAGGAAACAACCTCAAGTTTATAGTATCAACCCCATTGGAAAAATTCCATCGATTATAATTGGAGGTTTCGAATTTCCTCTTCCTACTGTCAAAAAGAAATATGATATACTTATTATAGGGGATGTGCATATCCCCGTTGAGGTAACTTAGTGTTATTCGAAATTTCTCCGGTTTCATGATTATCGGAACGAGTTTGTTAACAAGACTTGATCAACCTTGTTAGTGGATTCTTTTGATGAGCATGAGATGGATGAAACTAGAAGCACAACCTTCTGTACCCTCTCTATATTTTCTGTTAACTAGTAGAAATAAAGTAAAAATAGTATTTTTCTGTCTGTTTCCTGACTTATCCGTGCAATATAAAAATACCCCGAAAATAAAAGTCCTCAGAATGACATGCCAATTTAATATGTTTTTTTCGGGAATATTTGAGGATTTACTGTGCAAAAATTACCGTGGGAGAAGCTGCCACCTGGCCACGAGGGTGGTGGGAGCCCCCCCTCTAGGGCGCGCCCCCTGCCTCGTGGGCCCACGGTGGCCCTCCTCCACTTATCCCAGCACCCATCTTCTTCCTCTGTCTCACACAAACCCGAAAAACCAACTCAAGCACGAGTTCCAGCCACTTTTGCTGTGATTTTCGATCTCCTTGCTCAAAGCACCTCTCACAAAACTGAATGGGGAGATTGTTCCTTGGTATGTGACTCCTCCATTGGTCCAATTAATTTATGTTCTAGTGCTTTATTCTTTGCAAATTTTTGTTGCTTAGGTGACCCTGTTCTTGAGCTTGCATGTCAAATTTATATGGTCAAGGGTAGTTTTGATGCTTGATATAGGCCCTAGGCACTTGTAGGAGTAGTTGCTATCAATTTTATTGAAGTTGGTTCACTTTTGTTTGAAGTTACTAAAATTTTCAGAATTTTTCAGAGAAAAAAAAATATGCTTAGGAAGATGTTCCAAGGTGGTTCTTCTAAGAAGCAAGGACCCAGGATTGCTATGCCCGATGCTAACGAGGATCCACCAAGAGACGCTCCAGTATGGTCTTGCGAATGGCCGTCGACAAACTTTATGGACCGTGCGGGGATTAAGGAAGAATTCAAAGCATATTTGCTCAATGCCGGTCTTGAGGATTTTGAGGCTAACAAATGCCCCCAGTATCATGATCTCACAAGTTCATTTGTGAGGAGGTTTGAGTATTCATCTTCGCGTAATTCTCCTTCAGTCATGTTTGATCTCTATGACAAATCTTATACCATGGACTTAGCGGATTTCACTCTTGCATGCAAACTTCCATCATGGGGCAGTATTAGGGATCCCCCTAAATCTGAATTTAGAAACTCTCTTGCTAGTATAACTGTAGGGGAATCTAGAGATATAACGCAGGCTACCATAGGGAGCATTCACTTTCCTGCTATAAATTATTTTGCTCTCTTCAACGGTAGATGCATAAATGCTAAGGATGAAGCATGTCACATGTGTGTCCCTGATCTTAGCATTCTTAGGAGTGTTGTGTTAGGAGACCAATCTTATCATATGGGAGCCATTGTAGCTCGTAGGTTGCATCATAATAGACATAATGGAGATTTCTTTGGAGGAATTTATGCAACCCGCTTAACTCATTTTCTTGAAATAGACATTCGCGAGAGTGATATGGAGTTGCCTCCTGCATATTTAGATTATGACTCTATGGCTTCGCACCAGTTTGTCGAGAGGCCTGAATCACCTCTCTTATATCGTTTAATTTTTGATAAACGACGTGTTTTCCGTATTACCCTCCCTGCTCCTGCCTTCTTTGATTCACAGACAAAAAGAAGACATGTTATTACCAGAGAGGAGGCAGAAGAGTACGAGAGGAGAGCGGAGGCAGCTCGACTCCACGCTGCAGCACAGCATGCGATAACCGCTGCACATCAGGATGATCCCAACTATTCTTCGTTGCAGTACGACCCCAACTACACTTACGGGTATCCGCCAGGTTATCCCTGGCAATAGACCAACTTAGGCCAAAAGCCTAAGCTTGGGCGAGTACGTATTTCTCACCGACATTACATTTATGTTCACACATACTCATTACTAGATGTCGGTGCTCATACTTTTTCACTGTAATATCCATGCTAGTTTATGTTCTTTTTCCTGCTTTCTTCTAGTGTGTTTGTTAAACCTTAAGAAAAACCAAAAAAATTAGTAGTAGTTTATTTTTCTGCTTTAGTAGTAATAATTAAAAAGAAAACCCAAAAATATTTCCCGTTCTTCTTTTGCTTGTTGGGAGCTTTCCCGTGTAAATAGTTTTATTTCTTTTCTTTTCTTTGGGGGTCAGTAGGAGAAGACCATAACTAAATTGTTGAAGTGGCTCTTTTATGCATTATTGTTGATTTAACCCAGAGCCAATATTGCCTTGTCTTCTCCTGTTTATTGAATGCTCGCAGATTCCATCTTAGTCCAATGCACGTGCAGTCTTATTATTATTCACACCGTTCGGTCGTGCAAGTGAAAGGCAATTATGATGATATATGATGGACTGACTGAGATGAGAAAAGCTGGTATGAACTCGACCTCTTTTGTTTTTGTAAATATGATGAGTCCCTCGTTCTTGATTCAGCTTATTATGAATAAACATGTTTGCAATGACAATTAGAGATCATAGTTGCTTGTGCCATGCTTGATTAGCTATGAGTTATAATGGTTTACCTTGTGTGCCAACATGCTATTGAGATGATTATGATGTGGTATGATGGGGTGGTATCCTCCTTTCAATGATTTAAGTGACTTGACTTGGCACATGTTCACGCATGTAGTTGAAACAAATCAACATAGCCTTCACGATATTTATGTTCATGGTGGATTATATCCTACTCATGCTTGCATCCAATGTTTATTAATTTTAATGCATGTACATGGCTGTTGTCGCTCTCTAGTTGGTCGTTTCCCAGTCTTTTGTTAGCCTTCACTTGTACTAAGCAGGAATACTGCTTGTGCATCCAATCCCTTAAACCCCAAAGTTATTCCAGACGAGTCCACCATACCTTCCTATATGCGGTATCTACCTGCCGTTCCAAGTAAATTTGTATGTGCCAAACTCTAAACCTTCAAATAAACATTCTGTTTTGTATGCTCGAATAGCTCATGTATCAACCAAGGCTGTCCTTATCTTCCGTGTTAGGCGGGTTATTCTCAAGAGGAGTGGACTCCGCTCCTCACTCACGAGAAAATGGCTGGTCACCGGGATGCCAAGTCCCATGCTTTATGCAAACTAAATGAAAATTAATTGCAAACAAAACTCCACTTGGGACCTGATGTATGTTGGAGGCACTCGTTGTTTTGAGCAAGCCATGGATTGATGCTTGTTGGTGGAGGGGGAGTATAAACTTTACCATTCTGTTTGGGAACCGCCTATAATGTGTTTAGCATGGAAGATATCGCCATCTCTTAGTTGTTACATTGACAATGAAAGTATACCGCTCAAAATACAATTTATCTCTATTTGAAAACCGAGCTCTGGCACCTCTACAAATCCCTGCTTCCCTCTACGAAGGGCCTATCCATTTACTTTTATGTTGAGTCATCACCCTCTTATTAAAAAGCACTAGCTGGAGAGCACAGCTGTCATTTGCATTCATCACTGTTAATTTATATTGGGTATGACTATGATTGGATCTCTTTTACCATGAATTACAATGTCTAGTCAGTCCTTGATCTTTAAAGGTGCTCTGCATTTATGTTTTGCGGTCTCAAAAAGGGCTAGCGAGATACCATCTTGTTATATCATATTACGATTGTTTCAAGAAAGTGTTGTCATCCAAGATTTATTATTATTACTTGCTAGTTGATTATGCTACTGATATGAGTAATTATGAGACCTGAGAATTATTACAAATGTGGTTAGTTATGATCTCTGCTGAAAACTTGAATACTGGCTTGACATAGTTACAACCACAAGAGCAAACAGAGTTTGTAAAAGTTTTTCTTTCTTTCTTTCAGTTTGTCAACTGAATTGCTTGAGGACAAGCAAGGGTTTAAGCTTGGGGGAGTTGATACGTCTCCGTCGTATCTACTTTTCCAAACACTTTTGCCCTTGTTTTGGACTCTAACTTGTATGATTTGAATGGAAATAACCCGGACTGACGTTGTTTTCAGCAGAATTGCCATGGTGTTGTTTTATGTGCAGAAAACAAATATTCTCAGAATGACCTGAAACTCCACGGAACATCTTAGAAAAAATAATAAAAAATCCTCGCCAAAGATGAAGACCAAGGGGCCCACACCCTTCTCACGAGGGTGGGGGGTGCGCCCCCTACCTCGTGGGCCCCCTGGATGCCCTCCGACGCCAACTCCAACTCTATATATTTGCTCTCAGAGAGAAAAAAATAAGGGAGAAGAAATCATCGCGTTTTGCGATACAGAGCCGCTGCCAAGCCCTAAAACCTCTCAGGAGGGCTGATCTGGAGCCCGTTCGGGGCTCCAGAGAGAGGGATTCATCACCGTCGTCATCATCAACCATCCTCCATCACCAATTTCATGATGCTCACCGCCATGCGTGAGTAATTCCATCGTAGGCTTGCTGGACGGTGATGGGTTGGATGAGATTTATCATGTAATCGAGTTAGTTTTGTTAGGGTTTGATCCCTAGTATCCATTATGTTCTGAGATTGATGTTGCTATGACTTTGCTATGCTTAATGCTTGTCACTAGGGCGCGAGTGCCATGATTTCAGATCTGAACCTATTATGTTTTCATGAATATATGTGAGTTCTGGATCTGATCTTGCAAGTCTATAGTCACCTACTATGTGTTATGATCCGGCAACCCCGAAGTGACAATAATCGAGACCACTCCCGGTGATGACCATAGTTTGAGGAGTTCATGTATTCACTATGTGCTAATGCTTTGTTCCGGTTCTCTATTAGAAGGAGGCCTTAATATCCCTTAGTTTACAATAGGACCCCACTGCCACGGGAGGGTAGGACAAAAGATGTCATGCAAGTTCTTTTCCATAGGCACGTATGACTATATACGGAATACATGCCTACATTACATTGATGAATTGGAGCTAGTTCTGTGTCGCCCTATGTTATGACTGTTACATGATGACCCGCATCCGGCATAATTATCCATCACTGATCCGGTGCCTACGAGTTTTCCATATATTGGTTTACGCTTATTTACTTTCCCGCTGCTACTGTTACAATCACTACAAAATACCAAAAACATTACTTTTGCTGTATTTACTTTTGTTGCTGCTACCACCACTATCATATTACTGTGCTACTAAACACTTTGCTGCAGATACTAAGTTTCCAGGTGTGGTTGAATTGACAACTCAGCTGCTAATACTTGAGAATATTCTTTGGCTCCCCTTGTGTCGAATCAATAAATTTGGGTTGAATACTCTACCCTCGAAAGCTGTTGCGATCCCCTATACTTGTGGGTTATCACTGACACGTTTTGGCAACATGACATCATGCCATGGTTCGGTGATTATTCAAACCGTTTTTCTTTAACTAGCCCCGCACATAACGCGAGGCAGTTTCTTGCGACGTCTTGTCAAAGCAGAGATCGTGGTCCCCTTATTACGGGATTCTCATCAATACGGGCGTGGGTAACCCGACCACGCCATCAATTTTGACGCTTGGGGGATAAGCGAGTTTTACCAGGCTAGTGGGGACGCATAGTTTCGGCCACCTTTATAAGGGGATAAGGTTTAACCTTTTTCTACCCACGCCTTCTTCCTCCTTACTCATCCATTCTTGCGCACTCGAGCTCCAACACCCAAGTCCACATCCTTCTCCTCAACCTTCTCCAAACATGTCCGGAGCGGGAGGCAAGTGGATGGCTTCCTTCGTTACGGAGGGACACATCAAAAAGCTGCGCGGAGCCGGATACTTAGCCGCGAATATCGCGCATAGGCTGCCCGCTATGGGGCAGATCGTCCCTACCCCGGAACCTCGCAAGAGGGTAGTCTTCCTCGACCACTTCCTCCGCGGACTGGGGTTTCCCCTCCATCCATTCGTCCGTGGTCTTATGTTCTACTACGGGCTGGACTTTCATGATCTGGCCCCGAATTTCATCCTCAACATCTCGGCGTTCATTGTCGTGTGCGAGGCTTTCCTCCGCATCTGGCCCCACTTCGGTCTGTGGCTGAAGACCTTCAATATCAAGCCGAAGGTGGTGGGGGGCCAGCAAGCGGAATGCGGTGGAGCCATGGTGGGCAAGATGCCCAATGTTATATGGCTCGAAGGCTCCTTCATAGAGACCATACAGGGGTGGCAATCGGCGTGGTTCTACATCATCGAGCCGCGCGACACCAACTGGGTGGCAGCCCCTGAGTTTCGATCCGGAATCCCCACAGGGCTCACCTATTGGAAAGAGAAGGGCCTGTCCCGGGGTTCATCGATGGAGCTGGACGGACTCCAGAAATGTATCCGGAATATGGCAAGCAAGAAGCTCAAGCTTGTCAACATAGTCCAGGTCATGCTCTTCCGCCGGATCCTCTGGTGTCAACAACGGGATTTCAACCTGTGGGAGTTCGACCCGGCCCGGCACCAGACTCCAATCGAGCTCTTCGACACGACGCACAAAGACGTCTGGAGGGTGCTGTTCAAGGGCGCCGAGGTCCCTCCCTTTCACACCGAGGACCGCGGGCTAAGCGCAAAGCGTCCCGCGAATCCGGTAAGTTTTGTACATCTGGTAGGATTTTTACTTCCCATAGCTTAACCATGAGCGGGGTTTGAGCTGCCATGCCTTTGACATGACTGGGTGAAGGCATTGGAGCAGATCGACTGCCCGGCCCCTCTGCCCGAAGACACTGCGGACGCTCTCTTGATGGAGATGCTGGCTCCAGCTCCTTACAAGGTGCTGGAGAAGACCAAGAAGAAGGCCAAGGGAACCCGAAAGAGTTCCCGACGCCAGGTGATATCGGACTCATCATCCGATGACTCCGCGACGCACTCCTCCACCAAAGACGAGGAGGAAGATGAAGATGCTCCCCCTTCAGTCGGGGAAGACAAGGAAAGGAAGGCCGCCCTGACCGGGTGGGCCGAAGGGTCCAAGAAGGGGAGGACCCTCCTTCTGGACTACTCCACCACCGCCGCCGAAGGCGAAGACGAGTGGCTGCTCAGGGCCAAGCCCCTGGCGAAGTCGTAAGTATTCGGATACCAGAGTAACTCATAGCATACCTTTGTCGCACTGCTTCTCCTAACACCGAATATGATTATGCAGACAGCCCCAAGCCCGTATCGACATATCTTCATCGGGCGGCTCCTTGGACTCGTCGGTTATGGATAGGGATCCACTTCGGACCGCCACCTCCCCTTGCCCTACGGACGATGCCGAGGTATTGTCTCAAGAGGCATCGGGTCGAGGGGAGACAATCCCGGAGGCGCCTCAAGGTGACCTTCCGGACTCCAGGAGCAGAGGGAGTAAGGCTCCCGAGGGCTCCGAGTTTGGCCCTCGGCCGGACACCGCGCCGGAACCTCCAGTGGTTCCGGACTCAGGCAGGTGGCCTCCTTCCAAAAGGGGCAAGACGCCCGTGCCGGTGACCTCTGTCCATCCAGAGGCACCGAACAATCTGATGGGAGCGCTTCGCAGCGCTTGCATCGACGAAGAGCACCACACTATTATGAGTGCGGTGATCCAGAAGGTTCAGTCCATCAAGAGCGGACTGACTGAAGCCTGTGCCAGCCTTCTAACAGGCTTTGAGGTAAGTATTTGAAATATAGGAAAAATATTACCGCATAGACAGTAACCCCTGATGCTCTGTTTGGTGTTCAAAAAGAAAAGCCGAATTGAGGATCAACTAATATCTACAGGAGTCTAATATAAGTATGTCTATATGCGTATGCAGGCTTCGCTGCTGACCTCTGCCGCACTGACTACAGAGGTCGCCGTACTGAAGCAGGACCTCGAAGGGTCTAAGAAAGAGCTCGACCTTGCCAAGAGGCAGCTCGAGGAGAACAAAGGTAAGTAATACCTAGTCTATAGATATGTATATATACAAAAAGGATGCGATTGCAAAATGACAGGATCATCTTTAAATTGCCAGGGGCCACGACCAAGGTGGCAACCTTGAAGCAAGCGCTATCCGAGGCCAAAAACAAAGCGGTCCAGGAGCGCACCGAGCGGGAAAAACAAGAGGCACGGGTGGGTGAAGTGCAGCAAGAGCTCCATGCTCTCGTGATGAAGCACGAGGAGTTGGAGCTTGACTTGAAGACGCGAGAGTCCGAGCTTGCCGCGGCCCTTGAGAGTGCAAAGAGTGCCAAGGCTGAAGCCCAAAAGGCCCTCCAGGAGATTGATGCGATGAAGAAGATAGCGGCGGATAAGGCATTCAATATGCAAAGCAAGCATGTGAAAGTAAATTACTTGTTACTTACCCGAGTCCGGAGCTCTCCAGGAGCATTCGTAGATTTGCCCCGCAGCGTGTCGGATGTCGCACAATTTTACTAGGCCGAGGAGGGAAGCTCAACGGAGAAGCTGTTCTGGTCTCAGTATACTAGGACCGAACACCTGATGCCTCTGAGCGACCAGCTGAAGCAACTGGTCGAGCTGCACAAGGCGGCCAAACAGGCCATAAAGGGCTTTATAGTCCGGATGTGGCCTGGCGACGCCCTTCCCAACAGCTACTTCGGCCTGGTGAGGCGGCTTGTGGATGCCTGCCCATGGCTGCAAGTCATCAAGCGGTCCGTCTGCATCGAAGGTGCACGCCGGGCTTTTGCCCGTGCGAAGGTGCACTGGGCCAAACTGGACGCTGTGAAGCTGATGAAGGAAGGGCCGCCGCAGGGCAAGGAGCATCGCCACCCCGAGATGTACTATGAGGGTGTCCTGAAGGGTGCCCGTCTTGTAGCAGACGAGTGTGCAAAATATGTAATATTTGAATAAACTTGCTCGTGTAATCCTGTATTATGAAAACTTGTTCATATGCGCTATGCAACGCTTGTTTGAATTTAAAATATTACCTTCTGTTCGGCTGTTTATCAAATCTGAGAGATGGCTAGTCGTCGGCTTCTGCCCCCACGCCACGAGTGCTGGGGTGTTCGGGATAAACCTGAGCACTCTTGTTCCCATTTTTGGGTCCTTCGAGGGAGGTGCTTAGCACAACGAACAAGGCAATCGGACTATAATGCATTATCACTCTCACTTAGCCTTAGAATTCTATAATTTTAAATTTCGGCGAAGCCCCTAGTATTCGGAAGGCCGAATAGGGAGCGCTATACACGCCTTAAGCCAGACAGGGTCGACTCCTCGCTCTAAGCAGCATAAGTCTTTAGGGACTTGAAACCTCTTGAACAGCGACCAGTCTCTAGCCTTATCATGACAGTCAGTTTTAGCTTTCTCTACTGAGGTGCTTAGCCCAGCAGAACCGGGGCACAATCGCAGTAGTTCTCCCAGTGCTACCTTAGCCGATATAGCGGAACGTAAGGTACCAAAACATGAGAGCCGGGCAAACCCAACTATTGACCCAAGACATGATTCGGAGCTGATGCATATAATGCTATAAGTTCGGGGTGCCGCACTGTCGAAAGTGTTCGGACTTCTCACGCCGTATTATGGGGTATGCTTAAGCACCTAGCGTATTGGCCGTACGAGAGTGTACGGGTGCTAGCTGTCATGAATGAACATATATATATATATATATATATATATATATATAAAGGAAGAATGCAATAATAGTCTTAATGCTATGCATTATTTATTCAAAAAGGTGCGTTAAAGCAGAATGATATAAGTAGTGCGATAAGCAAAAAGTAGGACTATTTGACATGTCCCTTCCACGGGCAAGCTGAGGAATAGTATTAAAGCAAGTATTTCACTTGTTATCATAATCCACCTGGGAGTTCCGTGGTGTGACGTAGCTTTCTGCCTCCTTGGTTGCTGCATCATGTGTTCGGCAATCATGCTGCCAGACAGGGTTTCCAGAGATTAAAGTCGAGAAAAATAACAAAGCGGGAAGCCCCTAGTGTGGTTTAAGCCGCGTCTTGGAGCATGCCGTAGTCATGCCCCCCTTCCCACCTGTGCCCATGGTATTTTTAATGCGTAATTATGTACGTGTGGCACGGACTTTGCCATTTGGCCGGGACCGGGGTGGGGGCCGCATTGCTATGCGAGCTCGGAACATGCCAGGCGGTCCTGTTGCCGATTACTCCGGGCGCGCTTGAAGGTGTCCGGGTCCTTAATCACCGAACTAGTGGATTGCCTTAAGAGGCTGCTTTGCGCTTCTGCTGCGAGGGCCGTAGTGTGCTCCTCCGTGCGGAGAGAGCGCTCTGTGTTTCCATTGACTGTGATGACCCTCTGAGGTCCTGGCATCTTGAGCTTGAGATATGCATAATGCGGTACCGCATTAAATCTCGCAAATGCGGTTTGCCCGAGCAGTGCATGGTAGCCACTGCGAAACGGGACTATGTCAAAGATTAACTCTTCGCTTCGGAAGTTATCCGGAGATCCAAAGACCACTTCCAGTGTGACTGAGCCTGTGCAATGGGCCTCTACACCTGGTATGACGCCTTTAAAGGTCATTTTTGTGGGTTTGATCCTTGAGGGGTCTATACCCATTTTGCGCACTGTGTCCTGATAAAGCAGGTTCAGGATGCTACCACCATCCATAAGGACTCAAGTGAGGTGAAATCCCTCAATGATTGGGTCTAGGACTAATGCGGTGAATCCGCCATGACGGATACTAGTGGGGTGCTCCCTGCAATCGAAGGTGATCGGACAGGAGGACCATGGGTTGAACTTTGGGGCGACTGGCTCCAACGCATATACGTCCCTGAGCGCACGCTTCCGCTCCCTCTTGGGGATGTGGCTTGCGTATATCATGTTCACCGTCCGCACTTGTGGGGGGAACCTCTTCTATCCTCCGGTGTTCGGCTGCCGGGGCTCCTCCTCGTCATCACTATGTGACCCCTATCTTTGTTTTCGGCATTTAACTTGCTGGCCTGCTTGAACACCCAACAATCCCTGTTGGTGTGGTTGGCTGGCTTGTCGGGGGTGCCGTGTATTTGGCACGAGCGATCAAGTATACGGTCCAAACTGGATGGGCCCAGAGTTCTTCTTTTGAATGGCTTTTTCTGCTGACCGGGTTTAGAGCCTTTCAATCTGGCATTGACTGCCGTATCCTCGGTATTGTCGCTGTTAATGTGGTGCTTATGTTTGTTGCGACGTGACCTGCCGTTGCCGTCCTTGGTATCCGAAGTACCATGGTTCTTTGATATGTTATTGCTACGAGCCAACCATCTGTCCTCTCCCGCACAAAAGCGGGTCATGAGTGTCGTGAGGGCTGCCATAGATTTCAGCTTTTCCTGGCCAAGGTGCCGGGCGAGCCATTCGTCGCGGATGTTGTGCTTAAAAGCTGCTAGGGCCTCTGCATCCGGACAGTCGACGATTTGATTTTTCTTTGTTAGGAACCGTGTCCAGAATTGCCTGGCCGATTCCTCTGGCTACTGAATTATGTGGCTCAAGTCATCGACATTTGGTGGTCGCACATAAGTGCCCTGAAAGTTGTCGAGGAATGCGGCTTCCAGATCTTCCCAACAACCAATGGACTCTGCTGGCAACCTGTTGAGCCAATGCCGAGCTGGTCCTTTGAGTTTGAGTGGGAGGTATTTGATGGCGTGTAGGTCATCACCGAGGGCCATGTGGATGTGCAGGAGGAAATCCTCGATCCATACCGCAGGATCTGTTGTGCCATCGTATGATTCTATATTTACGGGTTTGAAACCCTCTTGGATTTGATGATCCATTACTTCGTCTGTGAAGCATAAGGGGTGTGCGGCGCCTCTGTACTGGGCTATATCGCGATGCAGCTCAAATGAGTCTTGCCCGCTGTGTTCGGCCCGGCCAGACTTACTTTTACTGTATCCGACGTGATGATTATCGTCTCGCATAGTGGCGCACCCTCGTGATCTGTAGATTGATCTTGCATGTTTTTCTTTGTCCTCCAATACGTCTCGTAGGTCTGGCGTATTTCCCCATGCCTTTTTATTTGAATGGCGTTGGGGTGCGGGCTGAGCTTTTGGCTGGAATGCCTCTCTGTCGCGGCCACGAGGTGGCCGATCAGCCGCCTCGTACGCCGGGGATGTAGGTTTCGGTGCTTCCTCCTCCAGTCGGGGTAGCAACCTGCACTTTGGGTAACTCTTGGAGGGGCGCTCGAGTTTATATTCCTCGGCCGCCAGGAATTCAGTCCATCTGTCAGCTAGCAAATCTTGATCAGCTTGAAGCCGCCGCTGCTTTTTTCTTAAGGCTATTTGCCGTGGCTATAAGCCGGCGCTTGAAGCGCTCTTGTTCGACGGGATCCTCTGGCACGACGAATTCGTCATCATCGAGGCTTGCCTCGTCTTCGGAGGCAGGCATGTAATTATCATCCTCCGCCTCTCCATCTGCCGCTCTCTCAGGAGGGCTGGCTTCTCCAACCTCCTGCTCTAAATCTTGCTGGAGGGGATTGTTGTTATCTTCGGCACTGTCCGGAGTGCTATTATCTCCGGTGCCGGTATCACTGCTTTTGCCTTGGCAGGACTTAGAGCGGCGCCGCTGACGCTGGCGCTTGGGTTGCTTCTTGGAGGGGTCATCCTCCGCTGTCCCGTCACCATTGCCTTCTTTGGGTGTGTCCACCATCTATATGTCATATGATGAGGTGGCTGTCCAGTGCCCTATGGGCAGTGGTTCCTCTTCGCCTCCCGCATCGTCGTCCATACCGTCAATGTCTTCGGAGTCGAAGTCGAGCATTTCGGTTAAGTCATCGACAGTGGCTACCAAGTGGGCAAGTGGGTGGTGGGTGGGCGGCGAATTTCTTCGTCATCCGCATCCCAATCCTGCCGGACATAGTTCAGCCAGGATCCCCCTGACAAGGAGAGAGACCTTAATGAGTTCAGTATGTCGCCGAAGGGCGAGTGCTGAAAAATATCCGTGGAGGTAAACTCCATGATCGGCGCCCAATCGGATTCGACAGGAACGGGCGCAGGCGATTCGGAGTCCGTGGCCGGAGAAGGATCCGATAGTTTGGCAACACGGCTGTCGTGAAGGGTAAGGTCGATATTCGGCTCAATCGCCACTGAGGATACAGCCTCTGTGGCGGGGTCTATCCACCCATCCATGGATGGCGCAACTGGCTCCGAATTAAGGGACGGAGCGGCTGCCGGTGCGATTTCTTGAACACTGTCCGATGGTAGAGCTAAATCGTACTCATCGTGACCGTGTGGCACACAATGCAGGGGCTCGAATCCATCGAAGATCACGTCTCCACGGATATCGGTCGTGTATTTTAAGCTTCCAAACCTGACCTGGTGGCCAGGGGCATAACTTTGATCTGCCCTAGATGGCCAAGCGAGTTGGCCCACAGTGCGAAGCCGCCGAACACAAAGATCTATCCGGGGAGAAAAGTCTCACCCTGGACTGCATCACTATCGATGATCGTAGGAGCCATCAAGCCTAACGGCGACGACACAGAGGAACTCTCAATGAAAGCACCAATGTCAGTGTCAAAACCGGGGGATCTCGGGTAGGGGGTCCCGAACTGTGCGTCTAAGGCGGATGGTAACAGGAGGCAGGGACACGATGTTTTACCCAGGTTCGGGCCATCTTGATGGAGGTAAAACCCTACGTCCCGCTTGATTTATTCTTGACAATATGAGTATTACAATAGTTGATCTACCACGAGATCGGAGAGGCTAAACCCTAGAAGCTAGCCCATGGTATGATTGTATGTTGTCCTACGGACAAAAACCCTCCGGTTTATATAGACACCGGAGGGGGCTAGGGTTACCCAAGGTCAGTTACAAAGGAGGAGATATACATATCCGTATTGCCTAGCTTGCCTTCCACGCCAAGTAGAGTCCCATCCGGACATGAGACGAAGTCTTCAATCTTGTATCTTCATAGTCCAACAGTCCGGTCAAAGGTTATAGTCCAGCTGTTCGGAGACCCCCTAATCCAGGACTCCCTCAGGCTGCGTTGGCGCCGCGGCTATGGGCTCAATTCAGGCTCACGGCGAGGCCGACGTTGGTTCCTGCGGCGCGGCTGCTGGTAGCCGTCGCGTCCACCCTGGCTCCATACGAGATGCGATGAACCTCCGAGCGGGGCTCGAGGCAGGAGGAGGCAGGCAGCCTAGGGGCCGCTGGGCGCCGGCGCGGGAGCCGGTGGTGGTGTGTGAACGACGTCCCTGTAGGAGTGGGAGGGAGCCATGCTGTCGGACCCAGAATCAGACCAGCGGCTGTCTCCAGAGGAGACGTGCTCGCGGGAGAGGGAGTGGGTGGGGGAGGTGGGCGCAATGCCTAGATGCACTTTCAGATGGGAATCGCCCAGGGTAGGGCCAAAAAGTTCCACCAAATATTTAATGATTGTCTTGAGTACTGCTACTGATTGTGTTGTTTGCTTCCTCAACATGTCAACTTCATCTCTAAGTGCAGAAGCAAAATCTGTTTCTACCACTACTTTAGCCTCTAGAGCATTAGCAATTGGCAATTCATAATGCACGATTGGGCCGGTGCCACTGCTGTGGGATGATACAACATCCATGGGGACCTCGCTCTTTGATCTTGGGCTAACCTGTTTTGCCATTAAAGTTCCGTTTGGATTCAGAAAAGTTGAAGTTAGCAAAACATCTCAAATGGGAGTTATAACAACAAACCAGTTAAACAAACAAGGAATTAAAGAGTTTCAATTCGATGCTGAAAAGTAGTTATTAACATCATCGTAACCCGTTGTTGCAGTAGCAAAGCAGTTAAACAAACAAGTAACTATTTAAGTTCAGGCAAACATGTAATTCTTAATAGTAAGTATCAAACACATAGATAGGTGCACCATAATTGAACAATTTTGCAATAAGTGGCAAACTAAAATTCCGAGAAGCAAGTAATTGAACTTACGCTAGTTCTTTGTGCGGGCACACTGCAACTTCTTTTTTGCTTACAAGGTTGTACGAAGGAGTCCATGGCATCAATTGCTTGGATACGCAGTCCCAATACTTATTTCTTCTCACACTGCATTGGTAAGTCGAATGGTTAATATGGTAAGATGGTGCATCCTTGGTATGTTATATGAGGACATGTAGTCAGACTAGTTGTATCCACACACATCACACTGGCTTTTACTATATATTTCATGCAATTACTTTTGGCATATCGAGATCTAAGCAATCTACAATAGGATGAAAAGACTGGCATCCTTCACATTATTGACTCAGCAATTCAACCATTCTGCGGGTAAATCAAAAGCGCCACTGGAATATTTTTCACTACCCCTATCATACACACAAAAAAGGGGCGACGCCACCATAGGGGCTGGTATGGGCGGCCACCTCGGGTGGCTGGAAAGTGTGCACCTAGTTTGAGTCGTCTAGGTTGGCCCAGGCTAGTTTTGTTCGTCCCAACGCAGGAGCAGGCAATGTAAAAAATGAAGAATTTTTTTCAATTTGGATAGGCCAATAACATAAGTGCAAGGCAGACCCTATAGTAGGCTCGTGGCCCAAACGAGCGCCTCCCATATCGATCGACGGCAGGAAAAATCCCAATTCATCCGCTCCAGCCTCCAGTCTGGTTCACTCCTAACCTAGCCGCCGCTGGCAGACCGACACAACACTTCCTCGCGTCCTTGTTGGAGGGCGGTCGCCGGGCTTCAAGCGAACGGAAGGACAAGAAGATGAAGATCCAACCCTGGGTGTAGCCTGCATGGGAGGCAGTGGCGGCAGCACGGGCATGGCATCGAGGTTGCGCAAACGGACAGTCGCAGCTTGCAAGAGTAGCATGCGCAACGAGCAGGTACATCACATCCATGATTATATCTAATTCAACTCTTCAATTTTTGGCCAATAGTTAAACCTGACGGTGTTGTAAAACTGCTTGTATGTAGGGAATCTATGAGAAAATGAAACCAATTTCTACTTATTTTATAACTCCCCCAATCAATACTGAACTGAATGAATCTGATGTATCTAATCAAGTTTCCGGTGCAAACATCCAAGCTCATGTTGTTCTTGAGCCTGAAGTGTCTAATGACCAGACTGCTAATGAAGGATTTGATGCAAACATTTTACATGCTCCTGGTGATGAACATATAGTGTCTAATGAGGCATCTAATGCAAGCATTTTGCAAGCTCCCATTGAAGGATTTAGTGTCTAATGATGATCTGCTATGTTGAGAGAGACATAGAGATTTGCAGGCATTGATGACAAGCAAATTATAGTGCATTTTCATGGCTTGAGGAAACACCGAGGCCATCTACCAGAAAGTCCCCGTATCATGACAACGTAGCATAAATACTTTTCTAATCTGTTGTTTGAAACTATTGGCATACTTGTGCAGGATAGATATATTGATATGCAGTTTGTGCACTGGTTATAGGTGCAATTACACTTTGATATTTGCAGCCAGAGAACGACTAATTCAAGCAGGTACAGACCATGTTTGTAGTCCTTGTACACCATGTTGCATTTTGTGTTTTTTTGGTGCTGGCATCACTTAGTGTTTATAATCTGCACTACTTCGGATCATTAGCTGGTTTTCAAAGTGCATGTAGCTTCACATTTCTCAAGTTATGTTGATTTCCGGAGTGCAAGTGCCTTCGTATTTCTTAAGTTAAATGTTCGCCCCTGTAACTTGAATTCGTGGATCCACCACTGCACACAAATCATACACGAATGCCAGTACGAATTAAATGAAATGCAGGGACTTACGCTAGCTTGTTGTACAGGCTCACTGCAGCTCTGCTTGCGCTTGGGATATTCCATGTACAAGTCCATGTTACCACTTGCTCGGATGTGCAGGCCTTGTGCTCCTTGCATCCCCCTCTGCATTTTTGACACGGTGAATGGCTGATCAAATAAGAGGAATCGACCTTGCTGTTGTACCGGAGGACAGATACAAGGTTATACGGGTGTGCAGAATGTGTACCAGATCCCGTAGCGCCGTCATGGTTCGCTAAAAATGGATTTGCTTGTTTCAGATGATATCTCCAAAAGAAATAAGAGTTAAAGTCAAAGTTGGATAGGCGTGTAAGCTAAGAGAGCTGTTAAAGGATATCCAAACATCGTCGGAACAGTGCACAAGGGAGTGATGTGTGGATACCTAGTTCAGGCCGGCGTTTTGGGCATGCTCGCCTAGCTAGAGTGCGGGTCACTTTAGAGCCGTTGAGGGTGATGCGCTGGCATTGGCTGACCGCGCACGGATGCAGATCTTGAGTGGCAGCGGAGCGCTACGATGCAGTGGACGAGACCGTTGGTGAAGCCCCAGCGGTCTCGGGAGGCGGAGGCGCGATGATGTGCTCGGTGATGTAGCCCAGGTGAGCTGGGAGACGGCGTCGGTGAAGCGCACATGATGCGGTGGAAGTCAGTGTCTGTGAGGCACGTCGGTTGCGGCGGCCCACGTTGTTGGTGGACCACCCGGTGCGGTGGACGAGGGCGTAGATGAGGTAGCTCCAGTGCGATGGGGAAGCGTGATCTTCGTCGTCGTCCGGCACAGAGGTGGGGAAAGAGACGAGACGAGGGGCGATTCGAACTTTTCTTGGGTTGGTTGTGAATTAGGGATTTGAGCAATCTAGGCGTGGAAGGGGACAGTGGAGAAGGGAGATTTTGCAGGGCTGGAATTGGGGCCGCCAGATATTTCAATCCGAAACGTGGAAGCGCGAACTTTTTTTGTCGTCGTCCTTTTTTTGGGGGTGGGTGGCTGGGTGCTACGCGTCCGTCCGACACATGCGACCACCACGACACGACCCTGGTGTGCCTACATTTGAGAATGCAAACGAATCTTCTTTCATTTGCAAATGAATCTGTATGTATTACCATGCCTGTGTTTTCCTTGCAATAATTAGTCATTCGAAACGAGATACTATAAATTAATTAATGAGGAGTTATTTGAAAAAAAATCGAAACGGTATCCACGCTTACATTGATTAGACTGTGTGTCACATAATTAGTTATTTGAATTAAAGTGTGTGTCACATAGCGATCTGCAATTCTAATGTGGATTTCACATTTCACTGTATCCATGCTACTTTTTTAATAAAAATTCATATGTATATGATATATGATACGTCTCCAACGTATCTATAATTTTTGATTGCTCCATGCTATATTATTTACTGTTTTGGACTATATTGGGTTTTATTTTCCACTTTTATATTATTTTTGGGACTAACCTATTAACCGGAGGCCCAGCCGAGAATTGCTGTTTTTTGCCTATTTCAGTGTTTCGAAGAAACGAAATATCAAACGAAGTCCAAACGGAATAAAATCTTCGGGAACGTGATTTTCTCACCGAACGTGATCCAGGAGACTTGGACCCTGCTCCAAGGAACAAAAGAGGCGGTCACGAGGGTGGGGGGCGCCCCCCTAGGGCGCGCCCCCTGCCTCGTGGGCCCCTCGTTGCTCCTCCGGCATGCTTCTTCCTCCTATATATACACACGTACCCCCAAACGATCAGAACGGGAGCCAAAAACCTAATTCCACCGCCGCAACTTTCTGTATCCACAAGATCCCATCTTGGGGCCTGTTCCAGAGCTCCGCCGGAAGAGGGCCGTCATCACGGAGGGCTTCTACATCATCATAGCCTCTCCGATGAAGTGTGAGTAGTTTACCTCAGACCTTCGGGTCCATAGTTAGTAGCTAGATGGCTTCTTCTCTCTCTTTGAATCTCAATACAAAGTCCCCCTCTCTTGTGGAGATCTATTCGATGTAATCTTCTTTTTGTGGTGTGTTTGTTGAGATCGATGAATTGCGGGTTTATGATCAAGTCTATCTATGAATACTATTTAATCTTCTCTGAATTCTTTTATGTATGATTGGTTATCTTTGCAAGTCTCTTCGAATTATCCATTTGGTTTGGCCAACTAGATTGGTAGTTCTTGCCATGGGGGAAGTGCTTAGCTTTGGGTTCGATCTTGCGGTGTCCTTACCCAGTGACAGAAGGGGTAGCAAGGCACGTATTGTATCGTTGCCATCGAGGATAACAAGATGGGGTTTATTTCATATTGCATGAATTTATCTCTCTACATCATGTCATCTTGCTTAAGGCGTTACTCTGTTTTTAACTTAATACTCTAGATGCATGCTGGATAGCGGTCGATGAGTGGAGTAATAGTAGTATATGCAGAATCGTTTCGATCTACTTGCCACGGACGTGATGCCTATATACATGATCATGCCTAGATATTCTCATAACTATGCTCAATTCTGTCAATTGCTCAACAGTAATTTGTTCATCCACCATAGAATACTTATGCTCTTGAGAGAAGCCACTAGTGAAACCTATTGCCCCCGGGTCTATTCTCATCATATCAATCTCCATCACTTTAATCTTGCTTTGCTTTTACTTTTTATTTTGCATCTTTATACCAAAAATACCAAAAATATTATATCTATCAGATCTCACTCTCATCAGTGACTGTGAAGGGATTGACAACCCCTAATCACGTTGGTTGCGAGTAGCTATCATTTTGTGCAGGTACGAGGGACTTGAGCTTGGCCTCCTATTGTATTGATACCTTGGTTCTCAAAAACCGAGGGAAATACTTATGCTACTCTGCTGCATCATCCCTTCCTCTTCGGGGAAAACCAACGCAAGTTCAAGACGTAGCAAGAAGGATTTCTAGCGCCGTTGCCGGGGAGTCTACGCAAAAAGTCAACATACCAAGTACCCATCACAATCCCTAGCTCTCGCATTACATTATTTGCCATTTGCCTCTCGTTTTCCTCTCCCCCCAATTCACCCTTGCCGTTTTATTCGCCCTCTCTCTCTCTCTATCCTCCCTCTCTATTTGCCTCTTGTTTGCTCGTGTGCTAGTTTGCTCGCTTGTCGTTATGTCTGAAATTGGGGAAGTTATCGCCAATATGGGCGATAACAATATCATGGAAAATTCGGATGCTCCTGCTAAAGAACCTACCATCTTTCATACCAAAAAAAATTCCGTGTTGGTAGTGCTAATATTATTGGAAAATGAGTTATTCAAGATTTCTTTACTTGTGCCGGTGCTTTACCTTCTATGGGTAGTTCTATCCTTCACAGAATAAGTAGTCTTGCGGACGCTATTGCCATGCTTGTAGTTGAACTTGAAAGACAATTCATGCATATGCATCCTTCCATACACAGGATTTTTCTGGAATTTTCTAATATTGAGCATTCTTCTGTTAAGTGTGCCGCTACTATCTTTTTGGCTCATGAATTTAGATTCATAATAAGAGAAGCCAAAGAAATCTTTGTGCATTATAGGGTGGACGCTTGCCGTCCTCCCATAGAAACTATCCTCTTTGATCAAGAAGAAATAATGCGTTTTCAATCTCTAGATTATGTTGCTTTCAATGAAAATCTTAGAAGAAGGGTTCCTACCAATGTTTTAGTTGATAGAATTTCTGAACTTAATGATGATTTGGCTATTCAAAATAATGAGCTAGGATATTCTCTTGAATATAGGCTTACAAAGTTCTGTCAAAAGAATGCTTATAATGATGAATTGGTTGTGCATTACGAAGGACCAAAGGAGGAACCTATACCTACCAAGGTTGATCTTGGGGACTTTTGTCCCGTTAAATTTAGTCCTTTTGATTACTTTTGCTTGCCTCAAAGATAGCTTGCTGCCGAACGTAGAGAATATGAAATGAGTTTTAATAATCTATCTTACTATTATGGCAATACCTAGATATATCCTCGCTTTTATGCCTAGCTAGGGGCGTTAAATGATAGCGCTTGTTGGGAGGCAACCCAATTTTATTTTTATTCCTTGATTTTTTTCTCCTGCTTAGTAATAAATAAATTATTTAGCCTCTGTTTTGGTTGTGTTTTTTGTGTTTAATTAGTGTTTGTGCCAAGTAGAACCGTTGGGAAGACTTGGGGAAAGTCTTGTTGAACTTGCTGTAAAAAACAGAAACTTTAGCGCTCACGAGAACTGCTGTCATTTTTATGTGAAGAGTGATATTTAGTTAATTCTTTTTGCATATGATTAATAGATAAATTCCTTACGTACAGCAATTTATTTTAGAATTTTTCGGGTTCCAGATCTTGCGCTAAGTACAGATTACTACAGACTGTTCTGTTTTTGACAGATTCTGTTTTCCGTGTGTTGTTTGCTTATTTTGATGAATCTATGGCTAGTAAAATAGTTTATAATCCATAGAGAAGTTGGAATACAGTAGATTTAACACCAATAAAAATAACGAATTAGTTCATTACAGTACCTTGAAGTGGTCTTTTGTTTTCTTTCGCTAACGGAGCTCACGAGTTTTCTATTTTGAGTTTTGTGTTGTGAAGTTTTCAAGTTTTGGGTGAATTCTTTTGATGGATCATGGAACAAGGAGTGGCAAGAGCCTAAGCTTGGGGATGCCCATGGCACCCCCAAGATAATCCAAGGACACCAAAAAGTCAAAGCTTGGGGATGCCCCGGAAGGCATCCCCTCTTTCGTTCCACTTCCATCGGTAATTTACTTGGAGCTATATTTTTATTCACCAACATGATATGTGTTTTGCTTGGAGACTCTTGTATTATTTGTGTCTTTGTGTCTTAGTATGCCACAATCATCCTTTCTATACACACCTTTTGAGAGAGCCATACATGAATTAGAATTTGATAGAATACTCTATGTGCTTCACTTATATCTTTTGAGCTAAGTAGTTTTGCTCTATGTGCTTCACTTATATCTTTTGAGCTAAGTAGTTTTGCTCTATGTGCTTCACTTATATCTTTTGAGCTAGATAATTTTGCTCTAAGTGCTTCACTTATATCTTTTGAGTGTTATAATTTTGCTCTATGTGCTTCACTTAGATCTTTTAGAGCACGGTGGTGGATTTGTTTTAATGAAACTATTGATCTCTCATGCTTCACTTAAATTATTTTGAGGGTCTCTTAATAGCATGGTAATTTTCTTAATAATAATATTCTTGGTATTCAAGATTTGTGAAACTTTATTTTGAGTGTGTTAAATACTAAGAAAAGATTAAAGCATGATAATTGTTTTGAGATATGGAGGTGATAATATTAAAGTCATGCTAGTTGAGTAGTTGTGAATTTATAGAATACTTGTGTTAAAGTTTGTGATTCCTGTAGCATGCATGTATGGTGAACCGTTATGTGACGAAGTCGGAGCATGATTTATTTATTGATTGTCTTCCTCATGGGTGGCGGTCGGGGACGAGCGATGGTCTTTTCCTACCAATCTATCCCCCTAGGAGCGTGCGCGTAATACTTTGCTTTGATAACTTCTAGATTTTTGCAATAAGTATATGAGTTCTTTATGAATAATGTTGAGTCCATGGATTATATGCACTCTCACCCTTCCACCTTTGCTAGCCTCTCTAATACCGCGCACCTTTCGCCGGTATCATACACCTACCATATACCTTCCTCAAAACAGCCACCATACCTACCTATTATGGCATTTCCATAGCCATTCCAAGATATATTGCCATGCAACTTTCCACCATCCAGTTCATCATGACACATTCATCATTGTCATATTGCTTAGCATGATCATGTAGTTGACATAGTATTTGTGGCAAAGCCACCGTTCATAATTTCTTCATACTTGTCACTCTTGATTCATTGCATATCCCGGTACACCGCCGGAGCCATCCATATAGAGTCATACTTTGTTTTAGAATCGAGTTGTAATCATTGAGTTGTAAATAAATAAAAGTGGGATGATCATCATTCAATAGAGCATTGTCCCAATAAAAAAGAGAAAGGCCAAAGAAAAAAAAGAAGGCCCCCAAAAAAAGAAAATAAATAAAAAGGGGCAATGCTACTATCCTTTTTCCACACTTGTGCTTCAAAGTAGCACCATGATATAGCGAGTCTCATATATTGTGCTCCAAAGTAGCACCATGTTCTTCATATAGAGAGTCTCATATGTTGTCACTTTCATATACTAGTGGGAATTTTACATTATAGAACTTGGCTTGTATATTCCAATGATGGGCTTCCTCAAATTGCCCTAGGTCTTCGTGAGGAAGCAAGTTGGATGCACACTGTCGGTGTCAAAACCGGCGGACCTCGGGTAGGGGGTCCCGAACTGTGCGTCTAAGGTGGATGGTCACAGGAGGCAGGGGACACAATGTTTTACCCAAGTTCGGGCCCTCTTGATGGAGGTAAAACCCTACGTCCTGCTTGATTAATATTGATGATATGGGTAGTACAAGAGTAGATCTACCACGAGATCAGAGCGGCTAAACCCTAGAAGCTAGCCTATGGTATGATTATATCTTGTCCTACGGACTAAAACCCTCCGGCTTATATAGACAACGGAGAGGGCTAGGGTTACACAAGGTCGGTTACAAAGGAGGAGATATACATATCCGTATTGCCTAGCTTGCCTTCCACGCCAAGTAGAGTCCCATCCGGACATGAGACGAAGTCTTCAATCTTGTATCTTCATAGTCCAACAGTCCGGCCAAAGGATATAGTCTGGCTGTCCAGAGACCCCCTAATCCAGGACTCCCTCAGTAGCCCCCGAACCAGGCTTCAATGACGATGAGTCCGGCATGCAGTGTTGTGTTCGACATTGCAAGGCGGGTTCTTCTCCAACTTTCAAGTGTTCGTAAGTAGTGTCCGGCTCCATAAATGTTGAACCACTTGGCTTCTATGCCAAATAAGGGTTATCTCCCACGCGTCGAATGAATATGAGGCGCTAGGGCATTTTTACATTCGCCCCCCTAGCCAGATAAATAATTGTCTATTAAAGGGATGGGGATTCTTAGATCCAATCCATATCATCCTCCCCCAGCGAGAATTCATCAGAGCGTGCTTCGGAAAGATCCATTCTAGCATGGCCGACCTCCGCAGCTCCTCCTCCCGCCCCGTAGCCCTAAGCCCAGTGATTGGGAGAGGTGTTCAGTCCCGCACAGTCGATTAGTCAAGCTGTAGACTAAGGGATTTCTCCCTCCGGCGTACATGGTGCCCGTTCGAGCTAGGCTCGCCACCTACAATGGCGGGGAGCAAGCGGAGAACTTTCCATGTCCCTCCATGGGGGAACGGGTTTGCCTTGTTCCTTACTAAGGGGACTCGGATTTCCGATCTATCTGTTCCTCCGCGGGTTCCTGGACTTCTACAGCCTCCAACTACACAATCTCACCCCTGCCTCCATCCTACACATCGCCGGCTATGTTGCTCTCTGCGAGTTGTTCCTGGGCTGCGTGGCACACTTCGAGCTGTGGAAAAGGCTATTCTGCCTTGTCCCTCGCACACAGAGGGAATCACTTTATCAAGTGGGCGGAGCCAAAATATGGCGCATCGCCGATACCGGATACCTGTCCGGTACCCCGAAGAAGCCGTCCGAAGACTGGCCTTCGGAATGGTTTTATATGGAGGACGTCCCTCTTCCGGACCCTGTTCGGCGGGGTCTACCCGAGTTCAAAAATGCTCCTCTGAAGAAGCGCCGAAGTTGGCGCCCACGGAGCCCCCAGGCGGAAGACAACGGAGAAGTCCTCTATCTGATGAACCGGATCAAAGCACTAGCTCGATCTGGATTGACAATAATCGAAGTTATGTCGATTTGCATAATGCGGGGAGTGCAGCCACTCCAATATCGTGGGCACCCCTTGTGGTGTTATAACGGGGCGGATGACGCCACCCGCTGCGGGTGTAAGGGTCCGGACAATGCTGCCGCTCTAGCGAAGATTCTGTCTGAACTGTTCAAGGGTGAGGAAGAGGAGTTCACCCGCATCAAGCCACGGGATGGATTCTCTATGTATAATCCTCCAAGCTGGGTAAGCTATATTTCCCTGCTCCCATTTTTCCCGCATTCTTAGTCGTAAGTATCCACCTTGCCACCTTGCGGCAGGAACTGCAAAAAGCCATAAAGGAGGTCAGCAGCCCTTCTCCACAACCAGAGGACCCTGACCGGGCCATCGACTCCGGACTCGAAGAAGATCCGGTTATCTTCATGGAACTGATAGACCGATAGTTCTATCAGTTAAGCTGCGACGATGCCCCGGTGGCCATTACGACCGACTATCCCGGACTGTTCCCTGCATCGCAGGTAAGAAAAATCAAAACGTCCCAACTCCAAAACTAGGATCCCCTTTTAGGCTCTTCACCCACCATATATACATGGAATCTTTTACAAGGAAGGCATTCGGGACGCCCTGCCGAACCCGCGGCAACTCGTCAACAAGAGGTGCCGAGGCCGGGTAGGCCAAAAAGGAAGGCGGTCAGGACAGGGACGCCGACGCAAAGGTATAGGAAAAACCCTGCTCCGTGGTTGTCGTCTTTCTCAAAATGTAATGACGCCTGCGTTTCTTTAACAGAAAGAACGCTCGCCGGCATATGTCCGGCGATGCTGCCAATCAAGCTTCCACCAGTCGGGTGCCAGGACCGTACATAGAGGCGGAAGGCGATATGGGGCAGGCGCCGGATAATCCCCCGACAGAGGATGTAGATAGATTGTCCGCCACAAACTCAGAAGTGGAAAGCGCCATGAATCATAGGCGCCGCCGGGCCGTACTCCGCGACGCTTGTTTCTCACCAGAGGCGTTTGATGCCTTCAATTCTGGAGAGGCGTACCTCCGTGCTGCTCAAGATGGTCTAGCCAGAGCCACGGATCAGTATGTAAAGGATGTACGGGTGAGTAAATATGACGATTTATATGTATCAATAGCCCCTGAGACTTGAAACAGTTAGCAGAACTGATTTAAGGATCATCTATAATGTGCAGGTTCTTACAGAGAAGAATACTAGGCTGTCCCAGGAGCTGGAAGAATGCAAGACCCAACTGGGGGCCGCTCTTGCCGCATTGCAGGAACAGAAAAAGCCTCCCGCTGGTAACATTTACTTTAAAGAATGGTGGTTACCATATAGTGTGTGGCTTGTCTGCAGATCTAACAATTGATTTTGCAGATGAGTCCGAAGAAAGTCCGGGGGACCAGCATGTTATGCGACAGCTAGAGGCTGGCAAACGCGTGCTGAGTAAGGTTGTGCTAGAGAAAAACAGTCTCCAAGATGCCAATGTTAAGCTGAACGTTGAACTAAAAGACGTTCGGTGCCAGCTTGCGGACTCTGAGAAGGAGAATAAGCGGCTTTTGTGCGGCATTTTTAGTAAGTGCTTAAATGGATCCTACTAAAGGAGTTCGGCGAAGAAGTCGACTAACAGCGTTATGTCTGTAGGTATGCTGACGGGTCGTCCCGCGGAGGAATTGCCCGGGTCTGCGGGTGATCTTCTGTCCGAGTTGTCACATCTGCACGAACAAGTTTGGCAGGTGATGCAAGGTGTTGCCCAGGCTTTGTGGCCATCTGTCTCCTTGCCAGAGGGCATTGCAGAGCTTACAGAGAAGCTCAAGGGAGCATAGCGGCGCCCCCGATTATTGAAGATATCGGCCTGCCAACAGGGTGCCAGAGAGGCCTGGGCCATGGTGAAGACTCGGTATACCAAGGCAGACCCTAATCACATGGCCGAGGTCGGACCTGTGGGGCCTGACGGAAAAGAGATCCCCGTTAGCTTAGTTTATGGGCAAGTAGAATTAGTCGCAAAGTATTCCCAACAGGATTGTAAGCTAGACCGCCTGTTGGATGGTATAGAAGAGGAGTTTAGTCAGTCTGCATGACTATGTAATTAAAGTGACATGTATAATGCCTTCTAGCCGGATTGTAGATCATTTGTCGTTGCGGACCTTTTCGCTTCAACCTCCGGGCCCGATAGTCCGGAGTGAATCCGAATACCCGCTCAGTTATATAAGAACTGGGGTATGCGTGGAGACCAGGCGTAGGGGTCATTAGTGCTTTATCAGACAAGTGCCCAACTAGTTATGTTATATTACATGGGTAGTAAGAAACATCTTCCAGGGAGAATAGTTCTGTTAAGGGTTCCTTTCCCTGGGTAAACATGCCCTAAAGTGCATGTCCGGACTGCGATAAGAAACGCAGAAAAAACATCTGGGGGCAGATATGGATAATAAATAAAAGTCATCTTTTGTTCACCGACCGAATATTCCCTTAAGAACGCTAGCTTTCGGCTTCACCCAGTCTGAGGTACTCATCCGGCTGACCCGGCAGTAACAATCGCAGAGGTGCTCCCCTTATGCCCTAGCCGAATTAACGGGAACGTAGGGCATAAATACAAGAGCCAGGCAACCCAGCTTGGCCAAAACTTAAGTCATATTGATGCATATAATGGTGAAAAAGGTACATGCGGAAGTATAACACACGTGTTGGGCGTGAGGCCTAGGTAAATAATTTAAGCTTCTGTGAAAGAAGCCCCCAGGTATGGATAGTGCGGCTAGCGCATCTGTGATGTACAAGTGAGGCGCAAGGTGACCCTTGAAGGCCTAGCGAAATGATAAGAGAAAGAAAGAAAGGGAAACAAGACAGATGATGCATATGCAGAAAGTGGACAAAGGGAGGTGACTAACATAGAGTCCGGTGCTAGGCGTAGAATCTTCGGAGCCTGGCCACGTTCCATGGGTTCAGCTCGAGTCGATTAGTCGATGCATCCCGCAGTCGGTACGCTCCACCGGTCAGAACTTGGTCAATAACGAAGGGACCTTAACATTTGCGCTCGAGCTTGTTCTTTTTCTTATCCGACAGGCGTAGAACTAGTTCGCCAACGTTATAAGTTTTGGCCCGTACTTCTCTGCTTTGGTATCTGTGAGCCTGTTGCTGGTAAAATGCGGAATGGGCTTTGGCTACGTCGCGCTCCCCCTCCAAGGTGCCCAGATTGTCCTGCCGATCGATCTCGGCCTCTCTTTCTTCATACATGCGCACTCGAGGTGAGTCATGAATGATGTCACAGGGCAAGACTGCCTCTGCGCCGTACACCATAAAAACGGTGTATATCCGGTACTACGATTCGGCGTGGTCCGCAGCCCCTAGAGTAAGGAGTCGAGCTCCTCTACCCAGTGCGTGTCAGACTCCGTTAAGGAACGTACTAATCTGGGTTTAATGCTGCTCATTATAAGACCGTTTGCTCGCTCGACTTGACCGTTGGTTTGTGGGTGATAGACTGAAGCATAATCGAGCTTGATGCCCATTTTGCTGCACCAGAGTTTTACCTCGTCGGCCGTGAAGTTCGTGCCGTTATCAGTGATGATGCTGTGGGGGACGTCATAATGGTGTACAACCCCGGATATGAAATCTATCACCGGTCCGGATTCGGCTGTTTTAACCGGTTTGGCCTCTATCCATTTGGTGAATTTATCTACCATGACCAATAAGTATTTTTTTCTTGTGGGTTCCCCCTTTGAGGGGTCCAACCATGTCAAGCCCCCAGACCGCAAAGGGCCATGTAATGGGGATTGTTTGGAGGGCGGTGGGTGGCATGTGGCTTTGATTTGCAAAGAGCTGGCAACCGGCGCAGCGTTGGACCAAGTCCTGTGCATCTGCCCGGGCCGTTGGCCAATAGAATCCTGTACAGAAGGCCTTGCTTACAAGAGCCCGGGCTGCGGCGTGATGGCCGCCGAGTCCGGTGTGAATTTCTGCCAAAAGATTCCACCCTTCCTCTTCAGAGATGCACCTTTGAAGGACTCCGATAGTGCTTTTCTTGTACCATTCTCCCTCATGGACCCCGTAGGCCTTGGATCGCCGCACTATGCAGTGTGCCTCATTTTGGTCCTCTGGAAGTTCTTGTCTGGTTAGGTAGGCCAGGAATGGTTCTGTCCACGGGGCAATAATAGCCATTATTTCATGGGCTGAAGGTGTTATTTCGGTGGCGGAGCCTCCGATTGTGTCAGAGAGTTCGGTATCGGGTATTTTGGCCGGGTCCGGACTGTTGTTACCGGTGTCCCCTTCCCATGCTACGGATGGCTTGAAGAGCCTTTCCAGAAATATGTTGGGGGGACCGCGTCGCGTTTTGCGCCGATGCGGGCGAGGATATCCACCGCCTGACTGTTTTCCCGAGCCACATGGTGAAATTCGAGTCCCTCGAACCGAGCTGACATTTTTAGGACGGCATTTCGATAAGCCACCATTTTCGGATCCTTCGCGTCGAAATCTCCGTTTATTTGGGATATTGCAAGGTTTGAATCCCCACGCACCTCCAGGCATTGAATGCCCATGGAGACTGCCATCCGAAGACCATGCAACAGAGCTTCGTATTTGGCTGCATTGTTGGAATCTGTATACAATATTTGTAGTATGTACCGAACGGTATCTTCGGTTGGGGACATCAGGACGACGCCAGCCCCTAGATCGGCCAGCATTTTAGAACCGTCGAAGTGCATGATCCAATTGGAGTATGCGTCGTACTCTTTAGGGAGTTCGGCCTCCGTCCATTCGGCGACGAAGTCTGCCAGTACTTGCGATTTAACGGCTCGGCGAGGTTTGTATGTGATGTCGAATGGGAGGAGCTCAATGGCCCATTTGGCAATCCGGCCCGTAGCGTCGCGGTTGTTGATAATATCATTAAGTGGCACTTCCGAGGCTACTGTAATCGAACACTCTTGAAAGTAGTGTCGCAGTTTCCGCGATACCATGAATACCGCATATGCTATTTTTTGGTAATGCGGGTACCGTGATTTGCATGGAGTGATGATGGTGGATACATAGTATACCGGCTTCTGAAGAGGGAATTTGTGTCCGTCCGCTTCCCGTTCGACAACGAGCACCGCTCTTACAACTTGATGAGTTGCCGCGATGTACAACATCATTGGTTCGCCGACGTTTGGTGCGGCCAGGATCGGGTTGGTTGCCAGAATGGCCTTTATTTCTTCCAATCCGGCAGTGGCCGCGTCCGTCCACTCGAAGTGTTCGGTGCGCCGAAGGAGGCGATAAAGGGGTAAAGCCTTTTCTCCTAAGCGCGAGATAAAGCGGCTTAGAGCCGCCACGCATCCGGTTAGCTTCTGGATTTGTTTGAGGTCTGTTGGGGTAGCCAACTGTGACAACGCTCGGATTTTGGCCGGATTAGCTTCGATACCTCTACTAGAGACAATGAATCCCAGGAGCTTTCCGGCTGGTACGCCAAAAACGCATTTTTCCGGATTGAGCTTGATGTCATATGTTCGGAGGTTGTCGAATGTGAGCCTCAAGTCGTCTATCAAAGAGTCGACGTGTTTGGTTTTGACGACCACATCGTCTACGTATGCCTCTACTATTTTGCCGATTTGTTTCTCCAGACATGTCTAAATCATGCGCTGATATGTTGCGCCGGCGTTTTTGAGCCCAAAAGGCATTGTGTTAAAACAGAAGGGACCATATGGTGTGATGAATGCCGTTGCGGCTTGGTCGGACTCCGCCATCTTGATTTGATGGTAACCGGAGTATGCGTCGAGGAAACACAATGACTCGTGTCCTGCAGTAGCATCAATGATTTGATCGATGCGTGGGAGGGGGAAGGGATCCTTTGGGCATGCTTTATTGAGGTCTTTGAAGTCGACACAAAGGCATCAGGATTTGTCCTTCTTTGGTACCATCACCAGGTTGCTAGCCAGTCCGGGTGTTTTATTTCTTTGATGAATCCGGCCTCTAATAACTTGGCTAGTTCTTCTCCCATGGCCTGTCTCTTAGGTTCGGAGAAACGCCGAAGAGCTTGCTTGACCGGCTTGAATCCCTTTAGGATATGGAGGCTATGCGCGGCCAGCCTACGAGGGATTCCTAGCATGTCTGAGGGATGCCAGGCGAATATGTCCCAGTTCTCGCGCAGGAACTCTCGTAGTGCGGCGTCCACAACGGGGCTTAGCTGTGCCCCGATGGAGGCTGTTTTTGTAGGGTCCGTTGGGTGGACTTGGAATTTGACTATTTCATCCGCTGGTTTAAAAGAGGTGGACTTGGATCTCTTGTCGAGTATCACATCGTCCCTGTCCACTGTGGATCGTAGCGTACTTAATTCCTCGGCCGAGAGGGCTTCGGATAATGCCTCGACGGCCAATGCGGCTGTTTTGTTTTCGGCGCGGAGTGCTATGTCCGGATCGCTGGCGAGAGTGATGATTCCATTGGGCCTAGGCATTTTGAGCTTCATGTACCCGTAATGGGGTACGGCTTGAAAGATTGTGAATGCCTCCCGTCCTAAAAGAGCGTGATAACCACTACTGAACGGGGCCACTTGGAATGTAATTTCTTCGGACCTGTAATTATCCGGCGTGCCGAATACCACATCTCGTGTGATTTTCCCAGCACAGCCTACTTCCCCACTGGGGATAATTCCTCTAAAGGTTGTGCTATTTTGCTCGATGCGGTTCCAGTGTATTTCCATCTTTTGAAGAGTTTCCTCATAGATGAGGTTTAGTCCGCTGCCACCGTCCATGAGTACTTTGGTGAGTCGAAAGCCGTCCACGATTGGACTGAGGACCAGTGCGGCTGGTGCTCGGGCTGTTCGGAATTTAGGTTCATCATTGGCATTGAAGGTAATAGTCGTGTCACTCCATGGATTTGTTGCTGCTACGTGGCAGATTTCGGCCATGCTGCGGAGTGTTCGCTTGCGCCTATTATTTGACACAAAGGTCTCGAACACTGTTAACACCGTATTGTTGTCCACGGGATGGTGCTCTGTGGTATTTGGGAGAAGTAGATTCTCACCGCTTTTGGCCACCTACCGGAGTATCCAACATGCTCTAAGGCTGTGTGTTGGTATTGTATCCGTTGTACTATGAATTTTGCAGGGTCCGTTGAGCCATCCCTCCAGTACGGTTCCTTGCCCTGTAGAGGGTTTTTGCTTTTTGGTAGTTAACCCGGGTGTATTGTGATAATGCACCCTTTTATTTCGGACTGGGTTTGTATTCAGTGCCGGATTATCCCAAAAGTTTACTTTGGTTTTCCAGGCACTTTCCATCGCATAGTATTTTCGTACTATGGATGCCAAGTCAGCGAAGTGTGTTATCTCATGGCGACTTATGGCGTTAAGGATTCCCTTGTCCTTGCAATTATTGCAGAAAAATAGGATTGCGTCTTCCTCGCGACAGTCCTTAATCTTGTTCATCGCAAGGAGGAATCTGGCCCAATAGTGATGTACTATTTCCTGGGGCTCTTGCATGATGTGGGGAAGATCGCTTATGTTTGGGTGGGTGGGTGGAATTGGATCCGAACCCTCACCTGATCTGGGATCCAGGGGCCGAGGAATTTCCAATTTTGAAGGTTCTGGTTCCGGGGTGTGACCCGACAATCCTGGCCTGCTACCTGACTCTAAGTTCAGGGATTGGATGTTGTCCTCCCGCGAACGGGCATCCGGTTCGGAGAGCTCGGGAATCTGGACATATTTGGTCCTCAGGATAGAGGAAAGGTCGCCACATTGTTCCTCCACCACTGCAATATGATGGGTGACCGGCGGAGAGTTAATCTCCCTTTGATCGGGTTTAAGCCCAATCCGATCGTAGTCCGTAGCGACTCCAAAGGCGGCGATGCAATCGAAGAGCTCGTTTAAGGAGGAGAGCTCCATTGGATCCATCTGTTCGGCGAGTGCCGATTTGATGTGGAGGCTGTTTTCGATGACCCGAGAATTCATCATCAGTGCGGCGGCCGTACAGGCGGTCATGATGAACCCGCCTAGCCGGAGAGTTTGGCCGACAGCCAAAGCTCCCCCAACAGTAGTACTGTCTTTAAACACGAGATGAGACATCCTTCCTTCTGGCGACAGCACAGAGGAACTCTCAATGAAAGCACCAATGTCGGTGTCAAAACCGGCGGATCTCGGGTAGGGGGTCCCGAACTGTGCGTCTAAGGCGGATGGTAACAGGAGGCAGGGGACACAATGTTTTACCCAGGTTCGGGCCCTCTTGATGGAGGTAAAACCCTACGTCTTGCTTGATTAATATTGATGATATGGGTAGTACAAGAGTAGATCTACCACGAGATCAGAGAGGCTAAACCCTAGAAGCTAGCCTATGGTATGATTGTATCTTGTCCTACGGACTAAAACCCTCCGGCTTATATAGACACCGGAGAGGGATAGGGTTACACAAGGTTGGTTACAAAGGAGGAGATATACATATCCGTATTGCCTAGCTTGCCTTCCACGCCAAGTAGAGTCCCATCTGTACACGAGACGAAGTCTTCAGTCTTGTATCTTCATAGTCCAACAGTCCGACCAAAGGATATAGTCCGGCTGTCCGGAGACCCCCTAATCCAGGACTCCCTCACACACCCACTTAGTTTCTTTTGTTGAGCTTTAATACATTTATAGCTCTAGTGCATCCGTTGCATGGCAATCCCTGCTCACTCACATTGATATCTATTGATGGGCATCTCCATAGCCCGTTGATACGCCTAGTTGATGTGAGACTATCTTCCCCTCCTTTTTGTTTTCTCCACAACCACCATTCTATTCCACCTATAGTGCTATATCCATGGCTCACGCTCATGTATTGCGTGAAGATTGAAAAAGTTTTGAAAAAGTTAGAGTATGAAACAATTGCTTGGCTTGTCATCGGGGTTGTGCATGATTTAAATATTTTGTGTGGTGAAGATGGAGCATAGCCAGACTATATGATTTTGTAGGGATAACTTTCTTTGGCCATGTTATTTTGAGAAGACATAATTTCTTTGTTAGTATGCTTGAAGTATTATTATTTTTTATGTCAATATAAACTTTTGTCTTGAATCTTTCTAATCTGAATATTCATACCACAATTAAGAAGATTTGCATTGGAATTATGCCAAGTAGCACTCCGCATCAATTTTTTTAATCATTTACCTACTCGAGGACGAGCAGGAATTAAGCTTGGGGATGCCTGATACGTCTCCAACGTATCTATAATTTTTGATTGCTCCATGCTATATTATCTACTGTTTTGGACTATATTGGGCTTTATTTTCCACTTTTATATTATTTTCGGGACTAACCTATTAACTGGAGGCCTGGCCCAGAATTGCTGTTTTTTGCCTATTTCAGTGTTTCAGATAAACGGAATGTCAAACAGAGTCCAAACGGAATAAAATCTTCGGGAACGTGATTTTCTCACCGAACATGATCCAGGAGACTTGGACCCTGCTCCAAGGAACAAAAGAGGCGGTCACAAGGGTGGGGGGCGCCCCCCCTAGGGCGCCCCCCTAGGGCGCGCCCCCTGCCTCGTGGGCCCCTCATTGCTCCTCCGGCGTACTTCTTCCTCCCATATATACAAACGTACCCCCAAACGATTAAAACGGGAGCCAAAAACCTAATTCCACCGCCACGAGATCCCATCTTGGGGCCTGTTCTGGAGCTCCGCCGGAAGAGGGCCGTCATCACGGAGGGCTTCTACATCATCATAGCCTCTCCGATGAAGTCTGAGTAGTTTACCTCAGACCTTCGGGTCCATAGTTAGTAGCTATATGGCTTCTTCTCTCTCTTTGAATCTCAATACAAAGTTCTCCCCCTCTCTTGTGGAGATCTATTCGATGTAATCTTCTTTTTGTGGTGTGTTTGTTGAGACCGATGAATTGTGGGCTTATGATCAAGTCTATCTATGAATAATATTTGAATCTTCTCTGAATTCTTTTATGTATGATTGGTTATCTTTGCAAGTCTCTTCGAATTATCCGTTTGGTTTGGCCAACTAGATTGGTAGTTCTTGCCATGGGAGAAGTGCTTAGCTTTGGGTTCGATCTTGCGGTGTCCTTTCCTAGTGACAGAAGGGGCAGAAAGGCACATATTGTATCATTGCCATCGAGGATAACAAGATGGGGTTTATTTCATATTGCATGAATTTATCTCTCTACATCATCTCATCTTGCTTAAGGCGTTACTCTGTTTTTAACTTAATACTTTAGATGCATGCTGGATAGCAGTCGATGAGTGGAGTAATAGTAGTAGATGCAGAATCGTTTCGATCTGCTTGTCACGGACGTGATGGCTATATACATGATCATGCCTAGATATTCTCATAACTATGCTCAATTCTGTCAATTGCTCAACAGTAATTTGTTCACCCACCGTAGAATACTTATGCTCTTGAGAGAAGCCACTAGTGAAACCTATGGCCCCCGGGTCTATTCTCATCATATCAATCTCCATCACTTTAATCTTGCTTTGCTTTTACTTTTTATTTTGCATCTTTATACCAAAAATACCAAAAATATTATATCTATCAGATCTCACTCTCGTAAGTGACCATGAAGGGATTGACAACCCCTAATCGTGATGGTTGCGAGTAGCTATCGTTTTGTGCAGATACGAGGGACTTGAGCGTGGCCTCCTACTGGATTGATACCTTGGTTCTCAAAAACTGAGGGAAATACTTATGCTACTCTGCTGCATCATCCCTTCCTCTTCGGGGAAAACCAACGCAAGCTCAGGACGTAGCAATGAACACCATGTTAGTGAGAAAACTTTTGGATGGATTCAAACATATGACCTACAAAATAGCACGACAAATCGAGTCAATGTCAACTTTTCGAAACCTAGTATGGCACGAATTCGAAATAATTACCGATATGCATGGTCCTCGGTTCAAATCTTACAATGTACATTGAATTGAAACATCGATATTAAGTCTCGTACTATCTACATTCAAATGTTGTTCTGAGCCCCCCCCCCCCCCCCCCCGCCCGCGCACACGCTACATACTTCCTGTATCGGTCAATCTTCCTCACCTAACCACCTTAGGAAGCTATCGGTTTCCAACACACATCCATTCTTTCTCTCCATGTTTCGATATCTAACTCTCTCAACTACACAACCCTCTTTTTCCACTCTGTTACGAAATGTATTTACCTCACACACCCGCCATTGCACCCCATGCCGAGCTCTCTCTCCCTCTCCCTCTCACCCTCTCGCGCTAAATACATGCATTGCCTATCTAGCCCCCCAACCACTCGTGCTCACGCACGCACGTTGTCTATCTAGGTCACTCCCTCGAGACTGTCTCACTCTTTCTTCCGCACGGTGGGCCACACTCGCTCAATCTCGCTCTCTTTATCTGAGTCTCGTTTAACCTTTTTTCTTTCACACACAAATGATATATCTCCCTGTTCGGGCCTCGATCGACACACACTATACTCTCTCACCCAGATTGTCTATCTAGGTCAGTCCATCGAAGCCGCCCCCACTCTTTCGACCTCATGGCGGGCCACGCTCGCTCTCTCTCTCCCTCTCTCTGTCTCTCTCTTTCTCTCTCTCTCTCTCTTTGTATGTCTCGATTGACCTCGCTCTTTTTCGGACAAAAACGATATATCACCATGTTTGAGCCCAATTCAACTTATTCACATTGTATACTCTCTCACGCACATTGTCTATCTAGGTCACTCTCTCCAACCCGTCTCACTCTTTCGATAGCACGACGACCCTATGTGATCGATCGACCTTGCTTCCTCCCACGCACAAAATATATCTACACGTCTATGACTGGATCATCTCTCAAGCTCTATCTTACAGCCCTCACCCTTGCCAAAAGCTCAATCGGACAATATCTCTCCAGAGCATATATATTTGTTCCATGAATGTCGGACCACACTCACTTTGTCTCTCTATCTATATGTCTCTCGATTGACCTTATTTTCTCACGCCGTATCTTCCACACATTGAAGCTACCTCTCCATCCCTCGCAAAGCCGGAGATATTTACATTGCGAGGGGCACTCCAACCTTGGATTAATTTGTGTAGGAATTTATTACGGTCGGTTTAGATTATATTTTCGTAGCATTCGACCCACATCTACTCAAAACATCGTTGCAACCTCCACAACTCCCCTAGTTGATTTCCCTCTAGCTCGGTCATCGCTCTCTCGCACGTCCTTTCTCGCCTTCAACGTCGCACCATGGTATTATTGCAAAAAACTTTATTGTTCTATTTAATTATTATAAATAAGTTACAAAACTACACACCGATAGTCCACTTGGAATGGAACAAATTTGGACCCACAAATTAAAGTGCTACAAACTACACACCGAGGGGCCCACATGTCATGAAACAAATTTGGACCCATATACAAATTAAAAAATAAAGGAAGAGGATCGAACATGCGACCAGGGCCTTCAAGCCGCACGTCAATAGGCAACATACGTAGAACAACAATGTTTGTTGTACCTCCCTTTGTTCACATAATGTTTTTATATTACCACGGCCTATTTAATTGATAACATGTAATATTATTTTTAGTACTATTTGCCTTCACTTACTGGTGGGTTCCATGTGTGCTCTCTCTCTCCTCCCCTTCTGCGTTTAGACGCACGGGCAAACACGAAGAACTCACGGACGATGTTGCCGTTGACCATATCTGGACGCATTCATAAGTTACGGCACCAGTTTCACATGCTAGCAGCACTCGTCAGTGTGTACGTGCAATGCACGTTAATTTGGAAGTATATTTAGTGCATGCGGATATTAAGTTGGATATTATTTGCGTTTTATTATGTGATTAGCACTATTTTTGGCATGAAATTAACTGCACGCTAAACATGTTGAGCGCTCGACATTGAAGCAGTCTAGGTCGTTGGATGACAAGGAATACATGTGGCGTGATGACGTTTTATATTTAATTTGATACGGCTCTAGCAGAACATTCAATCGATCAAACCATAGATTTCGTTCAGTCTGACTCCAACTTTAAATTATACGACGATCGATCTAAAATAAACGGAAACAATAAACGTTCGGATTTTAAGCATGGCAATCCAAATGTTTTTCATGGCAAATTTAGATTACGCGGCGGCGGCGGGGGCGTCTTGCGGTGGGAAGTGGCTCCTCTGCCGTGCTCTGTGTGTCGTCGGGCCACTGACCGACGGTGACGGCGGCGTCTTGCGCCGTTGTTGGCGTACTCCTGGACGTTGGCCCTAACTTCAAGGAAGGCCACAATGTTCTGGACTTCAGTCTCCAGGAGCGAGTCAACTGGCGGGAGGAGGCGACTGGCGTTGGTGCAAGGAAGCGGTCGACGGCGGCCATCCATGCCGCTGAGGGGGGCACTGGCACCCGCGCGGGGACAGGCGCTGTCAACGACACGGCGGAGACATTCGTGTGCACGGGCACGGGCACGGGCACGCACGTCAGTGCACGCGCAGGCGCATGCGCTGGCACGGGCGTGAGCGTCAGTGCACACACAGGCGCATGCGCTGGCAGGTGCAGAGGTGCGTGAAAGTCGCCGGGAACCTCGTGGAACCCTGTGGCATCAAGCTCGGCGACAATGTGCGGCTCCCAGCCAATCAATGCCACAGGGATGGGCGCTAGCGCAGTCGGGGCGGCGGGAGCCAGAACGGGAGCGGGGACAGGCGCGACGTCTTCTCGCAAGGCCAGTTCAAGCTCGTCCCAAAGCACCTTATGTTCTTGAGACTCCGGCTGGGTGTCTTCCTCAGGAAACTAGAAGACTAAGGGCGGACCATGGTGCTGCGGCATGGCGTACGTTTAGGTTAGGCTGGTTGGAGGTAGACGACAGGAGAATCAGAGAGGAAGAGAGAAGATTGTAGCGATACTGGGTAGTGCAGGGTTGATTTTAAACTGCGGCGCTGGCGACATTAAAAGTGGGAGCAGTTGGGACGAAGGTGGGCGGCGGAGCCTGGTCAAAGGGCTAGCCTCCCGGTGAGCCTGCACAGCGGTCTGCTCGCACGCCTCCCTATCAGCCGGCGCAGCGGTCTGCTCGGATGCCTCCCGTCGACTCACACGCTTGCTCGGATGGCACCTGCCGATGAGAAGCGGGACTCGTGGCGGCACGTAAAGGCCCACGTTTTCAATAGTGAAAGCGTTCGCCTTAACTTGACAGGTCTTTGTTCCAAAATACCTTGGCTCTTCATTTGTGCAACTTGTCATAAGCAGCTTGTCTCAAATTGAAGAAAAAAATTACGAAGTAATATTTGTGCCATATCACGTGACCATGCTCAGTTTCAAGAATTTATGGTCACTTTTGGATTTTCTGAAATTAAAGATCCAGGATTCGAAACAATATCATAACCTGCATCATGCAATAAATTTTCAAGCCATACATCTGTCCTGTTGTATTTCTTAAGAAAGGATTTGGTCAAACATTTTGCTTAGTTAGACTTCAGACAAGTTATATATGCAGAGCAAAATGATAATCCCTCTGTACCAGTGCATTGCATGATATATTAACTCAAGTACTAGGCACGAACAAACGAAAAACGGGCTTAATTCTGTGCTCATCCTTGTGTAGTAGTAGTAGTAGTACTAGGCAATGCAGTTGATGGGTGACCTTGGCGAGCGGCGACTGAGGGAATTGAACCACGCTCGACACGTAGGTAACGTTGTCTAGTTACTTTTTTTTGAACACAACGTTGTCTAGTTACTAAAGCATCCCTCTGTTGTTCATCGGTAGTCATTATGGACCGAGGACATGAGGGGAATTTCCTAGGGTTGGAATTCTGGCCGCCAGATATTTCAACTCGAAACGCGGAGGCTCGACTGGTTGGGGTTTCCTAATGTGCGTACCACGCACGCCACCAGAAGGACAAGAGCCCGGTTTTTTTATTTTATTTTTTTAGGATCAACACGAGCCAAGGTCTGGCTGGTACGCTATTGGGTCCTACCATTAGAGAGTACGAAATGAACCTTTTAAGTTGCCGAACGAATCTATGTGTATTACAATGCCCGTATTTTATTTGCAAATACTAATCTCAACATGGTAATTGATTTATGACGAGTTGTTGAATTAGAGTGAGTTGGTGATATAGTGATCTCAACGTGGATTTCACATTTCATGGTATCCCTGCTAAGTTTTTCGATGCAAATTCAAATTTAAAAGATGAACAATATGGAGGTGAGAAAACTTTGTATGTATCAAGCATATGACCACACACACACACACCCACACACCCACACACGAACACAACAACAATCCAATAAGTATAGCGCATCTAATTTTCCAAACCATGCATGTATGACACGAATTCAAAAATACTCCTTTTGTTCCTAAATTAGTCTTTTAGAGATTTCAACAAGCAACTACATACGGAGCAAAATGAGAGAATCTACACTCTAAAATATGTCTATATACATCCGTATGTGCCAGTCCACTTGAAATCTCTAAATAGACTAATATTTAGGAACGAAGGGAGTAAAATGTAAGACATGCATGGTCCTCAATTCAATATTTAAAACGAACATGAAACTGAAACATGAATATTAAATCTAGTACTACAGTACATGCAATGTTGTGTTTAATTAGGCGGAGCTATGATTGTCAGGGGTCACCCCCTCGACCGTGGATAAAATTGTGAAGCTCTGTTTAGGGTTGTCTAGATTATATTTGTCCCCACCCTCCCAACCACCGATTGGTTGTGCACCCCCCACCCCTCCTCCCCGGGAGAATATCATGTGCCCCCATACCATCTATGCTATATGTTGATATGAGTTGCTTGGAGCTTGTAGATCTGAGATATAGCAGCTCACATGATGTCTTAATATTTTTACAGGAAACCTTGATGAGTTTGAGAATTGCACACAATTTGTACAAAAACTACTCATATGCCCTTGGATCCCATATCCAACGACCTCGAAGCTCGTATCACCATAGCATCTAAGATGAAGGAGGACATCATATTCTCCTGTATGTAAGAATATCATGTGCTACCACACCTTAGATGCTTTGGTGATAAATCTCTTCGGAGCCGTTGGGTTTGTGACCCAACGCCTCCTCGGTGGTTCGAATGGTTTTTTTTGCAGAAAAGCCCCAAAAGAGTTCGGCCACTGCTTACAAGCACAAAGACTGTTCAGATGCCATTGGATCTCAGATCAAACGACCTCGAAGCTTGTATCACCGTAGCATCCAAGCCGCAAGAGCACCTTATGTTTTCTCGCACGGGAGAATATGAGGTGCTCCCGCACCGTAGATTCTATGGTGATATGAGTTCACGAAGATCTAACGGCCCACAGTTGGAGGTTTGAATGTTTTTGCAATATACGGCTGAGAGAGTTTGGGAATTGTGCAGAAAGTACAAGTACTATGCATGTGCCATCTGATCACTGATCATACGACCTAGATGCTCATATCACCGTAGCGGGTAATTAAGCTATAGGGAGCACCTAATATGAGCAACGGGGAGCCGTTGGATCCAAGATGCAGCGGCACACACGAGGCCTGAATGTTTTATTTGCAAAAAAACCTTTGGAGAGTTTGGAAATTGCGCATAATTACGAAGACTACTCCCAAGCCATTGGATCTCACTTCCAACGGTGTAAAAACTCATATCACCATAGCATCTAAGCTGCAGGGTGGATGTGATATTCTATGCCACTGTCATTTTTGTTCGTAAACTTGCAAAAATACGTGTAACTTGTGCCGTTACTTGTCTAACCACGCAAAGTGTTTGTTCAAAAAAACCATCCTACACTGAAATATCGGAACAACACTCGGGGGTCCCACTTGTCATTAATCAAATTTGGACCTAAAACTAACAAATCTGAAAGACAGGATTTGAACTGGCAACCTGGACTACAAAGCGTAAGTCGATAGCCTAAAACAACAACGGTTGTTGCCTTTGTCCCATAACTTGATTTTATACAGTATTATGTTGAGTAGAGTAGAGGGAATGCCTCGTCTACATGTGCATGACCGTTGACTCACTTACTGGTGGGTCCCTGGTCTGCGATCTCTCTCTTCTCTCCATCATCTAACCTTTGCACGGGCACACACGAAGAGCGGCGCTAGCTTGCCGTGGTGTTATTACAACTAAAAAAATCTTGGAAAATAGAAGAATCGCCTAGAACAAGAGACCTTGTGGCTGGCCGAGACGGAGCTAACCACACCTATCCTCCGTGCCATGTTAGCATGATGAAGCTGTGTGGCTAGTGGGGTGTTTTAGACCGACTGGCTGGGTCCCGAGGTCGAACCATAGGTACTACGTCTGATACAGTAAATTTTTACACGCACATTTTTCCTTCGTACCGAGACATGGCACACCCTACTGCACGGTTTCGGGGTCCTCCCGGGTGGTGCACACATATATTCTTCCTGACGTGGGATGCCCTACCGCGCGTTTTCGCCGAAGCAAGTAAATAAATGAGTCGTCAAATCATGAAAGACCACTTTTCCTGCCGAGTACATCAGTGAAGCACGGTAGCTAGCTAGTTGGGCTAGTTCGACCGATTAGCTAAGCCACCGCCACATTTGTTTTTTCACCCCTTTTTATCTACTTGCCGGCAGGTAAATTTAAACATCCACCGCGGTGTTGCTCTGGTGTTTGAGGGCGGTAGGATTTTTAATTTTTTGATTGACGGGAGCAGGCGCGGCAGGATTTTTAATTTTTTTATTGACGGGAGCAGGCGCGGCAGCAATTAGTCACGATGACTCCACTGTAAAACCCACTGCTCCCTGATGTGAGAACTCGTCGACTGGTGTTTTACCATGGTGAAAACCAAAAGATTCCCTGCTCCTCGGATGGCTCCCTCCGCCTTCCCGTAGATTGCATTGCCTTTTAGCCGTTTCGCCCCCTGCATCACCAACGTCGTGCGCCTCGAGAAGCAGAGGGACTTCGGTGGTGTTTAGGCGCCCTCTGCATGGGCATGCCCATGTCTCGGCGCAACATGACCGTTGGATCAAACTCAGACGGTGCAGATAAGTCACTGTAGCACAAAGCGTGTGGGTGTGTTTTGTTGCATTCTCATCTCAATATAGTGTGTAAGTCACCTTACGAAAACCAGATATTCCCAAAACACTTAGGCACGGTACATTAACTCCCTCCCCATTTCTTGTTTTGTGACATATCAACCAATAAGAGACATGGGCCGTGCATGCTTTCAATGACTTGAGACTAATAAACATGACATGCAGTGGTTAGTCCATTGCATGCAATGCTATTAATTAGCAAAAAGACATTAAGTTTTCTCGTTTTCCTCTCCGCCTTGGTCGCAGTGCACAACGTAAGATGACTTACACACCTAGACGGAGTAGTTGTTTCCTCTTCGTGTATTTGCGTTAACCTACTAGTGTGTACTCATGCACCCTTCATGCACTCTGCCAAACACCCAAAAGTGGGTCGAGAAGGGAACTTTTGCTCCCATCCCGTGCACCCTTCATACACCCCGCCTAACACTATTCGTGCTTCATATGGTTCATGTTTCATGGAGTATTGTAGCACCGTACTCTCCGTGCACTGTAGACCTAGTTCTGTTAACATTGATATCACCGTTCATTCTCGACAAGACAGTCGAGAAAGCGGTACTATGTTACTACATTACTGTTCATATAGTTGCCATGCACACAAATCATTTGTTGTCGTCATATCTTACAACACTAGCAACAAGATTATGTAGTACTGATGTATGAACCACTGCACATGCCTAGTAGTAGCAGCACTGTGTATGTTCAAGTGGTTGTCGTGTTTCGCACTCCTTCGTCGTAAGAGTGGAAACGCTTGCTGTAATCATTTTTTCTTTAGAAAAACAGTGGACACGCTCTGCCGTGCGGATCCTCCTCCAGCCATGCACTAAATTACTCACTTTCGCCGATGTGTGGGACAGCCAGCATTAGGGTCCACCAGCCATGCACTAAATTACTTTGTAGTAGAGTGACGGTAGACTACCCCAATCGAAGCGACGCAGTAATGCCCAATGAGCCGTCAAATCACAAAACCCCCTCCTTTCCAGCAGTATGTTGGACGGACGAAGCAACCATCATTTCACTCTTCTCTCTCAGCTTCCTATCTACCCAACCCTCGCTTCTCCCTCATCTTGTTCCTCATTTCTTCAAGAAAACCCTGACCTGCTTCTGCCATTGTTCTTCTCTCCCAAAGAAGGAAAGGTGAGCGCATCAATGGTGTTGATTCTGGCCAAGGCCCGGTCTTGCAACCTTGGGACTGATCCTATAACTCCCTATCTCTTCTTCTTTTGGGTTTGTGATTATGGTTTCTTTTCTTTTATTTCTATTTGACAGTTTCTTGATGGACATTGGAGCACCGGCCGAAGTGATGTCTATGGCTCTGGCGAAAACCGTCGAGGCTCATCGTATGAAGAAGCGCAAGCACCCCGCCGAGCCTACCGCAGACAAGCTCAAAGCCATCGCCCTGTCCAAGCCCCCCCTCTCAGCGATCCCTCATTAAGCAAGTCCAGGTAATATCTCTTCTTGACGATCTTTTTCTCGATCTTGATCGTGTTTTTTCATCTAACACGCGGTACTAGTACTAGTTGTACAACTTTCTGGGTGATCTTGCATATGATTTTTGTGTGCCAAATTATCACATCCCTAGTTCTGGTCTAACCTAGGCTAGCTTCCATCTGTTGCATCATGTTTAAATTCTTTTGCATTTGAAATGGGGATTGATCAAACCCTAGAACCTCTCTAAAAATACTAGGTTCAAACTTAAATCATTTTCAATGAACCCAAAATGCCCTTTAAAAATGTTCATGATTTCTGATAAAGGTGAAAACCTCTGCCAAAAGTGATGAACATATTTCTAGGTCATTCCTGGATTTTTGAATTAAATCATATTGTATTTGACTTTGAGGATTTAAACACTATAAATAATTTAAATGCTCAAATAATGTTGGAACTATTTGTGGGCCACTGAAATATTTCAGAAAGTGCTCACGAATATTTTCAGGATTTATGAAATTGATTTGGTATTTTAAACTAAATTAAAACAAACCTGCAAAATAGAAAAACAGAAAGAATTAGGAAAGGCGGAGAGAGAGGGACTAACCTGGACGGCCCAGCACTGTGCAGCCTGCTGGCTCACAGTGCCAGTCACCACTAACCTTGCGCCAGAAGGACACCACGCGCGCCGGCACGCGCCCGAGCCACCTCCTGCTTCCGCCGCTTCTGGAGCCAGCCCCGAGTGCCATGCACTCCCTCTCGACCCCCTCGCTCTCTCCCTGGACCCCCCCTCCTCTGCTCTCTCCCGCAGCACTACCAAGCGCATTCGCCGCCGCCGCTCGCCGTAGCCACGGCCACCACCTCTCCCACACCCCCTGGAGCTGCCCACGAGCACCGCCTCATTCCTCTCTTCCTCCTCACCAAGCCTCCCGATGCCGGAAGCCCCGAAAACGTCGCTGGCAATGTCGTGTTCACCATCGGGCACCGAAGATCGTCGCCGCCGATTCGTCGTCCACAGGGCTTCCTCGAGCACGCTAGCCATCCCTACGGCACCGTTGTAAGCCCTCGAGCATTTTCCCCCTCTCCCCGCAGTCAATCCCCTCCTCTAGCCAGCCTAGCCACCCGAGCTGAGAGCTCCGTGTCACCGGCCATGGCGCCGCCATGGCCAGAGCCCGAACCAGCCGCTCCCGCACGCGTTGTCATCCTCCTCACCTCTCCAGGAGCCCGTAGCCGCCACCAGATCCTTCTCACGTGCCCTACAGCTACCGCCCTAGCTCACCCGAGCTTCGGCCGCCGCCGCGAGCTCGTCTCCGTCGAGTACAGTGCACCCCAGCCGCTGCTGCCTACTCCGTTGGATGCGGACGAGCATGGGCTCCCTCCTGGTGGTCACACCGCACCTAACTGCAGCCCCTAGCGCCGCCCAGCTGCAGCTCCGCTGTGCGGAATGGTCGTCGACTGCCAGAGTACGGCGATGATGACGTGGCTCTATCATTAGAGGCTAATCCCTTAATTAGCCACCTCACAGCCACTGACAGTGGGCCCTACCACAGGTTCAAACCCAATCGGCGTTGGTTTTGACCGGGATTAGTCCCCGTGTCACTGACGTGTGGTCTCCACACGTTAGGTTTGACCTAGACAGCCCCGTTGACCTGCTGACATCAACATGTGGTCGTGCTGACGTAGTAACATTTTCTCGGATTTTATAAAAATCAGAAATGATTTATTTATTTCAGAAAATGCCCAAACGTCTAAAATTCATAGAAATTGAACCATAACTTAGAATGAAATAAATTATATATGAAAAATGATAGAAAAATCCAATCGATCCATCTCTATCATCTTCATGCATGTTAGAACAACTTATGGCTGCTGTTTAGGACAATTGAATTAAATGGCATTTAAGAAATCACATATGGAGTTTGAATTTGAACCTAGGGTTCAAACCAACTCCATTTAACATGTTGCTAGTTGCATTAGCTGAAAACACAACATATTGACATGTCATGATCATGCATCATATTCTGCATTGCATTGATTTGTGTTCTTCTGTGTTTGCCGGTGGTTGTTCCCTCTCGATAGACGTGTTCCGACGATGAGTTCGATGACACCGATGAAGAGCGATAATATCTTCAGAAGTGCCAGGCAAGCTAAACCCCCTTGTTCATTCCGATACAATCCCACTCTCTCGCTCCTGCTCTCTTTTACTTCATTAGGACAACAACGATTCAACTGTTACATGCTGCGGTAGTTGAACCCCTTTCCTCTGCATGACCTGTCATTGCCACAGTAAATAGATGAAACCCACTAGCATGAGTAGGAATTGTTTGATCCCTGATGTGCCTACTCATTCATGCTTGTTGTCATGCCTACTACTGCTTAGAGTTGAGTTAGGTCTGATTCATTGGGAATGAATTGGAACATGGTGAACATGTCCTACCATTGAGAGCTAAGTCTGTGAACATGATTTGGTAAAGGTAGCGGTGAGAGGCCATGTAGGAGTACATGGTGGGTTGTCTCATTGCAGCCGTTCTCAGGAACTGAGTTCTGTGTTTGTCATCCATGAACAGTCTCTACCACACATTGGGTTCCGGTAACTCAGCCCCTCTCGTCTTATTAATCAACTCGATCTCCGTCCAGGAGTTGCAACTAGTTTCTGGCGTTTGTAGTAGTGTTAGTAGTCTACCAAGTGGCACCCGGTACAGGTGGGCTTGGAAGAGACTAGGCACAGTGGCACGGTGTACCAAGTGGCACCCAGATGGTGGGCTTTGGAACCCTGCACACATCGTTTGGGGCCGTGAGCGACACCCCGGCCGGATCTCCTTGCGGATGGAACCCGAATAGGCGATAAACCTGGACGAGAGACTTGTGTGGTTAGTCAGGTCGTGGCCGACTCCCTCGCCAGGCTTTCGCTTGAAGGTTGCCGAGGTACACAATGTGTACATGGTGGTAAGTGGCGAGAGCATGTGTGAAGAAGTACACCCCTGCAGGGTTATCATTATCTATTCGAATAGCCGGATTCCTCGGATATGGAAACTTGGACCCCTTGCATCGTTCATAGACAAGTGAAAGTGGATACTCTAAAATGCGCAAGATAAGCGTGAGTGCTATGGATGGCGTTCTCGTGGGGAGACGGGACCGGTACTGGTGTATTGATATGGTGAATATGTGGACTCGTGTGTGCCACCTCAAAGAGTTATTTGCAATAGTAGTTCATGTTAGCCACCGAGTCAAAGCTGGCTTGCTGCAGTTAAACTCCACCACCCCGTTTGTTGCTACTAATGCATATGTAGTTAGTTCTGATGTAAGTCTTGCTGGGTACATTTGTACTCACGTTTGCTTAATTTATGTTTTGCAGAGAGACTTCAGTCTTGCTAGTAGTTCCACATGGACTTCGACGTTTAGCTTGATACCTCAGCTACGATCTTGTGCCCTCGGCAGGATCTGGTAGATAATTAGGCTTCTCAGCCTTTTTCATTTGTAGAAGTCTGTACTCAAACATGTTAAGCTTCCGCATGTGCTTTGACTTGTATGCTCTGAATGTTGGGTCATGAGACCCATGCTTGTAATATCTGGCTCTTCGGAGCCTAATGAATAAATACTTGAGTCGTAGAGTTATGTTGTGATGCCATGTTGTATTTACACATATCGAGCATATTGTGTGTATGATTGAAATGCTTGGTATGTGTGGGATCCAACAACCTAGTTGTTCATCCCTGGTAGCCTCTCTTATGGGGAAATGTAGTCTTGTGCTTCCATGAGCCATAGTAGTCCGCTACAACCCGGTTCATCGAAGTCCTGCTAGCCCAGCACTACTGCTCCAGAACACTTAGACTGGCCGGCATGTGATTCACTTCGTTCCTATGTCTGTCCCTTCGGGTAAATGTCACGCGGTGACATCCGGAGTCCTGCTAGCCTGCTACAGCCCGGGTTCCCGGAGTCCTGTTAGCCCAGTTGCTACAGCCCAGATTCACACGCTGCTGACCGACATGCTCGATGTTGATTCATGTATGACTGTCCCCGTAAGTTAGTGCCACTTTGGGTTCACGACTAGTCATGTCGGCCCGGTTTCTTTGTCATATGGATGCTAGCGACACTATCATATACGTGAGCCAAAAGGCGCAAACGGCCCTGGGCCATGGTAAGGCGACACCTGTGGGGATACCGTGCGTGAGGCCACAAAGTGATATGAGGTGTTACAGGCTAGGTCGGTGTGACCTAGAATCGGGGTCCTGACAGCTTTGGTATCAGAGCCTGACTGCCTGTTGGATTACCAAGCCAAACTGGTCGAAGTTGTGTCTTGAAATGCTTTAGTTATGTAAGGAAATTGATTGTGGATGGGAACGTAAGGCTCTTTTTACTCATTTACCATATGCCCTTATGCTCTGAGTCAACCTCTTCTTTTCTATGGGGATTAAGAACTAGGCTTCTCATTTTTCTATCAGGATCACGTGTTACTAATCCGTAGGCTTATAGGATTGTTGGTTTCAAGCCTTAGTTCAGTTCCTACTACTTCCGTATGTTCATAGCTGGCCTCAGAACCTTTATATTGTGATGTTGAGTGGTTATGCCACCATTTTGCAGGATCTCCCAAATCTTTTTGAGCATTTACAGCCGTTATGCTATCTGAGTCATCCCAGGTTTCGAAATAATCTGATGCATTTGCAAATCTCTTCTTTCCGTTATTGATGTTTCCTTGGGCCAGATTAAGCACACTAATCGGTCCGTCCGTTGAGGTACTCCGTTGCCTCGACATATATGTTGGAGCTATTATTATGACCCTAGGTGTCTTAGAGAATCACCTAGTAATCTAGACATGTTTTGTGTTCCCAGTGTGATGATTCTGACCATTATTCTCGAAAGCATCCCATGATGCTACTTAGTAGTAGGTATTCTACTCCTGGGTTTTTGAGCCCAAAATTCACCCTACTTACTTCATGTTGATAGTATTTGCTAGTTCCTTTAGGATATTAGTAACCTTTGCGATAGTCCTCAAGGTCTGTGGTAAATCCTTCTTTCAATACCATGCACTACTTATGGCAGAAGTTCCTTGTTGAACCAAACATCACAATAAGAGTGCTCTTGATGAGTTCTCCATTTTGCATTGTGAATCTGCCAGTTCTACCTTTCTGCATGGGTTATCTGGAACAAATGTTGAGCTTTGCTCGACATACTAATCTATGCATCCACAACTCAGGAAGATATATGTTCCTTGAGTTGTTACTCTTCACTTGTATTTCGACCATTGTGTATCAATCGATAGTCTAGAGTATGTGTGCATTCTTTCATCGATGCATATTATTCTTGTGGTCCGTTTTGAAAGCTTCTTGTAATAGGATAGCCAAAACTCCGTTATCTGCCATGCCATCGAGCATGTTTTGTAATACCTCGTGACAACTTGTTCCACCTTTTGGGATATATTTATGCATAGCTCAGTAATAGTTTCGTTCCTGAATACAAAAACTTGCAAAGTGTCCTAGTGGTTTACCACTGGACGGGTTATGATGCTCAACATATATACAATACTTAGATGAATGATCAAAGTTGTTGTATAAAAAGTAATATGTGCAACATACCTCGTTGGTTGACCAACTGTTTTGGTAAAGGTGCTAACACCAATCCGGAGTGATAATAACTCCATCCTTATAATGCCGAAGTATGATAATAAACCGTACCGGGATATAACAATCACCGGGTTTTCTTTATAACACTGGCGATTTAGTCAAACCAGACCGGGACAATGAACACAGGTTTATAACTGATCATGCACTGACAACTTGTAGTTGAAAGGCAAGCCGGGTCAAGGACACCGGTTTATCAGAAGACATTTATGAACTTTTAAAAAGTAAAAAATCTTCAACAAATAAGACTCAAAAAGGAAATATGCAAGGCTTTTTACGAGCTGCCAGGCTCCAAATCGAGGCTTTTCATGGGCTGCCAGGCTTCTGAGTTAAACCATTTAACAAAGCCTTTTAAGATGGGCCTCCAATTAACCAATCGTCATTTTAACTTTGACAAGTTCAGGGTCTGTAAAAGATTGACTTGTCAAACGTTCGGCGGGTCATACCAGGATTACCTGGACAGGAGTGGCTTACTTGATGAAGGCAGGTTAACCCAGGGTTTTAGGTGAATACACTAGACTTCCAAGCTGTGGCTTGATAGCCAACTATAAGGGTCCTTTCAAACTCTTTGTTGCTTTGCAAAAAAGAGCCCCCAAGTAACTTTGTGAGCTGTGCTCAGTGTGTGCCCATGTTTGAGTCTGTGCTTTGTGCAACACTCTCTTTGGCTCCACATATTTTTCTTTTGCGGCTTAAACGCCTATCAAGAGGTGTAGCTATTGTGTGAAAACAACCAAGCCCCCTAGTGATATCCCTTCGTGGTTTCAAACCGATCAAGAGGTGTGGCTATGGTTCAGATATGACCAAGCCCCCTAGTGATTTTCTTTATATCTGTGCGGCTGCTGAGACCGGATTAACAAAAAACTCCGCTTTCTCAGTAAACTCTTGTAAGCACACACAGGATGTAAAAAGAACAGATATCCCACTGTAACGGAAGCTCCGGTTTATTATATAATATATACATCGTCATAAATATGTACATATGAAGAGCCTATGGCTTCAAGTATAGTAAGGCCAAAGAAGAGCTATGTTCCATGGCCGCTTGGTTTCCTCCTCCGATTTACGTGAGTCTTTGTGCTCTCGAACATCAATGAGGTAGTAAGACCCGTTGTGCAAATTATTGCTGACCACAAAGGGTCCTTCCCAAGGTGGGGATAACTTGTGCATATCAGTCTAATCCTGGATAAGCCGGAGCACCAAATCGCCTTCTTGAAAGGTTCTGGTCTTAACCCGGTGGCTGTGATAACGTCGGAGATCTTGTTGATAAATCGCTAAATGTGCTGCTGCAAGATCACGCTCTTCATCCAACAGGTCCAGGGAATCTTGGCGTGCCTTCTCATTATCAGCTTCAACGTAGGCTGTCACACGAGGCGAGTCGTGACAGATGTCACTAGGAAGAACTACCTCCGCTCCATAAACCATGAAAAAGGTGTGTAACCCATAGACCTATTGGGTGTGGTGTTGATACTCCATAACACAGAAGGTAGCTCCTCAACCCAACAACCCGGTGTCCGTTTTAAAGGAACCATAAGCCTGGGTTTGATACCTCATAGAATTTCTTGATTTGCCCTCTCCGCTTGACCGTTAGACTGGGGGTGAGCCACTGATGCTAGACCGAGCCGGATGTGCTCACATTGGCAAAATTTCTCCATATCCCCTTTTGACAGGTTAGTACCATTATCAGTTATAATGCTGTGTGGAAAGCCAAACCAGAATATCACCATTTTGATGAACTTAACCGATGTGGCCGCATCACACTTACTGACTGGTTCTGCCTCCACCCATTTGGTAAATTTATCAACTACTACTAACAGGTGGGTCTTTTTGTCCTTGGATTGCTTGAAGGGTCCAACCATATCAAGCCCCCAAGTCGCAAACGGCCAAGTTATTGGAATCATCCTCAACTCTTGAGCCGGAATGTGTGCACGGCGGGCAAATTTTTGACAACCATCACATCTCTTGACTAAATCTGCCGCATCAGTATGCGGTGTCAACCAGTAAAAACCGTGGCGAAAAGCTTTAGCAAAATCTCACAGCCCCAGTTCATGTAAGCTAGATATGGGATTGTCCAATCCGGTATGGCGTGCAAAGCTGCCACCAATTGAACCTCCGGATCAGGAATAGCCAACTCTTCTTCTGTTAGTATCTTTACTGACGGATTATGCAATACGTCAAGAAAGACATTTGGTGGAACCAGTTTACGCTGAGAGCCAAGATGACTTAAAGCATCTGCCGCTTCATTCTTTCACCGGTCTATATGGTCCACCTGATAACCTTTGAAGTGACCAGCCACTGTATCCACCTCTCGCCTATATGTAGCCATGAGTGGATCTTTAGAATCCCAAGTGCCAGACACCTGTTGAGCCACCAGATCTGAATCGCCGAAGCACTTAACCCAGCTTAAATTCATCTCTTTAGCCATCCGAAGACCGTGGAGCAAAGCCTCATATTCAGCTGCATTGTTAGTACAGGGGAACATTAATCGGAGAACATAACAAAACTTATCACCTCGTGGGGAAGTTAGTATGACTCCAGCCCCCGAGCCCTCCAACTGCCTGGATCCATCAAAATGAATGGTCCAATATGTATTATCTGGTTTCTCTTCTGGTGCCTGGAACTCCGTCCAATCATTGATGAAATCCACGAGTGCCTGGGATTTGATCGCTGTGCGGGGTATATATTTGAGCCCATGAGGTCCAAGCTCGAAAGCCCACTTGGCAATCCGGCCAGTTGCTTCTCTATTTTGAATGATATCTGCCAGAGGGGCTGAACTAACCACTGTGATGGGATGGCCCTGAAAGTAGTGTTTAAGCTTCCGGCTTGCCATAAACACTACATACACCAGCTTCTTCCAATGTGGATACCTCTGCTTTGACTCAATGAGCACCTCACTGATATAATAATCCGGCCGTTGAACCGGATATCCCTTGCCGATTTCCTTGCGCTCTACCACAATGGCCACGCTAACAGCTTGAGCATTAGCAGCCACATATAGCAATAACGGCTCTTTATCGATCGGCGCTGGAAGCACAGGCGGTTTAGCTAACTGCCTCTTCAGATCCTCAAACGCTTTATCAGCTGCCTCGCTCCAGACAAAATTATCCGTTTTCTTAAGCATCTGATATAAAGGGATGGCCTTATCTCCAAGGCGACTGATAAACCGGCTCAACGTTGTAATCCGGCCGGCCAGACGTTGAACGTCATTGATACACGCCAGTTTAGCCAAAGATGTAATTGCTGAAATCTTTTCCGGATTAGCCTCAATGCCTCTATTTGACACTAGAAACCCCAAGAGCATGCCTGCCGGGACACCAAAGACACACTTCTCCGGATTGAGCATCATCTTGTAGAACCAGAGGTTGTCAAAGGTTTCTCTCAAATCATCTACCAGCATTTCCTCCTTTCTGGACTTTATCACAATATCATCCACATATGCGTGAACATTGCACCCAATCTGCTTATGAAGGCAATTCTGAACACAGCGCTGATAGGTTGCCTGGGCACTCTTGAGTCCAAAGGGCATGGAGACATAGCAGAAGGCTCCAAAGGGAGTTATGAAAGCTGTCTTCTCCTGGTCCTTAACCGCCATTTTGATCTGATGATAACCAGAATATGCATCCAGAAAACACAAACGGTCACAACCTGCCGTAGCATCAATTATCTGATCAATACGAGGGAGGGCAAAGGGGTCTGCATGGCAAGCCTTGTTTAAATATGTGTAATCTACACACATACGCCAAGTATCGTTTTTCTTAAGAACCAACACCGGATTAGCCAACCACTCTGGATGAAATACCTCCACGATAAACCCTGCGGCCAATAAACGGGCTACCTCTTCACCAATAGCCTTACGCCTTTCTTCATTGAAGCGGCGGAGAAATTGCTGGACCGGTTTAAATTTAGGATCAATGTTAAGTGTGTGCTCAGCGAGTTCCCTCGGTACACCTAGCATGTCAGAAGGTTTCCATGCAAAGATGTCCCGGTTCTCACGGATGAACTCGATAAGCGCTCTTTCCTATTTGGGATCTAGGTTAGCGCTGATGCTGAATTGCTTGGATGAGTCACCAGGAACAAAATCAATCATCTTAGTATCTGTAGCCGATTTGAACTTCAACGCTGGATCATGCTCCCTAGTCGGCTTTTTCAAAGAGGTCATATCTGCCGGATCAACTTGCTCCTTGTAGAATTTCAACTCCTCCGTGGCACAAACCGACTCAGCATAAGCCGCATCACCTTCTTCACACTCCAAAGCAATCTTTCTGCTTCCATGTACCGTGATAGTCCCCTTATGACCTAGCATTTTAAGCTGTAGATAAACATAACACGGCCTTGCCATGAATATAGCATAAGACGGCCGCCCAAACAGGGCGTGATATGGACTTTTGATTTTCACCATCTCAAAAGTCAATGTTTCTGACCTCGAATCATAATCATCCCCAAAGGCCACCTCTAAAGCTATCTTGCCCACTGGGTATGCAGACTTACCTGGCACCACACCATGAAAAACTGTATTTGACGGTTTAAGATTCTTATCTGTCAACCCCATTCGGTGGAATGTATCATAATACAGAATGTTGATACTACTTCCTCCATCCATGAGCACTTTAGTGAACTTATATCCCCCAACTTGAGGGGCCACTACTAGGGCCAAGTTACCCAGATTGTCAACCCGGGGTGGGTGATCCTCTTTGCTCCACAAAATGGGCTGCTCAGACCAGCATAGATACTAAGGCACTGTCGGTTCAACAGAGTTTACTGCCCTCTTGTGAAGCATCTGATCATGCTTACACAAGCTAGTAGTGAAGACATGATATTGCCCACTATTTAACTGCTTAGGATGGCTCTGATAACCTAACTGCTGCTGCTGGCTCCCCTGATGGTTGTAGCCTCCCTGGTTGCCTTGGTGCCCTTGATTGATGTCCCCGTTTGACTGCCTTGAAATCCTGAACCGGAACTGCCACCTCCATAACCCGGCCCATGGAAACCACCTCCTGAACCGCCGGGCGGGCCATTATCATACTAGAACATATTGGAGTTCTTAAAATCCCGCATGATGTAACAGTCCTTCCAAAGATGTGACGCTGGCTTCTCCTTTGATCCATGCTTTGGACAGGGCTGATTTAACAGGCGCTACGGACTGGAGCCTGAACCTCCGCCCCTCTGGGGCTGCTTGCCCTTGCGGCGCTGGCCGTTCTCCTGAGCATTGGTGTTAGCGACAAAGTCCAAACTGCTGTCAGCCGTGCGCTTACCACTGTTCCCGTGGCCTGCCAGATTAGGCTGCTGACTCTTGGCGTTACCGTTCTTCTTCCCCTTCCCCGGTTTGTCCTCCTCTGAGTCCGGGTCTTTGGTATTATCTGAATCGGCGTATTTAACCAAAGAGGCCATGAGTGTTGACATATCATTGAAGCGACATTTGAGCCTTCCTAACTTCTGTTTAAGCGGGAGAAAACGGCAATTGCCCTCCAATGTTAGCACTGCGGTGTCTGCATTTATGCGATCCGATGAATGTAAAATCGCTGAGACCCGCTTGACCCAATGGGTCGTGGACTCCCCCTCCTCCTAACACAAGCGCCCAGATCCACGATTGACATAGGCTGCTTACAAGTATCTTTGAAGTTCTGGATAAACTGGTGCTTCAATCCGGCCCATGATCCGACAGAATTAACGGGTAAGCTCTTTAACCAAGTACGAGTTGTTCCCTCCAGCATCATGGTGAAGTATTTAGCACATACCGCTTCATCCACATCCGGCATCTCTATTGCCATCTCGTAACTTTCAACCCATGCCTCTGGTTGCAAATCGGCGGTATAATTGGGCACCTTACGAGGCCCTTTGAAATCCTTAGGCAGTCTCACATTACGCAAAGCGGGGGTGAGACACGACACCCCTAAGGAACTGAATACCACCCCTGGTTCTACTGACGCGGTAGGGTGAACTGGAGTATGTTGTCGCTCCCCATGTCGAGCTGCTAACTCGGCCTCCCGACGCGCACGGCCATGATCTACAACATCTTGGGCATTAGTGCCTCCCCCTGCCGGGTTGTGTCTTCGTGGGGAATTATGGCGATGTGCGCTGCTTGACACAGCCGGTTCATCCTCCACGTGTCTGCTATAGCTCCGGCTCGGTCGGGGAGTGGAATGAATCCTCTCACGACTGTGTGAGTATGCCTGCTGCTAGTTTAGCGCCGTTTGAAGGAGGTCTCTAGCCCGGCGTGCCTCAATTGCAACTGGTGACTCGCCTTCGGTTGGGAGGGCTGCTAGGCATGAAGCGGCAGCCATGATATTGTCCAACGGGTTGGAATAATGCCCGGGAGGTGTTGGTACATACTGTGGCACAACATTGTTCTGACGAGGTGGGTCCATCGTGCGCGGTTGAACCGGCACTACTATCCCTGGCGCCTCCGTCCGGTTCAGTATTGGCTGGTTACTAGCTCCTGCTCCTGGTGTGTTGAAGAGGTTTCTTGGCTCATAACCCGATGGGAGATGCGATCGGTACCTTCTTCTCATGACTTCTTCGGAAGCGTTCTGATCCAGCCTAATCCGGTAGGCCCGTGCTTCCAACTCGGCCCGTTCTGTAGCCATCCTAGCATTCTCTGTCGCTAGGTCCGCTTTAGCCTGAGCTATTTGATCCTTCACAATCGCAATCTCCGCGTTGTGTTGATCCCAGGCTGCTGCATCCACCTCTGCAACCATCAATGTTGCCAGAGCGTCGAATAGCTCAGACAGGACTTGAGCCGGAGGCGGTGCAGAGCTTCCTGCCCCCGCCGGCGTAGCCGTTGCTGAACCGGAGAGTATTGCTGCAGCAGTTGATGAGTGAGGCGCCGAATGTGTGCCGGCCATGAAGATAGCGGCCCGGTTTGGCACATCATGCGGGTCCGGAATACTGTTGCCCTCGGATCCTCCATCAATCCGGCCATCCTGCAACTGATAGAGTGATTCGGTCTCTCCTGAAGACTCGTCGTCGGAACAGACGACGGTTTCTCCATTGGATGCCGGTCCGTCCTCGTATTCTGCTCCATGGATAGCACCTAAGAAGACGTGCTTCATCACAGGCTGAACCGGCAAAGAACTTGTACGCTGAGCCGTTTCGATGATGTCGGTGCAGGTGTCCGGCTCAGGGGCCGGTTCGCCAATCTTGCCGATGAAGACGTGAATCCCACCAAAGGGGACCCGGTACCCATATTCAATTGAATCGGCCTCGGGACCCCATCCCGTGTTGTCGATGTAGAGATTGCCGCGACGACTCTTCGTCATCCGGCCCACAGCGTATCCCTTGAGTCCATCGAAGCTGCCCTTCAAGAACTCGAAACCATCATGCGATAGCCCCATGGTGGGCGCCAACTGTCGTGGGTTTGTCATGGAAGATGTCCTTGTGAAAGGACTTAGTCGTGGAGCCATCGCAATGGCTTAACTTAAAGGGGTTAAACCGGACAAGGGGACACATAGAGTTTATACTAGTTCGACCCCTTCGATGAAGGTAAAAGCCTACGTCTAGTTGTGATTGGTATTGCTTGGGTTTCGAAGGCCAGGGAGCGAATCCGCTTTGTCTGGCTCTCGAGTTGTTATCTGTCCCTTGAACCGCTGCCGGGTCATCCCCTTATATACATGGGTGGCGCCCTTCGGTTTACAGAGTCCCGAAGCCGGATCATAAGCGTTTCCGATTCAATCTCTACACTTCCTATCTTACAAAGCAAGTTACATGATTAAGCCGGTTTACATCTACATGCCTTAACTCACTTCTGGGCCTTGGGCCTTCGTAAAGCGCCATCATCTTCACATCTTCATGGGCTTCTAATCTTCATAAAGTTAATCCGGCTACTCCTTGCCGGTTTACGCCCAGTAGTAATATCCCCAACTGATGCCTATTATTCTTGTGGTCCGTCAAGCCATCCTATTCAGAATGACTAGGAGAAACAAACTCCAGTACCTCGTCCATTTCCAGGATTGGGTCAAAGTAGTTGTGCTCTGCAGATCAAATGCCAAATCAGCTTTTGCTCTGTTCTACCCTAGAGTATTACCCTCTTTATGTCAAGAAATGCCATGAGAATTGCACCACCTCTTATGAATTCTTGACGCAGTGATACTTCTCTCCATCATTATTCATTCCTCGGTCCCGTGTTGTTGTAATCGGAATGCCACAAGTGAATCATGATTTGTGAAATAAATACTCCTAGCAACTGTGTTGCTTGGTAGTTAAAGGACAATATTCTCATCCTTAGCGTGTTGGTTATTGAATCACCATCCTAGGACTGATCGTGCTACCTAGTCCATTTCTGTTGGTGCACTCTTCAATCGATGAGTTAGGATTTTGTCAAACCCTTACTCTATTGATCACATCGTCTTGCCTTGAAAAGCAAGATTGTTCTCGAGCTTAGCAACATATCGGTGGTTCGTGATTTTCCGAATATCCTCTCGGAAGTATTACCAGGTTGTCACCTGACCGCTATGTTGAGTTCGTGATTGATAATCCCCAAGTGCAAGGAATCATCGTAGCAATTTCCAAAGGTGGAAGCGATAAGTATGGAGTGTCGAACCCACAATGAGCTAAAGGTAAGATCAATATTCTCTCAAGCCCTATCTGCCACTGATACGACTCTACGTACACCGAACGTTTGCTTCCAACTAGCAATGAGAAATAAAACTATGTTGTGGGTATAAAGAGGATAACTTTGTATGATATCGGAGAGCTAAAATATAAAAGTAGGTGCTGTTATCATAGAGTTAGAATATATTAATAAATATTGTAAATAGCGAGTGTGGAATAATGGTGGATCAGTGTGCGGAATTGTCCTAGGCAATCGTTAACAAGACCGGTAATCACTATTGCAGTTTCATATGAGGGAGAGGCATAAGCTAACATACTTTCTCTACTTGGATCATATGCACTTATGATTGGAACTCTAGCAAGCATCCGCAACTACTAAAGATCATTAAGGTAAAACCCAACCATAGCATTAAAGCATCAAGTCCTCTTTATTCCCATACACAACAACCCCTTACTCGGGTTTGTGTTTCAGTCACTCACCAACCCACTATAAGTGAATCATGAACGTATTGCAACACCCTACAATGGGAACCCCTCACGCTTGCGCGACATGAAGGGCACCATAGGACAGCATCAAAATAAAACATACAACTCATACCAATCAAGATCATCAATAAACCCAAAGACAAAGGATAACTACTCAAAACATCATAGGATGGCAACACATCATTGGATCATAATATGTGGCATAAAGCACCATGTTCAAGTAGGGATTACAGCGGGGTGCGGGAGAGTGGACCGCGTAAAAGAGATGAGGATGGTGATGATGATGGTGATGTTGATGAAGACAATCACCGCGGCGATGATTCCCCTCTCGATGGAACTCTGGTGCCACAAAGAGAGAGGAGGAGAGGTTCTCCCCCTTGTGCTTCCTCCTCCATGGCCTCCCCCTAGATGGGGAGAGGTTCTCCCTCTGGTCCTTGGCCTTCATGGTGATGATGGCCCCTCCGGGATCCTCCTCCATGCCCTCCGGTGATGATGACCCCCCTCCGGCAGGTTGCCAGAGAGGGCCTAGATTGGTTTTCGGTGGCTACGGAGGCTTCTGGCGGCGGAACTCCCGATCTAGGTTAATTTTCCGAGGTTTCTGTATTTATAGGAATTTTTGGCGTCGGTCTCACGTCAAGGAGGTGCCCGAGGTGTCCATGAGGCAGGACCACACGCCTGGGGGGGGGGTTGGCACACCCCCACCCTCGTGGACGCCCTGGGACTCTCCTGGACGAACTCTTTTACTCCGGGGTCTTCTTCTGGTCCATAAAAAATCGTCAAAAAATTGGCACGTCAATGGGACTCCGTTTGATATTCCTTTTCTGTAAAACTCAAAAACAAGGAAAAAACCAGAAACTGGCACTGGGCACTAGGTTAATAGGTTACTCCCAAAAATCATATAAAATAGCATATAAATGCATATAAAATATCCAAGGTTGATAATATAATAGCATGAATACTTCATAAATTATAGATACATTGGAGACGTATCAGCATCCCCAAGCTTAATTCCTGCTCGTCCTTGAGTAGGTAAATGATAAAAGAAATAATTTATGAAGTGTGAATGCTAGCAAGTGCATAAGTTTCATCAATGATAGTTTCAATCACTTTTTATAACATCATTATATATCATAACAGTAGCTCATCTTCATAAAACTTTTCATGATCAAGTAACAAGCTATTCACATGCTAAAGTATAGATCATAAACTTTCTTGAAACTAAGAAACTATATTCTCAGTCATCAAACAATTGCAATTCATCTTATTTTCAGGAAAGGTCTATGTCAGAGCTTTGGTTTAGCAAACTCCACATACTCAACTATCATTTAATCTTTCACAATTGCTAACACTCACGTGATATTTATGGGTTCAAAGTTTTAATCGGACACAGAGAAAGATAGGGGCTTATAGATTCACCTCCCAACCTTTTACCTCAAGGGTAATGTCAACAATAATAGTTCATGATAACTTACATCCAATTGGATATATATATATATATATATATATATATATATATCAGGATCTTTCCAACACAATGTGCTTTCCAAAGGATAAAATGTAAAATGGAAAGGTGAAGATCACCATGACTCTTGCATAAGGTAGAAGATAAAAGTAAAAGAGAGGCCCTTCGTAGAGGGAAGCAGAGGTTGTCATGTGATTTTATGGTTGGATGCACAAAATCTTAATGCAAAAGAACGTCACTTTATATTGCCACTTGTGATATGGACCTTTATTATGCAGTCCATCGCTTTTATTTCTTCCACATCACAAGATCGTATAAAGCTTATTTTATCCACATTAATAGATCATACATATTTAGAGGGCAATTTTTATTGCATGCACCGATGATAACTTACTTGAAGGATCTTACTCAATCCATAGGTAGGTATGGTGGACTATCATGGCAAAACTGGTTTAAGGAATGTTTGGAAGCACAAGTAGTATCTCTACTTGGTGCAAAGAATTTGGCTAGCATGAGGGGGGAAAGCAAGCTCAACATGTTGGATGATCCAAGACAATATACATTATTTCAGATATAAGAAAACATAACCCATTACGTTGTCTTGCTTGTCTAACATCAACCTTTTAGCATGTCATATTTTAATGAGTGCTCACAATTACAAAAGATGTCCAAGATAGTATATTTATATGTGAAATCTCTCTTCCTTCAATATTCTTTCATGAATTGTTCAAGTGACCAATTCTATGTTTCCTAACTTTCAATAAGTTTAGTAACTATACTTATTCTATGTGAAGTCATTACTCCCCATGGTATAAGCATATGAAAATATATGAATTGAGATTTATGATATCAATTCATTCAACCATTTACTCATAGGATATATGTGAAGCACGTGAGTAATGACAAACTACTCCAAAAAGATATGAGTGAAGGACACTGAGTAGTCAAATAATTAACTAGCCATGGGAGGATTATTTTTCATTTAAGATTTCAGATCCAATGATCTTATTCAAACAGAAAATAAAATTGAAAATACTCTCCAAGCAAAACACATATCATGTGACGAATAAAAATATAGCTCCGAGTAAGGTATACTGATAGTTTTGAAGACGAAAGAGGGGATGCCTTCCGGGGCATCCCCAAGCTTAGGCGCTTGAGTCTTCCTTGAATATTACCTTGGGGTGCCTTGGGAACCCCCAAGCTTAGGGTATTTCCACTCCTTATTCTCCTCATATCGATATCTCACCCAAAGCTTTAAAACTTCAATCACACAAAACTTAACGGAACTTCGTGAGATAGGTTAGTATGATAAAGAGTAAACCATTCACCTTGGTACTGTCAAAGACAAATATCATAATTGTTCTCACACAATGCCTACTGTACCATATCATTTCTATAATTTATATTGAGGAATATAAGTCATAGAAACTATAAAACAAGCAAACTATGCAATGAAAGCAGAATCTATCACAAACAGAACAATATGTAATGATCTGAACACTAACCATACTTCTGCTACTCAAAAAATTATGAAATAAATTGGTGGACGTGAGGAATTTGTCTATTAATCTTCTGCAAAAAGAATCAGCACCAAAGCACTCTTCTGTAAAAAAATGGCAGCTAATCTCGTGAGCGCAAAGTTTCTGTTTTTTACAGCAAGATCACATTAACTTTCACCCAAGTCTTCCCAAAGGTCTTACTTGGCACTTTATTGAAGCAAAAGCTATAAAACATGATTACTACAGTAGCTTAATCATGTAAACACACAAAAACAGTAAGGGTAAATATTGGGTTGTCTCCCAACAAGCGCTTTTCTTTAATGCCTTTTAGCTAGGCATGATGATTTCAATGATGCTCACATGAAAGATAAGACTTGAATATAAAGAGAGCATCATGAAGAATATGACTAGCACATTTAAACCTAACCCACTTCCTATGACTAGGGATTTTGTGAGCACACAATTTATGGGAACAAGAATCAACTAGCATAGGAAGGAAAAACAAGTATAACTTCAAAACTTTAAGCACATAGAGAGAAAAAATTGATATTATTGCACTCCTACAAGCATGTATTCCTCCCTCATAATAATTTTCGGTAGAATCATGAATGATTTCAACAATATAACTATCACATAAATCATTCTTTTCATGATCTACAAGCATAGAAAATTTTCTACTCTCCACATAAGCAAAATTCTTCTCATTCGGAATAGCGGGATCACTAGTTCCTAGAGTTGACACTCTTCCAAAACCGCTTTAGATGTTAGTATTATTCATACTCCAAAAGATATAAGTGAAGTTCATGGAGCTTTCTAAAATTAATATAAACTAACCAATGTCCAAGCTCAAAAAGTATAAGTGAAGCACACGAAGCATTCTATAAAACCATACTCAAAAGATTTAAGTGAAGCACAAATAGCAATTCTATAAGATCATACTTAAAAGATATAAGTGAAGCACATGAAGCATTCTATAAATCAATTAAGGGCTATATCATACTAGCATGGTTCATAAAGGAAGAACAAAAAAACAATGGACACAAATCATGTGAACGAAACAAAAAACGAGGTATACCGATAATTGTTGAAGAAGAAAGATGGGATGCCAACCGGGGAATCCCCAAGCTTAGATGCTTGAGTATCCTTAGAATATTTACTTGGGGTGCCTTGGGAATCCCCAAGCTTGAGCTCTTGCCTCTCTTTACTCTTCTCACATGGTAACTCCTCGTTCTTCGAACACTTCATCCATAAAGAACTTAACAAAAACTTTGTGAGATCCGTTAGTATAATAAAGAAAATCACTACCTTTAGGTACTGTTTCAAACTCATTCCAATTTCATATTAGAACTATATCTACTGTATTCCAACTTCACCATGGTTCATACCCCCCGATACTACCCATAGATTCATCAAAATAAGCAAACAACACACGAAAAACAGAATCTGTCTAAAACAGGACAGTCTGTAGTAATATGAAGGTTTAGTAAACTTCTGTATCTCCAAAAATTATGAAATAAATTTCAAAATTTGATAAATTTATACAGAAGTAATGTGCAAAAAGTTTCGGACCCATTTGACTTTACAGTAAAAAATGTAAAATCACGCGCTACTGCCAAAGTTTCTGTTTTTGTTCTGCACATAGTAAACAAGCAATCTAATCATCCTAAAAAAAACTTGGCACATTATTTTTATAAAAGAATGGATATATATAAGGGGATAATTATTTATAGAGAAACTTCCATGAAAAATTCTACATTGTTTCCGTGAGCATGAACACGAGTGCTCAAGGTCGACCCTCACTTCTTCAATGCATAATTTTCCAATCACTTCTCTTTTTGTAAAACTTTTTAGGCATGAGAGGCAAGTAATTTTTTTGGTATTTTCATTCTTTTAAAAAAAATGTATGTTTCACCCACAACTAAACAGAAACAAAAAGTAAAAACAAAATCTACTTAGTGAAGAAAGCAAACAAGCACACACGAGAATATCAACCCCACACTATTGCTCCCCGGCAAGGGTGCCAGAAAAGAGCTTGATAATCCCCAAGTGCAAGGAATCATCGTAGAAATTTCCAAAGGTGGAAGTGATAAGTATGGAGTGTCGAACCCACAAGGAGCTAAACATAAGATCAATATTCTCTCAAGCCCTATCTGCCACTGATACGACTCTACGTACACCGAACGTTTGCTTCCAACTAGCAACGGGAAATAAAACTATGTTGTCGGTATGAAGAGGATAACTTTGTATGATATCGGAGAGCTAAAATATAAAAGTAGGTGCTGTTATCATAGAGTTAGAATATATTACTAAATATTATAAATAGCGAGTGTGGAATAATGGTGGATCGGTGTGTGGAATTGTCCTAGGCAATCGTTAACAAGACCGGTAATCACTACTGCAGTTTCATATGAGGGAGAGGCATAAGCTAACATACTTTCTCTACTAGGATCATATGCACTTATGATTGGAACTCTAGCAAGCATCCGCAACTACTAAAGATCATTAAGGTAAAATCCAACCATAGCATTAGAGCATCAAGTCCTCTGTATTCCCACACGCAACAACCCCCTTACTCGGGTTTGTGTTTCAGTCACTCACCAACCCACTATAAGCGAATCATGAACGTATTGCAACACCCTACAGTGGGAACCCCTCACACTTGCGCGACACGGAGGGCACCATAGGACAGCATCAAAATAAAACATACAGCTCATACCAATCTAGATCATCAATCAACCCAAAGACAAAGGATAACTACTCGAAACACCATAGGATGGCAACACATCATTGGATCATAATATGTGGCATAAAGCACCATGTTCAAGTAGGGATTACAGCGTGGTGCGGGAGAGTGGACCGCATAAAAGAGATGAGGATGGTGATGATGATGAAGACGATCACCGCGGCGATGATTCCCCTCTCGATGGCACTCCGGTGCCACCAAGAGAGAGGAGGAGAGGTTCCCCCCCTTGTGCTTCCTCCTCCATGGCCTCCCCCTAGATGGGGAGAGGTTCTCCCTCTGGTCCTTGGCCTTCATCGTGATGATGTCCCCTCCGGCAGGGTGCCAGAGAGGGCCTAGATTGGTTTTCGGTGGCTACGGAGGCTTCTGGCGGCGGAACTCCCGATCTAGGTTAATTTTTTTGAGGTTTCTGTATTTATGGGAATTTTTGGCGTCGGTCTCACGTTAAGGAGGTGCCCGAGGCGTCCACGAGGACGAACCACACGCCTAGGGGGGGTGGGCGCACCCCCATCCTCGTGGACGCCCCAGGACTCTCCTGGCCCAACTCTTTTACTCCGGGGTCTTCTTTTGGTCCATAAAATATCGTCAATGGGCACTAGGTTAATAGGTTAGTCCCAAAAATCATATAAAATATCATATAAATGCATATAAAACATCCAAGGTTGATAATATAATAGCATGAATACTTCATAAATTATAGATACATGGGAGACGTATCAGTGATCAAGTTGGTTTTCTTGTAAACCACTCCTTCTCCAAGAATCCGTGATAGATACCTCTGAGCTAATTAGTTAAACCAAACAACAACTTGGAGAGTTGGAAGATAAAAGATTGTCTAACTTAGTGCATGTTAAGGGATATCTTTGTGTGTGTGTGTTGAAGAAAGAGGATATCTTCATCAATTGGTCCTCGTGATAAGTTATTGGATCTATTGTCTTGTCCAAATGACGGTTCTAAATTCCTCTTTTGACCAAAACATGCGAGAGGTTGACACTGATTTCTTATAGATTACTTTCAACTACTCCCTCTGTCCCAAATTTCTTGTCTTAGATTTGTCTAGATACGGATGTATCTAATACTAAAATGTGACTTGATACATCCGTATCTAGACAAATCTAAGACAAGAATTTTGGGACGGAGGGAGTACTTTATGAACATCAATGCTACCTTTTAAGAGGGTATATTTTCCTCAGTAACTTGTGTTATGGATATTGCATGTAATCCCTCTGCTCTCATGCCTTTGAAGACATGTTCTAGTGTCTTTGTTCACTCATTTATGTGTGTATATGTATTCATATATGGAGTATAATATCGAAAATCATCTTATATTTCTGAACGGAGGTAGTAATAAAATATGGTTTCTATTTGAATTAGAACCAGGTCCGCGGTGGAGATGAAGTTCTCAAAGTCATGCCGTGTGAACTGGAAGACCTGATGATGAGTTCTACTGCTGAACTATCCAGCTGTTGTGTCCTTGTCGCCACGTGTCCTGAACTAGTGTTTTCCTGTAGCATTGTTGTCAGGCGTGTTCTCGAGGTTGTACTTGACCACAACAATTTCCTGGTTGTGCCTTCGATTACGAAGGGTGTGGTTCTTGTAAAGCTTCCCAACAAATCTGATGCGGCCTGTCTTCATCATCATGTTTATGAGTGGAAAGACCACTCTGTTAGGTTCTCCAAGGTTGACAAGATGGTGATGGTGCATGTAGACATCTCACACGAAGTCCATGGCCTAGTCAGTTATGCGGGGTTCATCCCGTAGGTCGGTGGAAAAAAATAGTCTGCAGAGTTTAGTTAGTGCAACTTTGCTTGTCTGTAGTAAGTACTATTGTTCAGTACTTGATTTGTGTTTGTGAACCCTGTATTGTTTATTAGTACTGCCGCTTTTGGTGTGTGGTCGGTCCTGAGAACGATCTATGTTAATGTCTGTCCATTCAATTCAGTCTGTATATTTTAAAGTATCCATATCATATTTTTTGTGAGGACGGTCTATCAATTATGGTTACACTCCAATATTTGTATGCATTACAGGTTTTATCGCACCCACCAGGATTTCCAGCCCCATGGATGTTCGGTCCATACGATTTGTCACAACCTTTGGACTGTCCTGCTTGTGGGAGTAGGTGGGGCCCCTGCATGCCATGCGTAGTTGAACGATCAATCTTCTGTTTAGTACTTCAACATAGTGATTTCCTGGTAAGGATTCACTCGTGGCACATCAAGTAAATCTTGTTGATTTACTGTCTAAATCTTATTGATTTACTGTCATGTTTTCTTTCTTTTCGTGCAATTTTACGATGCGGGTTTTGCCATGTGACATTCATCACAGAATAAACCGTTTGGTTTCCTCTATGATGGCTATTTTTGGAGGTTTCACTTCTTATGTCATGTTAGTAACAAAGACACTGTCCATCACTTATATTACTGGAAAAAATTGGATCAGTCTGTTGTCTAAGTACAAGCTGAATCCCTATGATGAACTGCAGTTTGGTTTAACAAAAACGCCCCAATTAGTCCTTCTCGCGTTTAAAAGAAGTGAAGAAAAAAACTGGATCACGGTCACGAAGCCTAGTCAAGTTAGAAAGCTGATCATAGCAGACCAGACACGATCGTCGTTGTCTCGCACATCGCTACCACCTTCAGCAACGGATCGAGCACCGGTAGTTGCTCTAGCACTGACAGCGGCAGCAGCATAGTCTGATCCAGCTGAGGATTGGGCACCGACCGCGTCACCGGATCAGGCTGACCTACCGGAGGATCGGGCATCGACACCGGCACCTGATCCGACACCGGCACCAGCTCTACAAGGAGCACCATCTCCGGCAGTAGCAGCGGCTTCGGCACCTGCACCAACACTTGCACTTGCATCTGCTCCAGCCCGTGCAGCGGCAACCGAATGAGCAGTTGCACCGGCAATAGACTGGGCTGTAGTTCGCACTTCATATACCAAAGTCCTTACAAAAACCGACATGTCCACCTTCTTGGTAAGCATTGGCCTCCCAAGTGTTTCGTTCTTCTTTATTTCCATGTTGTTTTGCATGATTCACTGTGTTGATCTAACTGTTTGGGTATGTCTTCTTGTTTGCAAACAGAGAATTCCTAGAGAAACGAGGGAGTCGTTCAACAATCCGGGTGACAGCGGCCAAGTTTCTCTTACCATGCGCAGCCTTGGTGTGAATGAACCTGCTCAATATACCATAAGTACAAAGGATGGTCGCATGATGATTGATGCTAAAGGATGGTCAAGGTTCAAATCTAAATCATATCTTGCGGTAGGGGATGATGTTAGAATCGAACTTTCTCGGCAAGGAGAGCTGTAAGTGCATCTAGTGCCCCTTAGTGATTTTGGTGTATTGAAGACTTATAGGTTAAAGGACTAATGCGTCTATGAGTGTACACAGGTCTATAAGTCTATGAGGAGTTTGATATTTACAGAGAAAGTCGACCCCTAAAAATGAAGTTCTTCGACTGAAGACTTTGGATCTCTGAAGACTTTCTGAAGACTTTGAAAGTGAAGAAATTGGTGTGACCATGAAGACTTGGTATTCATTCGAGGAACATGAAGCGTGAAGACTTTTGTTTTCGTAGTTTCATTTTCTCTTTCTTGAGTCATAGGAAACACCATACTGTTAAAGGGGGTTGAGGAAATACTAAGGAAAAATTTCCATGTGATGCTCAACTCAAAATCCTACACCTACCAATCCCTTCGAGTGAAGCCATTGGAAATCTCATACAGTTCAGTCAATTTCTTCAGTGACAGAGACGAAGTTCTTTTGGTCTCTGAGGAATTTGTCCTGACTGAGGAGTTAGGAACTCGCCAGTGCGGATTGCCTACACAGTGAGGAACATGATAACCCTGAGGATTTTGCTACTCAAAATTCCGACCGTTGCTGTGCTATGCGCCAGCTGTCCCAAAATATCTATCCACCTAACGGTCATGTCATTGAAGGGCATTTATGTCTTGTCATGTCGGGCTGCTCCCTAGGCTATAAATAGCCGCCCCCTACAACCACTAGTTGGTTGGCTGCTCCGAGAGAAACTGACACTTGTCATTTGAGAGCAACCCATCCTCCGAGGACTTTGAGCGAAAATCATCAAGTGAGGAAAAACCCAAAACCCAAACACCTACAAACCCCAAGTGATTGACCATCACTGAAGAGATTGATCCTGCGTGGATCCGACGCTTGTTACCTTTGAAGACTGTGCTTCTTCCAGACGGTTAGGCGTCATGGTCTAGAGCATCCAAGAAGAATTGTGGATCGCCGAGTGACCAAGTTTGTGAAGGTTTGGAAGTCACCTGAAGACTTACCACGAGTGATTGGACGAGGTCTTTGTGACCTTAGTTCAAGGAGAATACGGTGAGGACTGGGTGTCCTAAGCTGCGTGTTCAGGACTGGGTGTCCGGGACTGTGTGTCCTCGAGTTTAAATACTCAGCCGCTCCAACCAGACGTACAGCTGAGACAGCAGTTGGAACTGGTCTACCAAATCATTGTCTTCACCAAGCTTACTGGTTCCATTTCCTCAACTCTTTCATTTCCTCATAATTGAGTTGTGTACTTGTTCATATCTGTGTTTGAAGACTTTGACTGAAGACTTTCTCAATTTCCTCAGTTCAATTTCTTCAGTCTGTTTGTCTTCATCCTGTGTTATCCTGTGCTTACGTTTCCTGTACTCTCTGCCTGTCTTCATTTCATCATGATGACTATGCTTGTATTCTGTTATGTTTACTTTTGAGTACTTATTCTGCTGCTAGTAGTTCTTCGCTAAGGAATTTCCTCACCGGCAAATTCCTCAGTGAAGAATTTCATAAAAATCGCCTATTCACCCCCCCCCCCTCTACTCCCTTGTTCTGTGTGATTTTGGTTTAACCACCTGGAGTTTTAGTTATGTCGACCGCAGGTATGATCAAGGTCTCTGCTGGGTGTCCTACCTTCGATGGGATGGACTACCCCTACTGGAAGAATAAGATGCGAATGCATCTTGAAGCAATTGATAACAATCTCTGGTGTGTTGTGGAAAATGGTGTTCCCTCAGTCACTCCTTCTCTGAATGCTGCTGATGTGAAGAGATTCAAGCAACTCGACTCTCAAGCGAAGAATATCATATGTGGCCATCTGAGCAAAGGATAGTATGGCAGAGTGAGTGCTTTGGAGACAACGAAGCTTATCTGGGACAGGTTGTCCAAAGTGAATGAAGGAGTCTCAACTCAGCGTGACTCTCGAGTTGATGTTCTTCGCAATCTCTTCAACCGCTTCAAAAGACTCGACAATGAAAATTTTCAACAAACCTTCGATCGCCTCACTGACATCTCAAATGAGCTTCAAGCACTTGGTGCCACTGACATCACCGACCATGAGGTGGTGAAGAAATTGCTGAGATCGCTTGATTCCTCATTTAACACTTTGGCATTGATGATACAAGAACGTGTTGATTACAAGTCACTTGATCCCGCTGATATTCTTGAAAGGCTAAATACTCATGAGTTCCAACTTGCTGAAAAGAGAGATCTCTATGGTTCAAGCTATGGCAGAACACGTGCACTGAAGGCCAAGACAGTATCTGAGTCCGAAGATGAAGACTCTGGTAGCAGCCTTGGTGATCCTGAAGAACTAAGCCATGATCTGGCTCTGCTTGTGAAGAAGTTCCAAAAGTTCTCAAGACGTGGTCGCCTTGGAAGACCCTCAAGGAGCAGTGATTCCTCATCCAGTGACTACAAGTGGAGGCTCTGCCACAAATGCAAGAAGCCTGGACATTACATTCAAGATTGTCCTCAATGGGAAAAGGAATCAAAGAAGAAGAAATACAAGGATTACAGCTCTGATGATGCGAAGAAAAAGAAGAAATCCACAAAATCCTCATCATCAAAATCCTCAAGGCCTTCATATCACAAGAAGAGCAGCTCCAAGAAGGCCAGGGCATTCATTGGCAAGGAAATGGACTCTAAGGCTGAATCTGAAGAAAATGTGGAAGAGGAGTCATCTGAGGAGTCCGAATCTGGAGTGGCGAGCCTAGCTCTCGCTACTGCATTCGTCAGCAAGTCTATCTTCAACACTGAAGAAAATGACCTCACCAACAAGCTGATGAAGGGGATGATGACTACGCTCCCACCTATTGCTTCATGGCAAAGGGTGCCAAGGTACTCAAATATACCTCATCTGAATCAAGTGAGAATGAATCTGATGAAAACCTTAAGCCCAGCTATTCTAAACTTGCTAAGATTGCTGTAAAGCAACAAAGGGCTTTAGAAAAGGTTCAAAACATGCTAGACAAAAGTGATGATATGTTAGGTGAAGAAATGGATCGCACTAAATCCTTGACTGAAAATCTTCAGAGATTTCAGACTAGGTTTGACAATCTTCAAAGTCATCATAACACTCTCTTATCCGATCATGAGAAGCTTTCTTATGAATTTCTTCAAAGAAAGCAAGATCTTGAAAAGCTAGGAGTGAGTTATGAAGATCTTCAGAAGGAGCGCGATTCATTATTTGCTCAACATATCAGCGCTTCTCAGGAAGAATTTGTTCCTCCATGTTTGAAATGCATTGAACGTGAAACTGCTAATTCTTTACCAGAATGTTCAAATGCTGCTAATGTTTCAAATTCTTTGCATGCCTCTGCTATCACTAATTCCTCATCTGAGGACATTGCTAGTATCACTGACGATGCAGGGCTGAAGGAATTGTACATGACAGGCATGTACAAAAGCCTCAAAGGGCATCAGACTCTTTGTGATGTGCTTAAAAAGCAGATCCTCAACAGGAACCCTAGGAAAGAGGGTATTGCCTTTGAGAGGAAACTCGACGCTGATGGTACATATTGGAAGCCTGAGCAGTACCCCAAAACTACATGGGTTGCTGCAAAGGGACCTCCAGTTGATCCATCTAACCTATCTGGATATGCATGTGAATCTCCTCATTCTGATGATGAGTCATTTGACTCCAACTATAAACTGTTCAAAAATCAGAATGGTGAAGTATTTGCTAGATATGTTGGCACTAACTGCAGGAATGGTTCCCCTATGAAGAAAATCTAGGTTCCCAAAAGATGCCTTGAAAATCTTCAGGTGAATGTCATCATGACGTCACCTGTGAAGAATAGGAACCCCGGATCAAATTCTTCATATGGATCCAAGTCCTCATACGGACCAAACTCCTCACATGGATCAAACTCCTCAAAAGGATCAAAGTCCTCATATGAACATCATCGTGCTAACCCGTCTGTTTCGTAGGGAAGATCTAAGGATTATGGATATGTGCATTATTCTTCAAATTATTATGTCCATAAGTCCTCGAAGAATTACTCTGCTTACTCTTATGCTTATTCTAACCCCTCTTATGTGAAACAAAATGGACTGGCTTCTATGCCATCCTTCTCGTATGGAGCTCGCAGAATGATGAACTCGTTGCCACCCCTTCAGATGTGGGTGGTGAAGAAAAAGAACTAATCTCTTCTACAGGGTCAAGTCTCCAGACGTACGTAATCGTCTGAAGAATTTGCTGGAGACCTGAGCATGTCTGATAGGACACAGGCTAATCATGAAGAAATGAACTTTCATTTCTCATGTCCTCATATTGCTTTATCTGTTCTCTTGCTTGATGAAATTGATCTGATGAATTGATGTCATATTCTTCACTGATGAAGTATATGAGTTTGTAAGTTGCACTAATTCATCTGCAGGATGATCAACCCAAAGCCACTGAGTGGGTCCTCGATAGTGGATGTACAAACCACATGACTGGTGACAAGAATCTATTGATGGATGCTCCATTATCTCCGTCGCATCTGAAGCATAACATCTTTGCTGACAAAGGCAAAAGTCAGGTATTGGGTCTAGGTAAGGTTGCGATCACAAAGGATCGACACATGGACAAAGTCATGCTTGTTGAGTCCTTAGGATACAACCTTATGTCTGTCTCAATGCTTTGTGATCTTGATATGGTTGTTCTCTTTGGCAAGTACCATTGTGTTGTGGTTATGGAAGCTGACAATTCCAAAGTCTTCGAAGGCTTTAGGAGAGGAGACCTGTATATTGTTGATTTCTCTACAGGACCACAACCAGCCGTGTGTCTACTTGCAAAAGCTTCAGAAGGCTGGCTCTGGCATCGACGACTTGGTCATGCAGGCATGAGGAATTTGCACACGCTTGCAAAGAAGAAGCATGTCATTGGCATCGAGAATGTTAAATTCCTCAAAGATCACCTATGTGGAGCCTATGAAGCTGGGAAGATGACAAAGGCCAAGCATCCAGCGAAGACTATCATGACCACTACTCGCCCATTTGAATTGCTTCACATGGATCTCTTCGGTCCTAATCATTATTCTGCTATTTCAAATGAAGCATCTCAATATGGCTTTGTTATTGTTGATGACTACTCTCGTTATACATGGGTACACCTTGTTACTTACAAACATGAAGTGCATGAGGTCTTCAAACGATTTTCCTCGAGGGCTTCAACCAACTTTGGTGTGAAGATCAAGCACATCAGAAGTGACAATGGCACTGAGTTCAAGAATTCAGGTCTCGATGACTATCTTGATGAACTTGGTATTACTCATGAGTTATCTGCTCCTTATACTCCTCAGCAGAACGGCGTCGTGGAGCATAAGAACAGGACTCTTGCTGAGATGGCTCGCACTATGCTTGATGAATACAAAACGCATCATCGTTTCTGGACTGAGGCAATTGATACTGCGTACCACATCATCAACAGAGTATATCTTCACAAATTCTTCAAGAAAACTGCCTATGAACTCCTCACTGATAAGAAACCGCATGTAAGTTATTTCAAATTATTCGGTGCTAAATATTGGATTAGAGATCCTCATCACAACTCAAAATTTGCACCGAAAGCACATGAAGGTTTTATGCTTGGTTACGGAAAGGACTCGCACACCTACAGAGTCTTCAACAACGTTCTTCACAAGGTTGTTGAAACTATAGATGTGCGGTTCGATGAAACTAATGGCTCGCAAAGAGAGCACCTACCTACTGTGATAGATGAACCAGCGCCTGAGGAAACTATCAAATTCAAGGCTACTGAGGATGTCATTCCCACTGAAGAATCTGCTGAAGAATTCATTCCAGAACATGAAGAACGTCGAGCTAATGCACCTGAAGAAAATGCTAAAGAAAATGGTGCTGAAGAAAACGCTGATCAAATTCTTCAACGGCAACCATCTCATCCTCGTATTGCAAAAGAAGTGCAAGTTGAAAAGATCATCAATGACATCAAAGCACCAGGTCCTCTCACACGCTCAAAAGCTTCAACTGCTCCGAAGAAAGATATTGGGGTTCCCAATGCTTCTCCACGCCCATGGTTTCATTCTCCCATCGAGAGGTTATGATACTAGCAAGAGTCCTATTCTTCTCCTCTCGATCCTACCTTGGGTTATGTTTGACAGGGATGGTCAGTGAACTTCTATTGGTTTCAAAGGAGGATAGAGATCCATTGGGGAAGGCTCGAAAGGTTATTCGATATCAAAGGTTGACCCTCCGAAAGAACAATTTGATTTTCCGTCAACAAAGTAACGCTGTGCAAACTCATCTGATCCCTGTTTGGGACTTCTTCTTCATGCAGCTGGATCCTTCGGGAAGCCATAGTAGGGATTACGTCAGTACATTCTTAGGCGAGCAGTGGGTTATATCACCCCTAAGCTTTCGGCAACACCTTTTTCAGATTGGAAAGGATGAATACTTGTGTTGGGTCCTGCAGACCAGGATAGCCTCAGATCATTTATCTAACTTTGTGGTCACTATGCTTTTGTCTCTATTACAGAGCCCACTAAGGTAGATGAAGCATTTCTGGAGCCTGAGTGGATTCAGGCCATGCAAGAAGAATTACATCAGTTTGAGCTCAACAATGTCTGGGAACTAGGCAAACGTCCAGATCCTCGCAAGCACAATATCATCGGCACAAAGTGGATCTACCGCAACAAGCAAGATGAAAATGGCCTTGTGGTGAGGAATAAGGCACGCTTGTAGCTCAAGGCTACACACAGGTTGAAGGAATTGATTTCGATGAAACTTTTGCACCTATTGTTAGACTTGAGGCTATTCGCATATTACTTGCTTATGCTAACCATCATGATATCACTTTATATCAAATGGATGTGAAAAGTGCATTCCTCAATGGTAAGCTTGAGGAAGAAGTATATGTTGATCAACCCCTAGGTTTTGAAGATCCAAAGAATCCTGACAAAGTCTTCAGACTCAACAAGGCCCTCTATGGCCTCAAGAAGGCCCCACGGGCGTGGTATGATACTTTGAAGGAATTCCTCATGACGAAAGGCTTCAAACCCGGTTCACTCGACCCTGCTCTTTTCACTAAATCTTATGATGGTGAATTGTTTGTGTGCCAAATATATGTTGATGATATTATCTTTGGCCGTACTGACCAATGTTATAGTGATGAATTTGCCTATATGATGAGTGAAGAATATCAAATGTCTATCATGGGAGAGCCGAAATTCTTCTTAGGACTTCAAATTCGTCAACAACGCAATGGCATATTCATATCTCAGGAGAAATACCTCAAGGATGTACTGAGGAAATTCGGCATGCAAGATTGCAAAGGCGTCAAAATTCCTATGCCCACAAATGGCCATCTGTGCACTGATGAAAATGGCATTGACTTCGATCATAAGGTATACCGTTCCATGATTGGCTCTTTATTGTACTTATGTGCATCTAGGCCAGATATAATGCTTAGTGTTTGCATGTGTGCCCGATTTCAAGCTACACCGAAGGAATCACACCATAAGGCTGTGAAGCATATTCTTCGATATCTAGCTCACACACCAACACTTGGATTATGGTACCCCAAGGGCTCGGCTTTTGATCTCATTGGATATTCTGACTCTGACTATGTTGGTGATCGTGTGGACCGCAAGTCAACTTCTGATACATGTCATTTCCTCGGACGATCTTTGGTCTGTTGGTCCTCGAAGAAACAGAACTGCATATCACTACCTACTGCTGAAGCTGAGTATATTGCCGCTGGTTCTTGCTGTGCCCAATTGCTATGGATGAAGCAAACTCTCAAGGACTACGGCGTCAACATGAAGAATGTGCCTCTCTACTATGACAATGAGAGTGCCATCAAAATTGCTCACAACCCAGTTCAGCACTCGAAGACAAAGCACATTCAGATTCGTCATCATTTTCTTCGTGATCATGTGTTGAAGGGCGACATTTCTATTGAGCATGTGAAGACTGAAGAACAGCTAACCGGTATCTTCACAAAGCCCTTGTATGAGAAGAGATTTAGCAAGTTGCGGTGTGAGCTAAATATCCTAGAATCTTTGAATGTTCTTTGAAAAGGACACTCATCCTAACACTTATGCAAAATTGATGACTTAGATGTGCAACACATGAAGAAACGTTTTTCTTCAATCAATGAAGAATAACACTCTTAGTGTGAAGAAATTAACGAAGAATTTGATTCTCAGAACTCTACGATAATTGTACGCGGTGTCTGGAATCATCATTCTTATACGGTGGGTCACGCCACCACCAAAAGTTGAAATTCCTTAATTATTCATATTCTTCAACTGTGCATTATCTTCACTGTTTCCGTCGTTTTTCTTCATTGGCTATATATATATGAGTTTATGTCCTCTACAGCATTCAGTTATTGCTAATTCTTCAAGTTGGTTTTTCTGCTAAGTGAATGTGATCAGACACTTCCCCTCTATGCTATACTCAACCCAATCTATTCACAAATTCTTCATGTGCGTTCTATTTGAAACTCGTTCAAAATCTTCACTGTGTCCTTGTCAGCTGAAGAAATTGCGAACGGAACTTCAAAACCTATCTTATCTAAATTTTCGGCTTTTCCGCTCAAACCGTTCCGCATCCCACGATACACTTATCCACTCACCCACGATCTAACACGATCTCCACTTCTCACTACGTGGGTGACACATGTCATGCGAATGAGAAGGGTCAGGGGCACGTTCATCCAATTTCTTCGGGCGAGCAGTTTTTCACCGTGGCTATAATTATCCATCCTTCCCTTCCTCACTTCTTTTACTCCGCCCGATCTCTCTCTCCATCTCAAGCTTCTCAAACCCTAGCGCCGCCGCTACTTCATCGCCGCCGGTGAGGAAGAGCTTCACTGCCTTGACCTCGTCGCCGACGTACTCGCGCCAACCACGGAAATCTTCACTCCGCCGCCGCCGTAGCCGTCTTCCTCCGCCGAGTTAGGGCGTGGAAGATCTACACAGATGAATTTCATCTCTACACCTCACTGTTCGTCGTGTTCTTCGTCCAGGGTAATTAAAAGTTACTTTTACTGCCCTCGTTGATTCGAATGATTATCTTCAAAATCTTCAAAGGTGTTTTTCTTCATAGCTTCACACACTAAACACCTCACAAGTCATCTGTTCTTGATTCGTTTCTCTAAGCATCATTTTTCTTCAAGATTCCTCAATTGTGTGGATCTTTGATCTATACAACTCTAGAACCTAAGACAAAGAACGCTTAGTGAAATTCTTCAAGACTCATCTGGTCAAATTCCTCAAACTTGTTCTTTTTTAAAAACCCTCTGAGAACGCATATGACCTCTCCAAATTCCTCGCAACTATACTCTGTTCACAGGTACACATGTCAGCTGCTGAATCACTAGGTTCTCATCAACTTAACTCATTTGCAGCATTCCTCGAAGAAAAGTTGCATACTTCTTCAGAGAATTCAATTGTCCAAATTCCTCAACTGAAGAAAATGGCTAACGATAAGCATCCACAGAAGGGAGGAAAGAGGCCTGAGGTCAATACAGCGTTTGAGATCCCTGATGAAATATATGGTGGGTACTGCACACCTACTGAGGAAACCAAGAATGAGCGCAAAGTGCGCATTCAGAAGATAGAGAGGAGATGGGCTAGAGAGTGGAGGGAGTACAGATATGTCACTCCCAAGTATATGAAGAAATTCGCTCTCAATCCTCCATGCCCAAGACCTCCTTTGGCACCTGGCCAAATAGCTGATCCCACCAGCCTCAAGCGCGGTGAGGACTATCCTGACGAATGGGCCAAGCGCCAAACCAAGTTGGCTAAGCAAGCCAAAGAAGCAGTGAGGAAATTCAATAAAGACTCTGCTGCTGCTGCCACTGCTGAGGCCTTTGTTGTCAAGCCAAAGAAGGCTATGTCAAAGAAGTCTGCACGCAAGCCAAGTGCTTCACCAACAATGCCCTCAAGGCCAAGTTCCTCAGCAATGCCCTCACAGCCAGAATCCTCAAATCCCTCACGGCCAATTCCTCATGCTGCTCCTGTTCCTCCAAAGTCCTCAGCTCCTCCGCCAAAGCCCTCAGCTGTTCCGACTAAATCCTCAGCACCTGTGCATCTCGCCTCGTGCCAAAGGACTGCAGGCATCTCCATTGCCTCAGGTGTCTCAGCTAGTTCCTCAGCTGCACCAAGTTCCTCAGCTGGCCTCTCACTGCTAAAGACAAAGTCAACTGCTGGACGCGGTCCTCGACCAAGTCCTCAGAAGAAGCAAGTCGCTTTCCAAGTGTCGTCTGAAAAAGACGAAGTTGATGATGATGAACTTGCAGAAATCATCATAGACAGGCAAGTCAGGGCCGCTAGAGCCAAGGGAACAGAGGTGCCACTGCTTTTGGATCCCAAGTTGATCCTCGAATACATTGATGTTTGGCACAAGGACCCCAACACTCCCATGCCTGACTTCAAGCTGACTCCTGGCCAAATTCACATGCTGACCCACTTCATTCAAGAAAAGAAGTGGAAATTTGAGAAGGCCAGGCAGATCAAGAAAGCGCAGTACAAGAAAGAGCGTTGTCTGAAGAAAAATGTTGTCTCTATGACAACTGAAGAACTTGTCACTATTCAAACTGAGATCAAGAAACTCTGTGATGACTTTGATGCATATCGCGCTGATTGGCTTGGAGCCAAGGTTCGTTTTGTGAAACTTGCGGATAACTTCACTTCAAATGTTGCTGCCCCAACGCAACGGGAAGTTCCTCAGGCTGAAGCATCCGCTCAGCCTACTGAAGAAAATGCCAGCACCGCTGATGACAATCAGGCTGCTCAAGAAAACGTGAGTTCCAGGGCTGATGACTGCATTCCAGCCACTGAAGAAATTGCCAGGGCACCGACTAGTGGTGCGCCTGAAGAAAATGAAGAAAATCAACTAGATTTCTCAGCTGCTCCTGTGCCAACTTCAACTCCAATCCTTCCATCTGCATCAGATGTGAAGAAGACCAAGGCTGCAGAGCGTGCTGCAGTGAAGAAAAGGAAAGCATCAGCTGCTTCAGATTCTTCAGCTCCGAAGAAGATGAAGCCTATGACAAGTTCATTTCCAAATCCCATTGATGTTGTTCCTATCTCAACTAGGCCATCAAAGGACCTTGTTCCTTTTGATGAAGAATATGTGATCCCCAGTGGATCTGATGCAGAAACTCCTTCTGCTGCTTTGTCAGAGAAGATTGATGAAGAAATTGAAGTGGATGCGATCCCTTCAACACATGTCATCTCCTCGCCCATGCCTTAGTTCACAGCTAAAGAGGCTGGCGTTGAAGAAATGGAAGATGAAGATGTGGTCGTTGGCTGCTCCACACCCATAATCAGTGATAAATTCTAGGAAAGTCAGCATCCAAACTCTCCAATGTTCACACCGCTGCAGCAAATACCTCAGTCGCCTGCACCAACTGTTCAAATGGGCTCTGAAGAAACTCACCCCACTTCATCTGTGCATGAGGAAATTCCAGCCACTCGTGCTGAAGAAAATGCTGCTGCTGAACATTTGAAGACGCAGACTGCCACTGAAGAGGAACCAGAAATTCCTCCACCTGAAGAACCTGCGATTGAGATTCCTAAGGTCGTGATGCAACTCACTAACACTCCTCTGCCGAAGCCAAAGGATCCATTCTCATGCAAGCAAAAGTTCAAGGCTGATGATTTCTTCGGCGAGCACGAATTCTTCAAAGATTACAACCTATATAACTCTTCTCGCATTAGGAAGAGGCGTTTCTGGACTGCTAGTCAAGCTAATTTCTATTCCTCTGTGTTGTTCAACAAGGAGAAAATCTTCTACCATGAGCATATTCCTCACGTGGATATGGAATCTCTGCCGTGCTTCGCACCAGTCCTCAGTGTTCTTCACGATGCTGGACTGCTAAACTTTTGCTCTGACATCTGTGATTGGAATGAAGAACTGATTCTTCAATTCTATGTAACGCTGCACATCACCGGAGATGCTGAAGATGTGAATTCATGGGTGCTGGAGTGGATGTCTGAAAACACTCACTACACTGCACCAACCTCTAAATTGCTTTGTGCTCTACCACTTAGTCCTCCCCTTGAAGAAGCTCGCTGCATCTACAGTGAACCTGAGCTCACACATCATTACATGCGGGTGCTGATGAAACTTTGAAGCCAGGTCAAGCACCAAGAACCAAATTCCTCGTGAAGGAATTGATGTACGTGCCCAGAACTGTCTATCGTATTCTTACGAGGACAATCAGTCCTATCAAAGGCCACGACTCATCTGATGAGGAAATTGTTGGCATCATGAAGAATCTGGTATTCAACATCGTTCATGACATTCCTGTCAATTATCACGATTTCTTCATGAGGACTATGGCAAATGTTGCAGTGTCTCCATTTGAGCTGAAGCCTTATGCACCTTGGATTATGAGATTCCTCAGGACAAGGTCTTCACTCAACTACAAAGCTGATTTCCAGAATCACCTCAGCTACTTGCCCCCAATTGAAGTCCTCAAGCAGACATATTCCTCAGTTGATGGAAAGGGCAAGGCACCAGCTCTAATAGATGAAGGCATTCGTCCATTGGATGGTCAGTTTCGCAAAGTTGCATCTTATTCCACCAATGATGACTCTGTCACACATGACGCTGCCAATGCACCCAAGTCCACTCCTCAAGACACTGCTCCGCGCGTGATGACTGACCGTGAACTTCTGCTTAGTCTTCACCAGAAGGTGGATCGAAATCACAAATGGGTTAGGCGTCAGTTTGGTTCACCTCTTCACAACATGACTGCCACACACAATGCAGTGAATAAAAACCATTACTACCTCCATCAAGTCTTCGGTCGCACCTGGGCAATCCTGTCACATCTGTATGGTGAAGAAGATCTAAATAAAATGGGTCTCAATGAAGATTTTGACTGGTCTGCACCTCCACCGAAGAAATTCAAGAAGGTCAAGGTTCCTTCTCTGGTGGCCAGCTCATATTCTTCATCGCGCGACACTGATGAAAATGAAGACTTGAACGACACTAGGGCAGGCCCTACTACAACAAACGACCCCAACAACGCTGGCGCTCCTTCATCAACTTGATATTCTTCAGGGGTGTTAGTCCTCATATTCGATCCTTTTGGTCATTTGATGACAAAGGGGGAGAATTTTGAGTTAGTCTTCAAGCGGGTCTTTCTATATGGGCGTTTTTTTGTTAAGTTACAACTCTCGTTCTTCTGAGACTTCATTGGATCGAGTTGTAAACTTAAACCCGATGGTGCTCTAATACTCTTGATACGTTTTTCTGCATGCTTATTCCTCGTTAATATTATAGCACGCATGCTGAATTACATCAGTCACCATATTTCATCATGCATTTCAAATTCTTCACTGTTATATGTCAAATGCGTGTATGAATTACAAGATATAGGGGGAGATCTCCATGATTCAACTCTTCAAGTGTGCATTGCTTCAAAAGCAAATTCCTCACTATGCACATCTTTAGGGGGAGTTCTTCTATATCTTGCAATCAAATTCCTCAATATCAGTAGTTACACTTCATATGTTTATCCCCGTTGAAAACTTAACCTATATTGTCATCAATCACCAAAAAGGGGGAGATTGTAAGTGCATCTAGTGCCCCTTAGTGATTTTGGTGTATTGAAGACTTATAGGTTAAAGGACTAATGCGTCTATGAGTGTACACAGGTCTATAAGTCTATGAGGAGTTTGATATTTACAGAGAAAGTCGACCCCTAAAAATGAAGTTCTTCGACTGAAGACTTTGGATCTCTGAAGACTTTCTGAAGACTTTGAAAATGAAGAAATTGGTGTGACCATGAAGACTTGGTATTCATTCGAGGAACATGAAGCGTGAAGACTTTTGTTTTCGTAGTTTCATTTTCTCTTTCTTGAGTCATAGGAAACACCATACTGTTAAAGGGGGTTGAGGAAATACTAAGGAAAAATTTCCATGTGATGCTCAACTCAAAATCCTACACCTACCAATCCCTTCGAGTGAAGCCATTGGAAATCTCATACAGTTCAGTCAATTTCTTCAGTGACAGAGACGAAGTTCTTTTGGTCTCTGAGGAATTTGTCCTGGCTGAGGAGTTAGGAACTCGCCAGTGCGGATTGCCTACACAGTGAGGAACATGATAACCCTGAGGATTTTGCTACTCAAAATTCCGACCGTTGTTGTGCTATGCGCCAGCTGTCCCAAAATATCTATCCACCTAACGGTCATATCATTGAAGGGCATTTATGTCTTGTCATGTCGGGCTGCTCCCTAGGCTATAAATAGCCGCCCCCTACAACCACTAGTTGGTTGGCTGCTCCGAGAGAAACTGACACTTGTCATTTGAGAGCAACCCATCCTCCGAGGACTTTGAGCGAAAATCATCAAGTGAGGAAAAACCCAAAACCCAAACACCTACAAACCCCAAGTGATTGACCATCACTGAAGAGATTGATCCTGCGTGGATCCGACGCTTGTTACCTTTGAAGACTGTGCTTCTTCCAGACGGTTAGGCGTCATGGTCTAGAGCATCCAAGAGGAATTGTGGATCGCCGAGTGACCAAGTTTGTGAAGGTTTGGAAGTCACCTGAAGACTTACCACGAGTGATTGGACGAGGTCTGTGTGACCTTAGTTCAAGGAGAATACGGTGAGGACTGGGTGTCCTAAGCTGCGTGTTCAGGACTGGGTGTCCGGGACTGTGTGTCCTCGAGTTTAAATACTCAGCCGCTCCAACCAGACGTACAACTGAGACAGCAGTTGGAACTGGTCTACCAAATCATTGTCTTCACCAAGCTTACTGGTTCCATTTGCTCAACTCTTTCATTTCCTCATAATTTAGTTGTGTACTTGTTTATATCTGTGTTTGAAGACTTTGACTGAAGACTTTCTCAATTTCCTCAGTTCAATTTCTTCAGTCTGTTTGTCTTCATCCTGTGTTATCCTGTGCTTATGTTTCCTGTACTCTGTGCCTGTCTTCATTTCATCATGATGACTATGCTTGTATTCTGTTATGTTTACTTTTGAGTACTTATTTCGCTGCTAGTAGTTCTTCGCTAAGGAATTTCCTCACCGGCAAATTCCTAAGTGAAGAATTTCATAAAAATCGCCTATTCACCCCCCCTCTAGTCGATATAACGCACTTTCAAGAGCTGGTCCAAATCAACTTTGAAATTCTTCAGTACCGCCGAACTGATCTATCCGCCGAGAGATTTTGATGTAATACTCTGGCATGGTGAAACAAGTGTCCTGTGTGTATAAGTAGTACGACAGTATCATTGATAGAATTGCAACTCTGATTGCTGGTTAGGAACTGTCGTTTGATTTCATTCCAACAGTTGTTGTGCTTTATTCAATTTTGTGTATTCGCCTTGCGACAACATCTAAAACCAGCGTCGTACCGACCGCTTGCAATATGAAAAGCGCTGAGGTAGAACACATGGGCCCCCAAACATGCAGGCCCACTGGCCTATGGCCCAAAGTCTAGAGCCGTGAGCCTGTCTGAGTATTTCTCAGCCGAACCCCCATAATGCCCGTGCGTTGCGCGTAACATCAAGATGCATTTGTATGATTATTTTATCTTGTGAGAGAAAAGGATGAACGAGGGAAGGCCTTATTTGCAAATGTGGAGAGGTGTGTGGGTACCTTTTTGCAAAATTGCCATAGTTTCCTTCCTATCCGTCAGATATAAATCGGACGGCCTATATTGCAGGATGACAGGCACACCATCATCATCAACTCGTCTATACCATGTTAAAAAAACTCTGTTTTTTATAATTATATATGTTATATATATTCCCCTTGATTTTTCTTATGTATAAAGTTGTGATATAAAAGATCTTTATATTTCTTTACAGAGGGAATATCTCTTTGTCAAAAATATATTTATATGTAATAACTAGTTACTCCTGTCTTTCCACTTCCTTGCGCTGATATGTGGGGCATCCGGCAACGGGGTCCACATGCCATATGCACCAAATTAGAGTGCACAAATGCACGGTAGACACACCCCGGTCGTAGCACCGCATTAATGCCCAATGAGCCGTCAAATCACAAAAAAAACCACCTTTCCAGCTTTAGCAGTAAGCTGGACGGACGAAGTGACAATATTTCACTCGGCCTGAATCCCTTCTCCCTTGTCTGCTTGTTCGGAGAAAACCCCCGCTCGGTGATTGCATAGGGTTTTCTCATGGAGAACCTGGTACGAATTCTTCATCCATCCCCGATAAATCCAAGTCCCTTGGTCGCGGGTACTCCTAGGATGGCAGCCACCACCGTTGATGCATTTTTCTTCCTACTGAATCTAGTGTGTTTCATTTGCAGTGCCCAAAGTGCAAGGACCCTACAGGTTTCTGCGTCCTCGGCGAGACGCCACACTTGTTCCTTCTCATCCTAACATAGGATTTTAAAACGCGCACAGTATGTTCCTAGAATCGTCTTTTGTATCCGGGAGGGTGGGGTTTTTTGAACATGATATAGACTAATTTCGAAATTTGGATTGCTATATTTGGATAAAAGGTACTAGTACCATGGTCAACACTGACGTAAAGGAGGAAAGTATTTCTAGATTTGGATATAGGGAATACATTGTGTTCTCATATTATTTTTCCTGCAGTGCATTCCTTGCTCTGCCAGAACACATGTACTCAAGATGCTCGGCCTTGCCATAACTGAATACACCAGTTTAATGGTAACAGTGAAGACCATGGATATAAGTTTCGAGTTGGGTTCATGAACCAAGAAGATCGCTGCTTTTTTTATGGCCGAACTTGGATAAACTTTCTAAAGTGTTACAGACTGAAAGTTGGCACACGAATGTTGATGGAAATAGCAGAACCTGGTCTCATCTTCACTGCGACCTTCCACCCCGACGTCATTCCAATTGTTCATCCATGTTAGTTTTGTGTCTGGTTCTTGCTTGTTGCCTTGATTACTTCTTAATCCACCTATTCTGTCTAATTAATCACAATTTAACTTTAGAAGTAGCAACGAATCTCTCATGAAGATGCTACTTCTAACTAATATTTTCTTATAATTGGTGGCACATGTAGGGTTTTTCAGAGTTAAGCAGGCTGCTCGTTTGTTATTCTGTAACAACTCGGTTGTTACTGATGGCACTGAAGTTGACTGGGACGACATCCACAAGTTCCTACACTTTATTGATCGTCTTGAGGTCCTTGTGGGGTGTTTCAATGGTGGAAGGCCATGTGGGATATGTGTGCCACTGCTGCACTCGTTGAACAAGTCCAACTGTGTCGAGAAACTTATGGTACGAGCTATTTTCTGTTATATATGTTGTTCATAAACTATTGCTTATACACAGTTTTACAGTTGTGATCTTCTTGAAACAGAGATTGCCCAGTTCTATTGTTCCTATACAGATGCCTGACCATGGTCGAGTCAGACTTGCGCTTGGTCACAACATGATGTTTATGTCGACCTACTCCATTCCCCTTGGAGGTGAAAAGATACTTATTCATGGGTGGTCTCAAATAATGAAGGCCCGTCCATCTTGGAGAATAGGACAGAAGATTATGTTCCTACTTTTCCATGGATCTAAAGTGAATATCCTGTTTATTGACCACATTGCGAGATAAAGCCGCTTTCAGAATTTGTGGATGCACGGGGTGGCGCATGGGCCTTGTCTTGGGGCTTGGCAGCCTCACCCTTAGTTAACTGTAGGCAAAGTAGCAATGTTCGAGGCATGCTTTGTACGGTTGAACCTGTATAAGTACTCATATTGCTTTCAGCTATGGTTGTTAAGTGCCCCTGCTGGTTTCAGTTAAGGTTGTTAAGTACTCCTACTGCTTTTATAGTCTGTCGTGTTTCTTCAGTCCTGTTTTCCTCCAGCCGCCAAAACCAAACCAGCGCCGGCGGGGCCGCATGCTTCCGCCTCCCACGGCTGGCTGCGCCTCATCGCACGCATCGCCGCCCCACCTTCTCCTAAATCATTAACGCCGACGTCCGAGGCCTCGCCACGTCCTCCACACACTTTGGTGCGCTCGCCGCGGCGCCACCCTCTCGCGTTGTCAACATGGTCAACAAACAACAGGAATCAACAGAAGTACGTGGAGAGGATGACATTAGGGCCCACCATGTCAGCGTATGGAAAAATAAAATGCTTCCTCCTAGTGTTTTCCTGACATCTGGGACCCACGACATTGTGAGCGTATATAGTCAATAGACAAGACAACAACACAAGATCGGCTGACACCTGGGACGTAGCATCTCGAGCAGTATTTTTTTGTTACTGTTGAGACGGAGCAGGGTTTGAACTGGGTTGTGGTCCGTCTAGCCCAGGTTTATATTTTATGTTCACCATGTGACCGGCCCAGCTATTTTTTCTTGGTGAAAATGAGCTCAGTTTATTTTTTCTGAAGAATACCCAATCCAGGCCTACTTATTTTTCTACGCCCTGATGGGCTGCAACTCTTTCAAGACGCCTGCAAATCTTAAAAGTAATATGAAATGGGTTGTAAATATAAAAACAGATGACAAATTGGCAATTACTTTATAATTTCTAATTTTTTTCACATTTTCAGATTCCTATTCCACTGGGCATTAACCTAATTTAAATATATCTTCAAAGTACTTTAAATCTAGCTCGACATTTCGGTATTAAAAATAGTTTGGAACCCACAGAAATATGCGAAATTGACCATGGTTAACCAAAAAACGGACTGCAATAAATTGCATAAGAAGTCGCAATGAGCTATATATAAATTATTAAAAAAAGAGGGAATGGTCTGACTTATGGGCCTATTTGACGCGTATGCAAGATTTTATTTAGTTATTATATACGTCAACAAACGATTCTCGGAGATGTAACTGTTGGATGCCAATCCAACTGCTGTCGTGTTTCTTCAATCTCTGATCTTCTAGCTCCAGCCGCCAAATCCATCGCCAGCAGGACCGCCTGCTCCCGCCTACCGTGCAGGCCTCACCACCCCCTACTACTCCCACCGCTGGCCAGGGCATCCCTCTACTCACCCACACCCCCTATTATTCTGCGGCGACGGCAACCTCACTCCGCAGCCGAACCAGTGAACCCTCGTACTCCTCTCCGTGTGGGCATCCACTGCCGCGTCTTCCTCGACTCCGCGCCATCCCCTTCCTAGGCCTCGCCGTCGTCCACCGCCCTGGTGCTCTCAGCACGGCGTGGTCAACGTGGTCAAGGAACGACTTCCATCGGAAGAGTACTGTCGTGGAGAGGCTGACAGCTGGGTCCACGGCAGCCGCAAGGAAGTGCCTCCTTATTACGTGGAAAATAATTATTCCTCCACCGGACAGCAGGGACCCACCGGACGGGCCACCGTATTTGGCAAAAAAAATGTTTTCCCCCTGACTGCTGGGACCCACCGGACGGGCCACCGTATTTCGTGAAAAAACGTCGTCCCCCCCCCCCCCGCTGTCAGCTCGAACCCACCGAAAGTGCCTCCTTATTACGCACAAAAAAATGAATACTCCCCCTGCTAGTTGGGACCCTGCTACCTCTTGAGCACTGCGTTGGTTTTCCCCGAAGAGGAAGGGATGATGCAGCAAAGTAGCGTAAGTATTTCCCTCAGTGTTTGAGAACCAAGGTATCAATCCAGTAGGAGGCTACGCGCGAGTCCCTCGCACCTGCACAAAACAAAAAATCCTCGTAACCAATGCAAATAGGGGTTGTTAGTCCCTATAGGGCCACTTACGAGAGTGAGATCTGATAGATATGATAAGATAATATTTTTGGTATTTTTATGATAAAAGATGCAAAGTAAAATAAAGGCAAAGTAAATAGCAATGGAAATAACTAAGTAATAGGAGATTAATATGATAAAGATAGACCCAGGGGCCATAGGTTTCACTAGTGGCTTCTCTCGAGAGTATAAGTATTCTACGGTGGGTGAAAAAATTACTGTTGAGCAATTGACAGAATTGAGCATAGTTATGAGAATATCTAGGTATGATCATGTATGTAGGCATCACGTCCGAGACAAGTAGACCGACTCCTGCCTGCATCTACTACTATTACTCCACTCATTGACCGCTATCCAGCATGCATCTAGAGTATTAAGTTAAAAATAGAGTGACACCTTAAGCAAGATGACATGATGTAGAGGGATAGACTCATGCAATATGAAGAAAACCCCATCTTATTATCCTCGATGGCAACAACACAATAAGTGCCTTGCTGCCCTTACTGTCACCGGGAAAGGACACCGCAAGATTGAACCCAAAGCTAAGCACTTCTCCCATTGCAAGAAAGATCAACCTAGTAGGCCAAACCAAACTGATAATTCAAAGAGACTTGCAAAGATAACCAGTCATACATAAAAGAATTCAGAGAAGATTCAAATATTATTCATAGATAGACTTGATCATAAACCCACAATTCATCGGTCTCAACAAACACACCGCAAAAAGAAGATTACATCGAATAGATCTCCACAAGAGAGGGGGAGAACATTGTATTGAGATCCAAAAAGAGAGAAGAAGCCATCTAGCTACTAACTATGGACCCATAGGTCTAAGGTGAACTACTCACACTTCATCAGAGGGGCTATGGTGTTGATGTAGAAGCCCTCCGTGATCGATGCCCCCTCCGGTGGAGCTCCGAAACAGGCCCCAAGATGGGATCTCGTGGATACAGAAAGTTGCGGCGGTGGAATTAGGTTTTTGGCTCCGTATCTGATCGTTTGGGGGTACATGGATATATATAGGAGGAAGGAGTACGTCGGTGGAGCAATAGGGGGGCCACGAGGGTGGAGGGCGCACCTGGTGGGGGTGGGCGCGCCCCCTACCTCGTGGCCTCATGTTTCCTTTCTTGACGTAGGGTCCAAGTCTCTTTGGTCTTATTCGTTGAAAAAACACATTCCCGAAGGTTTCATTCCGTTTGGACTCCGTTTGATATTCCTTTTCTTCGAAACCCTAAAACAGGCAAAAAACAGCAATTCTGGGCTGGGCCTCCGGTTAATAGGTTAGTCCCAAATAGTAGATAATATAGCATGGAGCAATCAAAAATTATAGATACGTTGGAGGCGTGTCAGACCCACCTTGGTGGGAGGCTGACTTGTGGGCCTACTAAGTTGACGGAGATGGAGTGCTTTGTCAACTTAGTCAATATGAACGATTCTAGCTCAAGTGACCGTATGATGTCAATCCAACGGTTGTAGTGCTTCTTCAACCCCTGGTCTTCTTGCTCTAGCCGCCCAAACCAGCGCCGGTCGTGCCTCGTGGTCCTGCCTCTCGTGGCCGGCTGCGATGCGGCGGAGGCCTCACCGCCCCATACTACTCCCACCGCTGGCCAGCCCATCCCTCTACTCACCCACACCCCTTGTTATTCTGCGGCGACGGCAGCCTTACACTGCAGCGAACCAGTGAACCCTCGTACTCCTCTACGCGTGGGCATCCACTGCCGCGTCTTCCCCGGATCCGCGTCGCCCCTTCCTAGGCCTCGCCGTCGTCCACTGTCCTGGTGCTCTCGGTGCAGCATGGTCAACGTAGTCAAGGAACGGCTTCCATCGGACGTGGACTGTACGTGGAGAGGCTGACAGCTGGGTCCACGGCCGCTGCAAGGAAGTGCCTCCTTATACGGAATACATGCCTACATTACATTGATGAATTGGAGCTAGTTCTGTGTCACCCTATGTTATGACTGCTACATGATGAACCGCATCCGACATAATATCCATCACTGATCCGGTGCCTACCAGTTTTCCATATACTGGTTTACGCTTATTTACTTTCCCGCTGCTACTGTTACAATCACTACAAAATACCAAAAACATTACTTTTGTTGTCTTTACTTTTGTTGCCGCTACCACCACTATCATATTACTTTGCTACTAAACACTTCGCTGCAGATATTAAGTTTCCAGGTGTGGTTGAATTGATAACTCAGCTGCTAATACTTGAGAATATTCTTTGGCTCCCCTTGTGTTGAATCAATAAATTTGGGTTGAATACTCTACCCTCGAAAGTTTTTGCGATCCCCTATACTTGTGGGTTATCAAGACTAATTTCTGGCGCCGTTGCCAGGGAGCATAGCTCTATTCTTTGAGTACTTGGGATTTATATCTGCTGGACACTATGAAGAACTTGAGAGATCCAAAAACCAAGATATATCCCTCAACTACGAGGGGAGGTAAGGAACTGCCATCTAGCTCTGCACTTGATTCACCTTCTGTTATGAGTAAGTTTGCGACACCTACATCTGCTTCTGCTATTCGTTCTGATATGTCACATGTTATTGATGATGCCACTTCTGCTATGCATGATACTTATGATGAAACTGCTTCTATGCCTGATACTACTGTGCCCTCTAGTGAATTTCTTGATGAACAAATTGCTAGGGCTAGAGAAAAAGAAATTATTGAATCTGAATACGATGATGATAGTGATGATGAAAATATGACTATTATTCCTAAGGGTTATCTTTTTGATATGGAATCTTCTGCCGCTATTTTTTCTTGCAAAGATAGATATGAGCTTAAGAGGTTATTAATTAAATGGAACAAAGAATCACTTAGAGATAAAATGAGACCTGACCCTGCTTTTGCTACTTCACCTATATGTGTTCCTGATAAAGATTATGAATTCTCTGTTGATCCTGATATAATTACTTTGGTTGAATCTGATCCGTTTTATGGCTATGAATCTGAAACTGTTGTGGCACATCTTACTAAGTTAAATGATATAGCTGCCCTGTTTACTAATGATGAGAGATCGCGTTACCTTTATATACTCAAAATATTTCCGTTCTCATTAAAGGGTGATGCTAAGATATGGTTTAATTCTCTTCATCCTGGTTGTGTGCACAGTCCCCAGGATATGATTTATTACTTCTCTGCTAAATATTTCCCTGCTCATAAGAAACAAGCTGCTTTGAGGGAAATATACAACTCTGTGCAAATTAAAGAAGAGAGTCTCCCACAAGCTTGGGGGAGGCTTCTCAAGTTACTTAATGCTTTGCCTGATCATCTTCTTAAGAAACCTGAAATACTTGATATCTTTTATAATGGGCTAACCGATGCTTCCAGAGATTACCTGGATAGTTGTGTTGGTTCTCTTTTCAAGGAAAGAACACCGGATGAAGCTGAAATTCTATTGAATAATATGTTGACAAATGAAAATAATTGGGCACCTCCTGAGCCAGCTCCTGAGCCATCTCCTGCTTCAATTGCTGAGCCTCTTCCTAAACCAACTCCGAAGAAGAGAGGTGTTTTATTTCTCAGTCCCGAAGATATGCAAGAGGCAAAGAAATCTATGGAAGAAAAATGTATTAAAACTGAAGACGTTAAGAATTTACCTCCTATTGAAGAAATACATGGTCTTAATTCATCGCCTGTTGAAGAAACCTATGATCTCAATTATTTATTTACTGAAGAACCTCCTGATCCCGATATCCTGACACAGGTAGTAAAGGTAAATTCTCTCTATAGATATGATAAAGCTGAAGTCCCTCCTACTAAAATTGCTAGTCAATTCTTGGATGAGTTTGATAAATTTATGTATAAGAAAGATGACTTCAATGCTTATTTTGGTAGACAATGAAAAGAAAATGCTTATATGATTAGACGCTTGGGTGATTATATGGCTGATATTAAAGGTGAACTTAAACTTGTTAGCAAACATGCTTCTATGGTTACCACTCAAGTAGAACAAGTACTTAAGGCTCAAAAAGAAGTGCTTGATGAAATGAATAGAAAGAAAAATGATTATGCTGTTAGAGTGGCTACTAGAACTGATAGAATGACTCAGGAACCTTTGTATCTTGAAGGCCACCCTAAGAGAATCGAGCAAGATTCTCAAAGAAATAATATTGATGTTCCTAGTTCTTCTAAAAAGAAGAAGAAGAAAAATGATAGAACAGTGCAAACTTCTAGTGAACCTATTGCTGAACCACCTGATAATCCAAATAATATTTCTATGTCTGATGCTGAAATACAATCTGGTAATGAACATGAACCTGGTAAAAATATTAATGATGATGTTCATGATGATGCTCAACCTAGTAATGATAATGATGTAGAAATTGAACCTATTGTTGATCTTGATAACCCACAATCAAAGAATCAACGTTACGATAAAAGACTTTGTTGCTAGGAAACATGGTAAAGAAAGGGAACCTTGGGTTCAGAAACCCATGCCTTTTCCTCCGAAACCATCCAAGAAAAAGGATGATGAGGATTTTGAGTGCTTTGCTGAAATGATTAGGCCTATCTTTTTGCGTATGAGATTAACTGATGTGCTCAAAACAAATCCTTATGCTAAATATATGAAGGATATCATTACTAATAAAAGAAAGATATCGGAAGCTGCAATTTCCACCATGCTTGCTAATTATACTTTTAAGGGTGGAATACCAAAGAAACTTGGAGACCCCGGCGTACCTACTATACCTTGCTCCATTAAAAGAAATTATATTAAAACTGCTTTATGTGATCTTGGAGCCGGTGTTAGTGTTATGCCTCTCTCTTTATATCGTAGACTTGACTTGAATAAGTTGACACCTACTGAAATATCTTTGCAAATGGCTGATAAATCAACTGCTATACCTGTTGGTATTTGTGAGGATGTGCCCGTTGTGGTTGCAAACGTTACTATTTTAACGGACTTTGTTATACTTGATATTCCCGAGGATGATGGTATGTCTATTATTCTTGGAAGACCTTTTCTTAATACTGCAGGGACTGTTACTGATTGCAACAAAGGCAATGTCACTTTTCATGTTAATGGTAATGAGCATACGGTACACTTTTCGAGGAAACAACCTCAAGTTCATAGTATCAACTCTATTGGAAAAATTCTATCGATTATATTTGGAGGTTTTGAATTTCCTCTTCCTACTGTCAAGAAGAAATATGATATTCTTATTATTGGGGATGTGCATATCCCCGTTGAGGTAACTTAGTGTTATTCGAATTTCTCTGGTTTCATGATTATCGGAATGAGTTTGTTAACAAGACTTGATCAACCTTGTTAGTGGATTCTTTTTGATGAGCATGAGATGGATGAAACTAGAAGCACAACCTTCTGTACCCTCTCTATATTTTCTGTTATTTAGATTAAATAAAGTAAAAAATAGTATTTTCTATCTGTTTCCTGACTTACCTGTGCAATATAAAAATATCCCGAAAATAAAAGTCCTCAGAATGCCATGTCAATTTAATATGATTTTTTCGGGAATATTTGAGGATTTACTTTGCAAAAATTACCGCGGGAGGAGCTGCCACCTGGCCACGAGGGTGGTGGGCGCCCCCCCCTATAGGGTGCGCCCCCCTGCCTCGTGGGCCCACGGTGGCCCTCCTCCACTTATCCCAGCACCCATCTTCTTCCTCTATCTCACACAAACCCGAAAAACCAACTCAAGCACGAGTTCCAGCCACTTTTGTTGTGATTTTCGATCTCCTTGCTCAAAGCACCTCTCTCAAAATTGCTTGGGGAGATTGTTCCTTGGTATGTGACTACTCCATTGGTCCAATTAGTTTTTGTTCTAATGCTTTATTCTTTGCAAATTTGTGCTGCATAGATGACCATGGTCTTGAGCTTGCGTGTCAAATTTATATGGTTCCAAGTAGTTCTAATGCTTGATATAGGCTCTAGGCACTTGTAGGAGTAGTTGCTATCAGTTTTATTGAGTTCGGTTCACTTTTATTTTGAAGTTACTAAAAATTTCAGAATTTTTCAAAGAAAAACAATATGTTTAGGAAGATGTTCCAAGGTGGTTCCTCTAAGAAGCAAGGACCCAGGATTGCTATGCGCGATGCTGACGAGGATCCACCAAGAGACGCTCCAGTACAGCCCTACGAATGGCCGTCGGAAAATTTTATGGACCGTGCGGGAATTAAAGAAGAATTCAAAGCATATTTGCGCGATGCCGGTCTTGAGGATTTTGAGGCTAACAAATGCCCCCAGTATCATGATCTCACAAGTTCATTTGTGAGGAGGTTTGAGTATTCATCTTCGCGTAATTCTCCTTCAGTCATGCTTGATCTTTATGACAAATCTTATACCATGGACCTAGAGGATTTCACTTCTGCTTGCGAACTTCCATCATGGGGCAGTATTAGGGATCCCCCTAAATCTGAATTTAGAAACTTTCTTGCTAGTATAACTGTGGGGGAATCCAGAGACATAACGCAGGCTACCATAGGGAGCATTCACTTTCCTGCTATACATTATTTTGCTCTCTTCATCGGTAGATGCATAAATGCTAAGGATGAAGCATGTCACATGTGTGTCCCTGATCTTAGCATTCTTAGGAGTGCTGTGTTAGGAGACCAATCTTATCATATGGGAGCCATTATAGCTCGTAGGTTGCATCATAATAGACATAATGGAGATTTCTTTGGAGGAATTTATGCAACCCGCTTAGCTCATTTTCTTGAAATAGACATTCGTGAGGGTGATATGGAGTTGCCTCCTGCATATTTAGATTATAACTCTATGGCTTCACACCAGTTTGTCGAGAGGCCTGAATCACCTCTCTTGTATCGGTTAATTTTTGATAAATGACGTGTTTTCCGTATTACTCTCCCTGCTCCTGCCTTCTTTGATTCACAGACAAAAGGAAGATATGTTATTACCAGTGAGGAAGCAGAAGAGTACCAGAGGAGAGCGGAGGCAGCCCGACTCCATGCTGCAGCTCAGAAGGCGATAACCGCTGCACATCAGTATGATCCCAACTATCCTTCCTCGTCATAGTACGACCCCAACAACTATTATTATGGATATCCGCCAGGCCAGCCATGGCCATAGACCAACTTAGGCCAAAATCCTAAGCTTGGGGGAGTACGTATTTCTCACCGACATTACATTTATGTTCACACACACTCATTGCTAGATGTCGGTGCTCATACTTTTTCACTGTAATATCCATGCTAGTTTATTTTCTTTTTGCTGCTTTCTTCTTGTGTGTTTGTTAAAACCTTAAGAAAAACCAAAAAATTAGTAGTAGTTTGTTTTTCTGTTGTAGTAGTAATAATTAAAAAGAAAACCCAAAAATATTTCCTGTTCTTCTTTTGCTTGTTGGGAGCTTTCCCGTGTAAATAGTTTTATTTCTTTTCTTTTATTTGGGGGTCAGTAGGAGAAGACCATAATTAAATTGTTGAAGTGGCTCTTATATGCATTATTGTTGATTTAACCAAGAGCCCATATTGCCTTGTCCTCTCCTGTTTATTGAATGCTCGCAGATTCCAGCTTAGTCCAATGCACGTGCACTCTTATTATTATTCACACCGTTCGGACGTGCAAGTGAAAGGCAATTATGATGATATATGATGGACTGACTGAGATGAGAAAAGCTGGTATGAACTCAAAATCTTTTGTTTTTGTAAATATGATAAGCCCGTCGTTCTTGATTCAGCTTATTATGAATAAACATGTTTGCAATAACAATTAGAGATCAGAGTTGCTTGTGCCATGCTTGATTAGCTATGAGTTATAATGATTTACCTTGTATACCGACATGCTATTGAGATGATTATGATGTGGTATGATGGGGTGGTATCCTCTTTTGAATGATTTAAGTGACTTAAATTGGCACATTTTCACGCATGTAGTTGAAACAAAATCAACATAGCCTTCACGATATTTATGTTCATGGTGGATTATATCCTACTCATGCTTGCATCCAATGTTTATTAATTTTAATGCATGTACATGGCTGTTGTCGCTCTCTAGTTGGTCGCTTCCCAGTCTTTTGCTAGCCTTCACTTGTACTAAGCGGGAATACTGCTTGTGCATCCAATCCCTTTAACCGCAAAGTTATTCCAGATGAGTCCACCATACCTTCCTATATGCGGTATCTACCTGCCGTTCCAAGTAAATTTGTATGTGCCAAACTCTAAACCTTCAAATAAACATTCTGTTTTGTATGCTCGAATAGCTCATGTATCAACAAAGGCCGTCCTTATCTTCCGTGTTAGGCGGGTTATTCTCAAGAGGAGTGGACTCCGCTCCTCACTCACGAGAAAATGGCTGGTCACCAGGATGCCCAGTCCCATGCTTTATGCAAACTAAATCAAAATTAATTGCAAACAAAACTCCCCCTGGGACCTGATGTATGTTGGAGGCACTCATTGTTTCGAGCAAGCCATGGATTGATGCTTGTTGGTGGAGGGGGAGTATAAACTTTACCATTCTGTTTGGGAACCGCCTATAATGTGTTTAGCATGGAAGATATCGCCATCTCTTAGTTGTTACGTTGACAATGAAAGTACATCGCTCAAAATACAATTTATCTCTATTTCAAAACCGAGCTCTGGCACCTCTACAAATCCCTGCTTCCCTCTGCGAAGGGCCTATCCATTTACTTTTATGTTGAGTCATCACCCTCTTATTAAAAAGCACTAGCTGGAGAGCACAACCGTCATTTGCATTCATCACTGTTAATTTATATTGGGTATGACTATGATTGGATCTCTTTTACCATGAATTACAATGTATAGTCAGTCCTTGATCTTTAAAGGTGCTCTGCATTTATGTTTTGCGGTCTTAGAAAGGGCTAGCGAGATACCATCTTGTTATATCATATTATGATTGTTTTGAGAAAGTGTTGTCATCCGAGATTTATTATTATGACTTGCTAGTTGATTATGCTATTGATATGAGTAATGATGAGACCTGAGAATTATTGCAAGTGTGGTTAGTTATGATCTATGTTGAAAACTTGAATGCTGGCTTGACATAGTTACAACAACAAGAGCAAACAGAGTTTGTAAAAGTTTTTCTTTCTTTCTTTCAGTTTGTCAACTGAATTGCTTGAGGACAAGCAAGGGTTTAAGCTTGGGGGAGTTGATACGTCTTCGTCGTATCTACTTTTCCAAAAACTTTTGCCCTTGTTCTGGACTCTAACTTGTATGATTTGAATGGAACTAACCCGGACTGACGCTGTTTTCAGCAGAATTACCATGGTGTTATTTTATGTGCAGAAAACAAATATTCTCGGAATGACTTGAAACTCCACGGAACATCTTACAAAAAACAATAAAAAATCCTCGCCAAAGATGAAGACCAGGGGGCCCACACCCTTCTCATGAGGGTGGGGGGCGCCCCCCCCCCCCCCCCGTAGGGCGCGCCCCCTACCTTGTGGGCCCCCTGTTGCGTCTCCAACTCCAACTCCACCTCCATATATTGAGTTTTGATGAGAAAAAAATTAGAGAGAAGAAATCATCACGTTTTACGATACGGAGCCGCTGCCAAGCCCTAAAACCTCTCGGGAGGGCTGATCTCGAGTCCGTTCGGGGCTCCGGAGAGGGGGATTCGTCGCCGTCGTCATCATCAACCATCCTCCATCACCAATTTCATGATGCTCACCGCCATGCGTGAGTAATTGCATCGTAGGCTTGCTGGACGGTGATGGGTTGGATGAGATTTATCATGTAATCGAGTTAGTTTTGTTAGGGTTTGATCCCTAGTATCCATTATGTTCTGAGATTGATGTTGCTATGACTTTGCTATGCTTAATGCTTGTCACTAGGGCCCGAGTGCCATGATTTCAGATCTGAACATATTATGTTTTCATGAATATATGTGAGTTCTTGATCCTATCTTGCAAGTCTATAGTCACCTACTATGTGTTATGATCCGGCAACCCTGAAGTGACAATAATCGGGACCACTCCCGGTGATGACCATAGTTTGAGGAGTTCATGTATTCACTATGTGCTAATGCTTTGTTCCGGTTCTCTATTAAAAGGAGGCCTTAATATCCCTTAGTTTCCAATAGGACCCCACTGCCACGGGAGGGTAGGACAAAAGATGTCATGCAAGTTCTTTTCCATAAGCACGTATGACTATATACGGAATACATGCCTACATTACATTGATGAATTGGAGCCAGTTCTGTGTCACCCTATGTTATGATTGTTACATGATGAACCGCATCCGGCATAATTATCCATCACTGATCCGGTGCCTACGTGTTTTCCATATACTGGTTTACGCTTATTTACTTTCCCGTTGCTACTATTACAATCACTACAAAATACCAAAAACATTACTTTTGTTGTCCTTACTTTTGTTGCCGCTACCACCACTATCATATTACTTTGCTACTAAACACTTTGCTGCAGATACTAAGTTTCCAGGTGTGGTTGAATTGACAACTCAGCTGCTAATACTTGAGAATATTCTTTGGCTCCCCTTGTGTCGAATCAATAAATTTGGGTTGAATACTCTACCCTAGAAAGTTGTTGTGATCCCCTATACTTGTGGGTTATCACCCCTCCAGCCTCCATGGGCTACTTTTCATCCACCGTCGACCTTCTCCAGCCTCCACCTGCGACTGTTCATCCACGGGCTCCTGTTCATCCAGCCTCCACCACGCGCTACTCCACCTGCTACTGTTCAACCAGCCCTCTCCACGGGCTCCTGTTCAACCAGCCCTCTCCACGGGCTCCTATTCAACCACCCCTCCACGGGCTATGCTACCTCTTGAGCAATGCGTTGGTTTTCCCTTGAAGAGGAAAGGGTGATGCAGCAAAGCAGCGTAAGTATTTCCCTCAGTTTTTGAGAACCAAAGTATCAATCCAGTAGGAGGCCACGCACGAGTCCCTCGCACCTACACAAACAAATAAACTCCTCGCAACCAACGCGATAAAGGGTTTGTTAATCCCTTCACGGTCACCTACGAGAGTGAGATCTGATAGATATGATAAGATAATATTTTTGGTATTTTTATGATAAAGAGAAATAAAGATGCAAGTAAAATAAATGGCAAAGGAAATAACTAAGTATTGGAAGATTAATATGATGGAAAATAGATTCGGGGGCCAAAGGTTTCACTAGAGGCTTCTCTCGAGAGCATAAGTATTATGGTGGGTGAACAAATTACTGTTTAGCAATTGGCAGAATTGAGCATAGTTATGAGAATATCTAGGTATGATCATGTATATAGGCATCACGTCCGAGACTAGTAGACCGACTCCTGCCTACATCTACTACTATTACTCCACACATCGACCGCTATCCAGCATGCATCTAGAGTATTAAGTTCAAGAGAACAGAGTAACGCTTTAAGCACGATGACATGATGTAGATGGATAAACTCATGCAATATGATATAAACCCCATCTTGTTATCCTTGATGGCAACAATACAATACGTGCCTTGCTGCCCCTACTGTCACTGGGAAAGGACACCACAAGATTGAACCCAAAGCTAAGCACTTCTCCCATTGCAAGAAAGATCAATCTAGTAGGCCAAACCAAACTGATAATTTGAAGAGACTTGCAAAGATAACCAATCATACATAAAAGAATTCAGAGAATATTCAAATATTGTTCATAGATGAACTTGATCATAAACCCACAATCCATCGGTCTCAACAAACACACCACAAAAGAAGATTACATCGAATAAATCTCCGCAAGAGAGGGGGAGAACTTTGTATTGAGATCCAAAAAGAGAGAAGAAGCCATCTAGCTAATACCTGTAGACCCTTAGGTCTGAAGTAAACTACTCACACTTCATCGGAGGGGCAATGGTGTTGATGTAGAAGCCCTTCGTAATCGATACCCCCTCCGACGGAGCTCCGAAAAAGGCACCGAGATGGGATCTCGTGGATACAGAAAGTTACGGTGGTGGAATTAGGGTTTTGGCTCCGTATCTGGTAGTTTGGGGGTATGTAGGTATATATAGGAGGAAGGAGTACGTCGGTGGAGCAATGTGGGCCCCATGAGGGTGGAGGGTGCGCCTGGGGGGTTGGCGCGGCCCCTACCTCGTGCCTTCCTGGTTGATGTCTTGACGTAGGGTCCAAGTCCTCTGGATCACGTTTGTTCCGAAAATCACGTTCCCGAAGGTTTCATTCCGTTTGGACTCCGTTTGATATTCTTTTTCTGCGAAACTCTGAAATAGGCAAAAAACAACAATTCTGGGCTGGGCCTCCGGTTAATAGGTTAGTCCCAAAAATAATATAAAAGTGTATAATAAAGCCCAATAATGTCCTAAACAGGATATAATATAGCATGGAACAATCAAAAATTATTGATACGTTGGAGACGTATCAGGCTACTGTTCATCCTGCGCTTCACCGTCTACTGTTCATCCTGCCCTCCACGCGGTGGTCCTGCTCATCGTGCCCTCCACGGGGTCCTGTTCATCCAGCCCCAACCGGCTCGATCGATTAGGGTAATGTTCATCCAGAGGCAACACCACGGGGTCCTGTTCATCCACCCCCACCAGGAACTGTTCATCCACCCCCCCCCCCCCCCGCAACGCTAACTGTTCATCCAGAGGCGGCATCGATCGGCTTTAGTTAGCAGCAGTAGCGAAGGAATCGGTCGATCAGATTCATTTAATAGCCATCGATCGATCGCTTGGGTTCAGTAACGCGTAGTCTGCAGTGCAATCGCCCGGGTTCAGTTAGAGCTCAACGCCTCGCACATACGCGTGTACGTATGAGAGAAACGCGCATCACTCGGCCCCCGACCACCCACCGTAACCGGGGACTCCCCGATATTTTCCGCGCCCTCGCTTCTACCATGGTTTTTTCCGTCATGGACGGCCCAAAGAATGTCATGCAGCTGCGTCTCCGGCCCGCCCAGGACGAAAAGCCCATTTTCTGTCATGATTTTTTGTGATAGAAGTAGGACCCCACCACATCTATGATGATACTGTGTTTTGTCATAATTATTGTCATAGAAGTGTCATAAGTATGACAGAAAAAAATCGGCCCAAAATGTCATGGATGTGTCTTTTTTTGTAGTGCTCCCAGGAGGCGTGTGGCAACCGGTCTCAGTAGCAGCGCGATGCAAAGGAAGGTCAAGGGTGCAGGTTTCATCGGATAGGGTGCAGCGTACTCAAGGAAAGATAAAATCATGATGAGGCAGGAGTCCAGGGAGTTAACTTGCATGCGGTCAGCGGATCAAATTTACAAGGTGATACGTGCGATGGGTGTGCATGTTCGTCAGGGGACAAGTGTGTTGTTGTTCATGATGATTAAATAAAAGGAAAAGAAGAGACTTGTGCATGCATAGGTCCGTGGGAGACTTGGTTTGGCAAGACCGGACAAATCATGACAGACTTGAATCGGTTTCCCTGTGGAGAAAGGAAAATAAAGGTCGGGTATCTAGCATTAATAAAAGGCTGGGCGACGAGGCAACGAATGCATAGAAAATAGTCTACAGTTTCGGAAATAGGTGGAGCAGTTGGTTTCAATGGAGAGCAAGTTCATTTGCACGTCGGCAAGGCTTCACGCTATTTTCTAAAGGGCGAACAGGGACATTGTGCTGGTCATATTTGTTGGTAGATCGCGGACTGCGGGGTGGCTTCAGACGAGGAATACGGGATTAGTGATCTTTTTCGTGAGGAAGTCGCAGAGGAAAACAAGAGCGGTAAGACTGGCGGCAACAGGTCGGTTAGATCGCTGCTCATGGCACCGGGGTTCACCAAGTTTGATTTGGAGAAATTTGATGGCACGGGTAACTTCGGTCTATGGAAGACAAGAGTTAAGGATATTCTGGCGCAGCAGGGAATCTTGAAGGGTTTGCAGGAGACGAAGCCAGCCAAGGTTGACAACGATGCGTGGGAGGGTATGCAAGTGCAGGCGGTCGCTACCATGCGGCTTTGTCTTGTGGATCAGGTCATGTATCATGTCATGGACGACGATACTCCTAAGGGAATTTGGGACAAGTTGGCAAATCATTATATGTCCAAGTCAGCGACCAATAAGCTGTATTTGAAGCAAAAGTTCTATAGGCTGAAGATGCAGGAGGGGTCAGATCTTGTGGAGCATGTGAATGCCTTTAATCAGTTGGTCATGGATCTAGCGCGTCCATATGTGGAGATTGATGATGAGGATAAGGCACTACTTCTTCTTGTTTCATTGCCACCATCCTATGAGCATTTGGTCATTTACGTTGACACATGAAAAGACAACCATCAATAATGAGGAAGTCACTGCGGCGTTGCTTGGACATGAGTTGATGAAGCAAAAGAATGCTACAGAGGAGAGTACTCGAGGTTTGGGGTTGGAAGTTAAAGGTTATCAGCTCAGGAAGGGACAAGAGGCAGAGAAGAAAAATAAGAAAAAGGTGCGGTGCTACAGGTGCAAGGACTGGGGACATGTAAAGAGGGAATGCCCAGAACTGAAGGGTGGGGCAAGTGCTAATGTGGCTACTCGTGGTGATGACTGAGATAGCAGTAGTGATGTTCTCGTAGTATCAAACAGTCGGTCAACAAAAGTTGAAGCGTAGATGTTGGATTCAGCTTGCTCTTTTCATGCGACACCCAACAGGGAGTGGTTCTCTTTGTACAAGTCTGGTGAGTTTGGTTTAGCCTATGTGGACGATGACATGGGTTATCGTGTTGCTGGAGTAGGTGACATCAAAATCAAGATGTTTGACAGAGTTGAGCGGATGCTTCGGGGATTCAGGCATGCGTCAGGGCTAAGGAGGAATCTAATTTCGCTTGGCGTTCTTCATGATGGTGGTATGGAATTCTGTTTCGATCGGGATAAGAAGACCGTGAAAATCATGGAAGATGGGGTAACTGTGATGATAGGAGAGAGGACGGCTTCACATCTTTACAAGTTGCAAGGGAGCACTATTGTAGGTGGAGCCATGGAGAGTGGAGCTGCAGGAGTAGTAGTGGAGTCCCACGGTGGTGGCGGGTCTGACCCGTCGGGTAGCTCTCGGTAAGCTACAAAGAAGACAACCCAAGTCCGGAGTACATGGAGATTCGAGCATGGACGACTTCTAAGTGGTGGAGAATATTCGCCAAGGTGGAGTTTGTTATATTTGTGTCGAATATATTATGTACGCAAGGGGTTACGTGGACTTGGAGTTGTAATAGGTGTGGTTAGGTACGTGTTGTGTAGGAGTCGGACACTTGTATCCTAGGCCTCTTATATACGGAGGGGGACCACACACTGTAACCCATGACGACTTGATAGCAACAGGTACGTGGGGGAGCCGACGGCTTGTGCCGGCGCCCGGGCGGCCGGTGTTGCAGTATCTTGGGGAGGAGCGCCTGTAATCATGCCGCGGGGATGTAGCCATATCGGTGAACCTCGTTAACAAATATCGTGCCTCGGTGTGTCGTCTATGATCTTGCATTAGCGTTTTATTCTAACAATATATCTTGTCATTTACAGTGGAAGGCTTCGAGCAGATAGGTGCTGATGAACCCAATGATGATAATGGACCTACGGACATATCTGTAGATGATGATAACAAGGACTTGGACGACGAGGAAGTTGATGTTGGAGAACGTAGCAGAAATTCAAAAAAATTCTACGTGTCACCAAGATCTATCTATGGAGAAACCAACAACGAGGGGAAGGAGAGTGCATCTACATACCCTTGTATATCGCTACGCGGAAGCGTTCAAGAGAACGGGGTTGAAGGAGTCGTACTCGTCGTGATCCAAATCACCGGAGATCCTAGTGCCGAACGGACGGCACCTCCGCGTTCAACACACGTACAGCCCGGTGACGTCTCCCATGCCTTGATCCAGCAAGGAGAGAGGGAGAGGTTGAGGAAGACTCCATCCAGCAGCAGCACAACGGCGTGGTGGTGGTGGAGGAGCGTGGTACTCCAGCAGGGCTTCGCCAAGCACCGCAAGAGACGAGGAGGGAGAGGGGTAGGGCTGCGCCAAGAAGGAGAGGAACTCATGTGTCTTGGGCAGCCCAAACCTCAAGTATATATAGGGGGAGGGGAGGGGCTGCGCCCCCACCTAGGATTCCCTCCCTAGGGTGGCGGCAGCCCCCAGATCCCATCTGGGTGGCGGCCACAAGGGGGGAGGGGGAGGCGCACCTGGGGTGGGCCTTAGGGCCCATCTGCCCTAGGGTTTGCCCCCCTTCCTCCCCTTAGGCGCCTTGGGCCCTTGTGGGGGGGCGCACCAGCCCACCTGGGGCTGGTCCCCTCCCACACTTGGCCCATGCAGCCCTCCGGGGCTTGTGGCCCCACTTGGTGGACCCCCGGGACCCTCCCGGTGGTCCCGATACGTTACCGATAAAACCCGAAACTTTTCCGGTGACCAAAACAGGACTTCCCATATATAAATCTTTACCTCCGGACCATTCTAGAACTCCTCGTGACGTCCGGGATCTCATCCGGGACTCCGAACAACATTCGGTAACCACATACAAACTTCCTTTATAACCCTAGCGTCATCGAACCTTAAGTGTGTAGACCCTACGGGTTCGGGAACCATGCAGACATGACTGAGACGTTCTCCGGTCAATAACCAACAGCGGGATCTGGATACCCATGTTGGTTCCCACATGTTCCACGATGATCTCATCGGATGAACCACGATGTCGAGGATTCGATCAATCCCGTATACAATTCCCTTTGTCTAGCGGTACGATACTTGCCCGAGATTCGATCGTCGATATCCCGATACCTTGTTCAATCTCGTTACCGGCAAGTCTCTTTACTCGTTCCATAACACATCATCCCGTGATCAACTCCTTGATCACATTGTGCACATTATGATGATGTCCTACTGAGTGGGCCCAAAGATACCTCTCCGTTTACACGGAGTGACAAATCCCAGTCTCGATTCGTGCCAACCCAACAGACACTTTCGGAGATACCTGTAGTGTACCTTTATAGCCACCCAGTTATGTTGTGACGTTTGGCACACCCAAAGCACTCCTACGGTATCCGGGAGTTGCACAATCTCATGGTCTAAGGAAATGATACTTGACATTAGAAAAGCTTTAGCATACGAACTACATGATCTTGTGCTAGGCTTAGGATTGGGTCTTGTCCATCACATCATTCTCCTAATGATGTGATCCCATTATCAACGACATCCAATGTCCATGGTCAGGAAACCGTAACCATCTATTGATCAACGAGCTAGTCAACTAGAGGCTTACTAGGGACATGGTGTTGTCTATGTATCCACACATGTATCTGAGTTTCCTATCAATACAATTCTAGCATGGATAATAAACGATTATCATGAACAAGGAAATATAATAATAACCAATTTATTATTGCCTCTAGGGCATATTTCCAACAGTCTCCCACTTGCACTAGAGTCAATAATCCAGTTCACATCGATATGTGATTAACACTCAAGGTTACATCCCCATGTGACCAACACCCAAAGAGTTCTGGGTTTGATCATGTTATGCTTGTGAGAGAGGTTTCAGTCAACGGGTCTGCAACATTCAGATCCGTATGTACTTCGCAAATTTCTATGTCATCTTGTAGATGCAACTACTACGCTACATTTGGAGTCATTTCAAATAACTGTTCTACTTGGAGCTATTCTAAATTGTTGCTCCATTATACGTATCCGGTATCTCTACTCAGAGCTATCCGGATAGGTGTTAAGCTTGCATCGACGTAACTCTTTACGTCGAACTCTTTATTACCTCCATAACCGAGAAACATATCCTTATTCCTCTAAGAATAATTTAGACCGCTATCTGGTGATCTACTCCTAGATTACCTTTGTACCCTCTTGCCAGATATGTGGCAAGGCACACATCAGGTGCGGTACTCATCATGGCATACCGTATAGAGCCTATGAAAAAAGCATAGGGGACGACCTTCGTCCTTCCTCTTTCTTCTGCCGTGGTCGAGCTTTAAGTCTTAACTTCATACCTTACAACTCAGGCAAGAACTCCTTCTTTGACTGATCCATCTTGAACACCTTCAAGATCATGTCAAGGTATGTGCTCACTTGAAAGTACCATTAAGCGTTTTGATCTATCATTATAGATCTTGATGCTCAATGTTCAAGTAGCTTAATCCAGGCTTTCCATTGAAAAACACTTTCCAAATAACCCTATATGCTTTCAGAAATTCTACGTCATTTCTGATCAACAATATGTCAACAACATATATTCATCAGAAATTCTATAGTGCTCCCACTCACTTCTTTGGAAATACAAGTTTCTCATAAACTTTGTATACACCCAAAATCTTTGATCATCTCATCAAAGCATACATTCCAACTCCGAGATGCTTACTCCAGTCCTTAGAAGGATTGCTGGAGCTTTGCATACTTATTAGCATCTTTCAGGATTGACAAAACCTTCCGGTTGTATCACATACAACCTTTCCTCAAGAAAATCGTCGAGGAAACAATGTTTTGACATCCTATCTGCAAGATTTCATAAATAATGCAGTAATCGCTAATATAATTCCAACAGACTCTTAGCATCGCTATGAGTGAGAAATTCTCATCGTAGTCAACTCCTTGAACTTGTCAGAAAACATCTTAACGACAAGTCGAGCTTTCTTAATGGTGATACTTACCATCATTGTCCGTCTTCCTTTTAAAATCCATATGTACCTAATAGCCTTACGACCATCAAGTAGTTCTTCCAAAGTCTACACTTCGTTTTCATATATGGATCCTCTCTCGGATTTTATGGCCTCGAGCCATTTATCGGAATCCAGGCCCACCATCACTTCTCCATAGCTCGTAGGTTCATTGTTGTCTAGCAACATGACTTCCAAGACAGGATTACATACCACTCTGAAGTAGTACGCATCCTTGTCATCCCACGAGGTTTGTTAGTGACTTGATCTGAAGTTTCATGATCACTATCATAAGCTTCCACTTCAATTGGTGTAGGTGCCACAGGAACAACTCTTTGTGCCCTGCTATACACTAGTTGAAGTGACGGTTCAATAACCTCATCAAGTCTCCACCATCCTCCCACTCAATTCCTTCGAGAGAAACTTTTCCTCGAGAAAGGACCCGATTCTAGAAACAATCCCTTATTGCTTTCGGATCTGAGACAGGAGGTATACCCAACTGTTTTGGGTGTCCTATGAAGATGCATTTATCCGCTTTGGGTTCGAGCTTATCAGCCTGAAACTTTTTCACATAAGCGTCGCAGCCCCAAACTTTTAAGAAATGACAGCTTAGGTTTCTCTAAACCATAGTTCATACGGTGCCATCTCATCGGAATTACGTGGTGCCCTATTTAAAGTAAATGTGGTTGTCTCTAATGCCTAACCCATAAACTATCGTGGTAATTCGATAAGAGACATCATGGTATGCATCATATCCAATAGGGTGCGGTTATGATGTTCGGACACACCATCACACTATGGTGTTCCAGGCTGTATTAGTTGTGAAACAATTTCCACAATGTCTTAATTCTGTGCCAAACTCGTAATTCAGATATTCATCTCTATGATCATATCATAGATCTTTTATCCTCTTGTCACGACGATCTTTCAACTTCACCCTGAAATTACTTGAACCTTTCAATAATTCAGACTCATGATTCATCAAGTAAATATACTCAACATCTACTCAAATCATCTGTGAAGTAAGAACATAACGATATCCACTACATGCCTCAGCACTCACTGGACTGCACACATCAAAATGTATTACTTCCAACAAGTTGCTTTCTAGTTCCATTTTACTGAAAACGAGGCTTTCAGTCATCTTGTCCATGTGGTATTATTTGCATGTCTCAAGTGATTCAAAATCAAGTGAGTCCAAACGGTCCATTTGCATGGAGTTTCTTCATGCATACACACAAATAGACATGGTTCGCATGTCTCAAACTTTTCAAAACGAGTGAGCCCAAAGATCCATCAACATGGAGCTTCTTCATGTGTTTTATACCGATATGACTTACGTGGCAGTGCCACAAGTAGGTGGTACTATCATTACTATCTTATATCTTTTGGCATGAACATGTGTATCACTACGATCGAGATTCAATAAACCATTCATTTTAGGTGCAAGACCATTGAAGGTATTATTCAAATAAACAGAGTAACCATTATTCTCCTTAAATGAATAACCGTATTGCGATAGACATAATCCAATCATGTCTATGCTCAACGCAAACACTAATCTCGATGGTAGAGGGAGCGTGCGATGCTTGATCACATCAAGCTTGGGAAAAACTTTCAACACATATCGTCATCTCACCTTTTAGCTAGTCTCCGTTTATTCCGTAGCCTTTTGTTTCGAGTTACTAACACTTAGCAACCGAGCCGGTATCTAATACCATGGTGCTACTAGGAGTACTAGTAAAGTACACATTATAATGCATATCCAATATACTTCTGTCGACCTTGCCAGCCTTCTCATCTACCAAGTATCTAGGGTGGTTCTGCTTCAGTGACTGTTCCCCTTATTACAGAAGCACTTAGTCTCGGGCTTGGGTTCAACTTTGGGTTTCTTCACTAGAACAGCAGCTGATTTGCCGTTTCATGAAGCATCCCTTCTTGCCCTTGCCCTTCTTGAAACTAGTGGTTTCACCAACCATCAACAATTGATGCTCCTTCTTGATTTCTACTTTTGTGGTGTCAAACATCGCGAATATCTCAAGGATCATCATATATGTCCCTGATATATTATAGTTCATCACGAAGCTCTAGCAGCTTGGTGGTAATGACTTCGGAGAAACATCACTATCTCATCTGGAAGATCAACTCCCACTCGATTCAAATGATTGTTGTACTCAGACAATCTGAGCACAAGCTCAACAATTGAGCTTTTCTCCCTTAGTTTGCAGGCTAAGAAAAATCGTCGGAGGTCTTATACCTCTTGACGTGGGCACGAGCCTGAAATCCCAATTTCAGCCCTCGAAACATATCATATGTTTCGCGACGTTTCAAAAACGTCTTCGGTGCCTCAACTCTAAACCGTTTAACTGAACTATCACGTAGTTATCAAAATGTGTATGTCAGATGTTCGCGACATCCACAGACGACGTTCGAGGTTCAGCACACTGAGCGATGCATTAAGGACATAAGCCTTTTATGAAGCAATGAGGACAATCCTCAGTTTACGGACCTAGTCCGCATAATTGCTACTATCAACTTTCAACTAAATTTTCTCTAGGATCATATCTAAACAGTAGAACTGAAGCGCGAGTGACGACATAATTTGCGAAGACCTTTTGACTATGTTCAGGATAATTAAGTTCATCTTATGAACTCCCACTCAGATAGACATCCCTCTAGTCATCTAAGTGATTACATGATCCGAGTCAACTAGGCCGTGTCCGATCATCACGTGAGACGGACTAGTCATCATCGGTGAACATCTTCATGTTGATCGTATCTACCATACGACTCATGTTCGACCTTTCGGTCTCTTGTGTTCTGAGGCCATGTCTGTACATGCTAGGCTCGTCAAGTCAACCTAAGTGTTTCTCGTGTGTAAATCTGTCTTACACCCATTGTATGTGAACGTTAGAATCTATCAGACCCGATCATCACGTGGTGCTTCGAAACAACGAACTGTCGCAACGGTGCACAGTTAGGGGGAACACTTTCTTGAAATTATTATGAGGGATCATCTTATTTACTACCGTCGTTCTAAGTAAACAAGATGCAAAAACATGATAAACATCACATGCAATCAAATAATAGTGACATGATATGGCCAATATCATATAGCTCCTTTGATCTCCATCTTGGGGCTCCATGATCATCTTGTCACCGACATGACACCATGATCTCCATCATCATGATCTCCATCATCGTGTCTCCATGAAGTTGCTCGCCAACTATTACTTCTACTACTATGGCTACCGGTTAGCAATAAAGTAAAGTAATTACATGGCGTTGTTCAATGACACGCAGGTCATACAATAAATAAAGACAACTCCTATGGCTCCTGCCGGTTGTCATACTCATCGACATGCAAGTCGTGATTCCTATTACAAGAACATGATCAATCTCTTACATCACATATATCATTCATCACATCCTTTTGGCCATATCACATCACATGGCATACCCTGCAAAAACAAGTTAGACGTCCTCTAATTGTCGTTTGCATGTTTTACGTGGCTGCTATGGGTTTCTAGCAAGAACGTTTCTTACCTACGCAAAAGCCACAACGTGATATGCCAATTGCTATTTACCCTTCATAAGGACCCTTTTCATCGAATCCGATCCGACTAAAGTGGGAGAGACAGACACCCGCTAGCCACCTTATGCAACTAGTGCATGTCAGTCGGTGGAACTAGTCTCACGTAAGAGTACGTGTAAGGTCGGTCCGGGCCGCTTCATCCCACAATGCCGCCGAATCAAGATTGGACTAGTAACGGTAAGCATATTGAACAAAATCAACGCCCACAACTACTTTGTGTTCTACTCGTGCATAGAATCTACGCAATAGACCTAGCTCATGATACCACTGTTGGGGAACGCAGCAGAAATTCAAAATTTTCCTACGTGTCACCAAGATCTATCTATGGAGAAACCAGCAACGAAGGAAAGGAGAGTGCATCTACATACCCTTGTAGATCACTACGCGGAAGCGTTCAAGAGAACGGGGTTGAAGGAGTCGTACTCGTCGTGATCCAAATCACCGGAGATCCTAGTGCCGAACGGACGGCACCTCCGCGTTCAACACACGTACAGCCCGGTGACGTCTCCCATGCCTTGATCCAGCAAGGAGAGAGGGAGAGGTTGAGGAAGACTCCATCCAGCAGCAGCACAACGGCGTGGTGGTGGTGGAGGAGCGTGGTACTCCAGCAGGGCTTCGCCAAGCACCGCAAGAGACGAGGAGGGAGAGGGGTAGGGCTGCGCCAAGGAGAGGAACTCATGTGTCTTGGGCAGCCCAAACCTCAAGTATATATAGGGGGAGGGGAGGGGCTGCGCCCCCACCTAGGGTTCCCTCCCTAGGGGTGGCGGCAGCCCCCAGATCCCATCTGGGTGGCGGCCACAAGGGGGAGAGGGGGAGGCGCACCTGGGGTGGGCCTTAGGGCCCATCTGCCCTAGGGTTTGCCCCCCTTCCTCCCCTTAGGTGCCTTGGGCCCTTGTGGGGGGCGCACCAGCCCACCTGGGGCTGGTCCCCTCCCACACTTGGCCCATGCAGCCCTCCGGGGCTTGTGGCCCCACTTGGTGGACCCCCGGGACCCTCCTGGTGGTCTCGGTACGTTACCGATAAAACCCAAAACTTTTCCGGTGACCAAAACAGGACTTCCCATATATAAATATTTACCTCCGGACCATTCCGGAACTCCTCGTGGCGTCCGGGATCTCATCCGGGACTCCGAACAACATTCGGTAACCACATACAAACTTCCTTTATAACCCTAGCGTCATCGAACCTTAAGTGTGTAGACCCTACGGGTTCGGGAACCATGCAGACATGACTGAGACGTTCTCTGGTCCATAACCAACAGCGGGATCTGGATACCCATGTTGGTTCCCACATGTTCCACGATGATCTCATCGGATGAACCACGATGTCGAGGATTCGATCAATCCCGTATACAATTCCCTTTGTCTAGCGGTACGATACTTGCCCGAGATTCGATCGTCGGTATCCCGATACCTTGTTCAATCTCGTTACCGGCAAGTCTCTTTACTCGTTCCGTAACACATCATCCCGTGATCAACTCCTTGATCACATTGTGCACATTATGATGATGTCCTACCGAGTGGGCCCAGAGATACCTCTCCGTTTACATGGAGTGACAAATCCCAGTCTCGATTCGTGCCAACCCAACAGACACTTTCGGAGATACCTATAGTGTACCTTTATAGCCACCCAGTTACGTTGTGACGTTTGGCACACCCAAAGCACTCCTACGGTATCCGGGAGTTGCACAATCTCATGGTCTAAGGAAATGATACTTGACATTAGAAAAGCTTTAGCATATGAACTACATGATCTTGTGCTAGGCTTAGGATTGGGTCTTGTCCATCACATCATTCTCCTAATGATGTGATCCTGTTATCAACGACATCCAATGTCCATGGTTAGGAAACCATAACCATCTGTTGATCAACGAGCAAGTCAACTAGAGGCTTACTAGGGACATGGTGTTGTCTATGTATCCACACATGTATCTGAGTTTCCTATCAATACAATTCTAGCATGGATAATAAACGATTATCATGAACAAGGAAATATAATAATTACCAATTTATTATTGCCTCTAGGGAATATTTCCAACAGTTGACAAGGATATCCTAGATGATGGAGAGGAGCCGATTGATGACCTTGACCTGGCCAACAGACCTAACAGCTCGAAGAAACCTCCTGATGGAAAATAGACGAACAATGGCAATGGGACTGGTTTTCATTCGGCTACCATGATTGAAGCCTGTTACTCTCCTGTGAGAATGGACAAAGTGACTGATAAGGAAATACAAGCACAAGATATATGCTCTCCAATACCCTTCTCTGAAGCTGTCAAGATCCTGAGCATTCCTAGCAGTGAAGTGTGTGACACTCCTTCTGCAGTACCTGGGGGGCACACTACCACACCTATGTCCACTCAGAAAAATTACTGCTCTGATCCGCTAAAGGACCTGGATGATGCTGAATCTGATACTGCAAGTTAGGCTGCTGATTCTGAGGAGGAGTTGGGCACTTTTGATACCTCTATAATCAGTGGTGTGAAGATGATGGGCTTGGTGGAAAAACTGGCTCTGCCAAATGAGCAACCTGTTGCCAAAAGCAAGTGGGGCATGTTGTTGCTTCAAGACCTAGCACCAGGGCCCATAATAGACAGAATATCATGGAGAAAGTTGCTGCTTACAAAATGAAGAAGAACCTGGAAGTACCCACCACATTCAAAAGTAAGTCCTTTACTTCTGAATCATCATCTATTTTAGAGGCTTATGCTTCTCGGGTAATATTAAAATTGGTGATAATGACAAGGAGAAAAAACAGATCATTGATGATATCATTAGAGATGAAACTGAAAAATGCCTAGTTTTTGCTTCCCAGAACCCTGAGATATCCTTACCTGACAGTTTAGATACTGATATTTATAAACATAATGGAGTTTGTACTCCAAATAATGGCATTCTTAACACCAACACACCAGGGGGGCACTGCTGGTGAGGTAGGTGGTTCTGAGAATGTAGTGAGAGGTGGACTTTTTAGTCTGACACACCCCTTTAAGATCCCATGATTGGACTTTTCTAGAATATTAGAGGTCTAGGACAAAAAGGAAAACTTCAGTGCCTTTCTGATTTGGTAAATAAGTATAAACCTGATTTTTTAGGTTTTCAAGAGATTAAAAGAGAAACCTTATCTAATTCCTTCCTTCACACTTTGGTTGGGTCCACCACCTATGAGTGGCATATACTCCCTGCGGTGGGCTTTGCTGGTGGTATCCTTGTGGGTATTAAAACTAAATTTTTTTAGGTCCTTGATGTAAGTTTAAAGAAGTATTGCGTTATTATTTCCTTAAAATGTAAGACTGATGGCTTTTGCTGGCATCTAATTGTAGTATATGGTATAGCCTATGTTGTCGATAAGGTCGACTTTATTGCTGAATTGCATGAAAGTATGGAAGGCTTATGCTATCATGTCTTGTTTGGGGGAGATTATAACCTGATTAGGGAGGCTAAAGAAAAAACTTCTGGCAATATTAATAACTCTTGGGCTTTTCTGTTTAACAACTGGATTAATAAATGCGGCTCGATGGAATACAAACTGTCCAACAGGGTTTTTACCTGGAGTAATAACCAAGATAACTGTGACGCCCCAAGACCAGAGCTTCAGACGTCTTCCATGTTTTCCGAGTTTCATCGTGTGAGTTGTTGGTTTGTTGCTTTCATCATTGCATCTTTTGCATTGCATCATGTCATCATGTCTTTTAATTTTGTAAAACTCATCTAAATAAAATGCATAGATCTTTGATCTATTTAAATCAAGGGAAGGGTGACTTCTCTTTATAACGTATCCTCCTAATAGTAGGGAGCTGATACGTCTCCAACGTATCTATAATTTTTGATTGCTCCATGCTATATTATCTACTGTTTTGGACTATATTGGGCTTTATTTTCCACTTTTATATTATTTTTGGGACTAACCTATTAACCGGAGGCCCAGCCTAGAATTGCTGTTTTTTTGCCTATTTTAGTGTTTCGGACAAACGGAATATCAAACGGAGTCCAAACGGAATAAAATCTTCGGGAACGTGATTTTCTCACCGAACGTGATCCAGGAGACTTGGACCCTGCTCCAAGGAAAAAAAGAGGCGGTCACGAGGCTGGGGGCGCGCCCCCTGCCTTGTGGGCCCCTCGTTGCTCCTCCAGCGTACTTCTTCCTCCTATATATACACACGTACCCTCAAACGATCAGAACAGGAGCCAAAAACCTAATTCCACCGCCGCAACTTTCTGTATCCACGAGATCCCATCTTGGGGCCTGTTCCGGAGCTCCGCCGGAAGAGGGTCATCATCACAGAGGGCTTCTACATCATCATAGCCTCTCCGATGAAGTGTGAGTAGTTTACCTCAGACCTTCGGGTCCATAGTTAGTAGCTAGATGGCTTCTTCTCTCTCTTTGAATCTCAATACAAAGTTCTCCCCCTCTCTTGTGGAGATCTATTCGATGTACTCTTCTTTTTGCGGTGTGTTTGTTGAGACCGATGAATTGTGGGTTTATGATCAAGTCTATCTATGAATAATATTTGAATCTTCTCTGAATTCTTTTATGTATGATTGGTTATCTTTGCAAGTCTCTTCGAATTATCCGTTTGGTTTGGCCAACTAGATTGGTAGTTCTTGCCATGGGTAAGTGCTTAGCTTTGGGTTCGATCTTGCGGTGTCCTTACCCAGTGACAGAAGGGGCAGCAAGGCACCTATTGTATCGTTGCCATCGAGGATAACAAGATGGGGTTTATTTCATATTGCATGAATTTATCTCTCTACATCATGTCATCTTGCTTAAGGCATTACTCTGTTTTTAACTTAATACTCTAGATGCATGCTGGATAGCGGTCGATGAGTGGAGTAATAGTAGTAGATGCAGAATCATTTTGATCTACTTGTCACGGACGTGATGCCTATATACATGATCATGCCTAGATATTCTCATAACTATGCTCAATTCTGTCAATTGCTCAACAGTAATTTGTTCGCCCACCGTAGAATACTTATGCTCTTGAGAGAAGCCACTAGTGAAACCTATGGCCCCCGGGTCTATTCTCATCATATCAATCTCCATTACTTTAATCTTGCTTTGCTTTTTACTTTGCTTTTACTTTTACCAAAAATATCAAAAATATTATATCTATCAGATCTCACTCTCGTAAGTGACCGTGAAGGGCTTGACAACCACTAATCGCGTTGGTTGCGAGTAGCTATCGCTTTGTGCAGGTACGAGGGACTTGAGCGTGGGCTCCTACTGGATTGATACCTTGGTTCTCAAAAACTGAGGGAAATACTTACGCTACTCTGTTGCATCATCCCTTCCTCTTCGGGTAAAACCAACGCAAGCTCAAGACGTAGCAAGAAGGACTTCTGGCGCCATTGCCGGGAAGTCTACGCAAAAAGTCAACATACCAAGTACCCATCACAATCCCTATCTCTCACATTACATTATTTGCCATTTGCCTCTCGTTTTCCTCTACCCCCAATTCACCCTTGCCGTTTTATTCGCCCTCTCTCTCCCTATCCTTCCTCTCTATTTGCCTCTTTTTGCCCATTTGCTTTTTGTTTGCTCGTGTGTTAGTTTGCTTGTTTGTCGCGATGGCTCAAGATACTACTAAATTGTGTGACTTCACCAATACCAATAATAATGATTTCCTTAGCACTCTGATTACTCCTCTTACCGATGCTGAATCTTGTGAAATTAATACTGCTTTGTTGAATCTTGTTATGAAAGATCAATTCGCTGGCCTTCCTAGTGAAGATGCCGCTACTCATCTGAATAGCTTCATTGATTTGTGTGATATGCAAAAGAAAAAAGATGTCAATAATGATGTCGTTAAATTGAAGCTATTTCCTTTTTCACTTAGAGATCGTGCTAAAGCTTGGTTTTCATCTTTTCCTAAGAATAGTATTGATTCATGGAACAAGTGTAAAGATGCTTTTATCTCTACGTATTTTCCTCCCTCTAAGATCATCTCTGTTAGAAACGATATTATGAACTTTAAACAACTTGATCATGAACATGTTGCACAAGCTTGGGAGAGAATGAAATTAATGATACGTAATTTCCCTACTCATGGTTTGAATTTGTGGATGATTATACAAAAATTTATGCCAGATTGAATTTTGCTTCTAGAAATCTTTTAGATTCGGCCGCGGGAGGCACTTTTATGGAAATCACTTTAGGAGATGCTACCAAACTCCTAGATAATATTATGGTTAATTATTCTCAATGGCATACTGAAAGATCTTCTAATAAAAAAGTGCATGCGATAGAAGAAATTAATGTGTTGAGTGGAAAGATGGATGAACTTATGAAATTATTTGCTACTAAGAGTGTTTCTTCTGATCCTAATGATATGCCTTTGTCTACTTTGATTGAGAATAACAATGAATCTATGGATGTGAATTTTGTTGGTAGGAATAATTTTGGTAACAACGCTTATAGAGGGAATTTTAATCCTAGGCCATATCCTAGTAATCCTTCTAATAATTATGGGAATTCCTACAATAACTCTTATGGAAATTATAATAAGATACCCTCTGATTTTGAATCTAATATTAAAGAATTTATTTCTTCGCAAAAGAATTTTAATGCTATGATTGAAGAAAAATTGCTTAAGATTGATGATTTGGCTAGGAACATTGATAGAATTGCTCTTGATGTTGATTCTTTGAAACTTAGATATCTTCCACCTAAGCATGATATCAATGAGTCTCTAAAAGCCATGAGAATTTCAATTTATGAGTTTAAGGAAAGAACCGCTAGGATGCGTGCTTCCAAAGATGCCTTTATTAAAGCATGTTCTCCCAATACCTATGAAAATCAAGATGAAGATCCAGAAGTTATTGATGTGTCTCCTATTAAATCTTTATTTTGCAATATGAATCTTGATGAAACTGAATATGATATTCCTTTACCTAGAAGGCGTTCTAAAAAATCGGAGTGTTTAGATCTTAATGATGAAATTGATGAAAGTGGGATTGAAAGAAATAAAAATCTAGATGTTGCTAAACCCACTATATTGGATTTCAAGGAATTTAATTATGAAAGTTGCTCTTTAATTGATTGTATTTCCTTGTTTGCAATCCGTGCTAAATTCCCCACATGCTTATAGTCAAAATAAAGCCTTCACCGAACATATTGTTGATGCCTTGATGCGATCTTATGCAGAAAAACTTGAGTTGAAAGTTTCTATCCCTAGAAAACTCTATGATGAGTGGGAACCAACTATTAAAATTAAAATTAAAGATCATGAGTTTTATGCTTTGTGTGATTTTGGTGCTAGTGTCTCTACTATTCCCAAGACTTTGTGTGATCTACTAGATTTCCGTAACTTTGATGATTGCTCTCTAAACTTGCATCTTGCGGATTCCACTATTAAGAAACCTATGGGAAGGATTAATGATGTTCTTATTGTTGCAAATAGGAATTATGTGCCCATAGATTTCATTGTTCTTGATATAGATTGCAATCCTTCTTGCCCTATTATTCTTGGTAGACCTTTCCTTAGAACGGTTGGTGCGATTATTGATATGAAGGAAGGGAATATTAGATTTCAACTTCCATTAAAAAAGGGCATGGAACACTTTCCAAGAAATAAAATAAAATTATCATATGAAACTATCATGAGAGCCACTTATGGATTGCCTACCAAAGATGGCAATACCTATATCCTCGCTTCTATGCCTAGCTAGGGGCGTTAAACGATAGCGCTTGTTGGGAGGCAACCCAATTTTATTTTTATTCCTTGACTTTTGCTCCTGTTTAGTAATAAATAAATTATTTAGCCTCTGTTTTGGTTGTGTTTTTTTGTGTTTAATTAGTGTTTGTGCCAAGTAGAACCGTTGGGAAGACTTGGGGAAAGTCTTGTTGAACTTGCTGTAAAAAAACAGAAACTTTAGCGCTCACGAGAACTGCTGTCATTTTTATTTGAAGAGTGATATTTAGATAATTCTTTTTGAATATGATTAATATATAAATTCCTCACGTCCATAAATTTATTTTAGAATTTTTGGGGTTCTAGATCTTGCTCTAGCTACATATTACTACAGACTGTTCTGTTTTTGACAGATTCTGTTTTTCGTGTGTTGTTTGCTTATTTTGATGAATCTATGGCTAGTAAAATAGTTTATAATCCATAGAGAAGTTGGAATACATTAGGTTTAACACCAATATAAATAAAGAATGAGTTCATTACAGTACCTTGAAGTGGTCTTTTGTTTTCTTTCGCTAACGGAGCTCACGAGTTTTCTATTTTTGAGTTTTGTGTTGTGAAGTTTTCAAGTTTTGGGTGAATTCTTTTGATGGATCATGGAACAAGGAGTGGCAAGAGCCTAAGCTTGGGGATGCCCATGGCACCCCCAATATAATCCAAGTAAACCAAGAAGTCAAAGCTTGGGGATGCCCCGGAAGGCATCCCCTCTTTCGTCCACTTCCATCGGTAATTTACTTGGAACTATATTTTTATTCACCAACATGATATGTGTTTTGCTTGGAGCATCTTGTATTATTTGTGTATTTGTGTCTTAGTATGCCACAATCATCCTTTCTGTACACACCTTTTGAGAGAGCCATACATGAATTAAAATTTGATAGAATACTCTATGTGCTTCACTTATATCTTTTGACCTAAGTAGTTTTGCTCTATGTGCTTCACTTATATCTTTTGAGCGTTATAATTTTGCTCTATGTGCTTCACTTAGATCTTTTAGAGCACGGTGGTGGATTTGTTTTAAAGAAACTATTGATCTCTCATTCTTCACTTAAATTATTTTGAGAGTCTCTTAATAGCATGGTAATTTGCTTAATAATAATATGCTTGGTATTCAAGATTTGTGAAACTTTCTTTTGAGTGTGTTGAATACTAAGAAAAGATTGAAGCATGATAATTGTTTTGAGATATGGAGGTGATAATATTAAAGTCATGCTAGTTGAGTAGTTGTGAATTTAAAGAATACATGTGTTAAGGTTTGTGATTCACATAGCATGCACGTATGATGAACCGTTATGTGATGAAGTCGGAGCATGATTTATTTATTGATTGTCTTCCTTATGAGTGGCGGTCGGGGACGAGCGATGGTCTTTTCCTACCAATCTATCCCCCTAGGAGCATGTGTGTAATACTTTGCTTTGATAGCTTCTAGATTTTTGCAATAAGTATATGAGTTCTTTATGACTAATGTTGAGTCCATGGATTATACGCACTCTCACCCTTCCACCTTTTCTAGCCTCTCTAATACCGCGCACCTTTCGCCGGTATCATACACCTACCATATATCTTCCTCAAAACAGCCACCATACCTACCTATTATGGCATTTCCATAGCCATTCCGAGATATATTGCCATGCAACTTTCCACCGTTCCGTTCATGACACACTCCATCATTGTCATATTGCATATCCCGGTACACCGCCGGATGCATTCACATAGAGTCATATTTTGTTCTAAGTATCGAGTTGTAATTGTTGAGTTATAAGAAAAATAAAAGTGTGATGATCATCATTATTAGAGCATTGTCCCAGTGAGGAAAGAATGATGGAGACTATGATTCCCCCATAAGTCGGGATGAGACTCCGGACTTTACAAAAAAATTAAAAGAGGCCAAAGAAGCCCAAATAAAAAAAGAGGCCAAAGAAGCCCACCAAAAAATAAAAAAATAAAAAAACAAAAAATGAGAGAAAAAGAGAGAAGGTACAATGTTACTATCCTTTTACCACACTTGTGCTTCAAAGTAGCACCATGATCTTCATAGTAGAGAGTCTCTCATGTTATCACTTTCATATACTAGTGGGAATTTTTCATTATAGAACTTGGCTTGTATATTCCAGTGATGGGCTTCCTCAAAAATTGCCCTAGGTCTTCATGAGAAAGCAAGTTGGATGCACACCCACTTAGTTTCTTTTTGAGCTTTCATATACTTATAGCTCTAGTGCATCCGTTGCATGGCAATCCCTACTCACTCACATTGATATCTATTGATGGGCATCTCCATAGCCCGTTGATATGCCTAGTTGATGTGAGACCATATTCTCCTTTTTGTCTTCTCCACAACCACCATTCTATTCCACCTATAGTGCTATATCCATGGCTCACGCTCATGTATTGCGTGAAGATTGAAAAAGTTAAGAGTATGAAACAATTGCTTGGCTTGTCATCGGGGTTGTGCATGATTTAAATACTTTGTGTGGTGAAGATGGAGCATAGCCAGACTATATGATTTTGTAGGGATAACTTTCTTTGGCCATGTTATTTTGAGAAGACATAATTGCTTTATTAGTATGCTTGAAGTATTATTATTTTTTATGTCAATATAAACTTTTGTCTTGAATCTTTCTAATCTGAATATTCATACCACAATTAAGAATATTTGCATTGAAATTATGCCAAGTAGCACTCCGCATCAAAAATTCTCTTTTTATCATTTACCTACTCGAGGACGAGCAGGAATTAAGCTTGGGGATGCCTGATACGTCTCCAATGTATCTATAATTTTTGATTGCTCCATGCTATATTATCTACTGTTTTGGACTATATTGGGCTTTATTTTCCACTTTTATATTATTTTTGGGACTAACCTATTAACCGGAGGCCCAGCCTAGAATTGCTGTTCTTTTGCCTATTTTAGTGTTTCGGACAAACGGAATATCAAACGGAGTCCAAACGGAATAAAATCTTCGGGAACGTGATTTTCTCACCGAACGTGATCCAGGAGACTTGGACTTTGCTCCAAGGAACAAAAGAGGCGGTCACGAGGGTGGGGGGCGCCCCCCCCTAGGGCGTGCCCCCTGCCTCGTGGGCCCCTCGTTGCTCCTCCGGCATACTTCTTCCTCCTATATATACACACGTACCCCCAAAACGATCAGAACAGGAGCCAAAAACCTAATTCCACCGCTGCAACTTTATGTATCTACGAGATCCCATCTTGGGGCCTGTTCCGGAGCTCCGCCGGAAAAGGAACGTCATCACGGAGGGCTTCTACATCATCATAGCCTCTCCGATGAAGTGTGAGTAGTTTACCTCAGACCTTCGGGTCCATAGTTAGTAGCTAGATGGCTTCTTCTCTCTCTTTGAATCTCAATACAAAGTTCTCCCCCTCTCTTGTGGAGATCTATTCGATGTAATCTTCCTTTTGTGGTGTGTTTGTTGAGACCGATGAATTGTGGGTTTATGATCAAGTCTATCTATGAATAATATTTGAATCTTCTCTGAATCTTTTATGTATGATTGGTTATCTTTGCAAGTCTCTTCGAATTATCCGTTTGGTTTGGCCAACTAGATTGGTAGTTCTTGCCGTGGGAGAAGTGCTTAGCTTTGGGTTCGATCTTGCGGTGTCCTTACCCAGTGACAGAAGGGGCAGCAAGGCACGTATTGTATCGTTGCCATCGAGGATAACAAGATGGGGTTTATTTCATATTGCATGAATTTATCTCTCTACATCATGTCATCTTGCTTAAGGCGTTACTCTGTTTTTAACTTAATACTCTAGATGCATGCTGGATAGCGGTCGATGAGTGGAGTAATAGTAGTAGATGCAGAATCGTTTCGATCTACTTGTCACGGACGTGATTCCTATATACATGATCATGCCTAGATATTCTCATAACTATGCTCAATTCTGTCAATTGCTCAACAGTAATTTGTTCACCCACTGTAGAATACTTATGCTCTTGAGAGAAGCCACTAGTGAAACCTATGGCCCCCGGGTCTATTCTCATCATATCAATCTCCATTACTTTAATCTTGCTTTGCTTTTTACTTTGCTTTTACTTTTTACTTTGCATCTTTATACCAAAAATACCAAAAATATTATATCTATCAGATCTCACTCTCGTAAGTGACCGTGAAGGGCTTGACAACCCCTAATTGCGTTGGTTGTGAGTAGCTATCGCTTTGTGCGGGTACGAGGGACTTGAGCGTGGGCTCCTACTGGATTGATACCTTGTTTCTCAAAAACTGAGGGAAATACTTACGCTACTCTGCTGCATCATCCCTTCCTCTTCGGGGAAAACCAACGCAAGCTCAAGACGTAGTAGGAGCTATTTTAAATATTTCTTTAATTTGAAATTCACCATAACACACTTGCAAAATCCCAATGCCTTTGTTATCACAACTCTTGGCCTCTAACTTGCCATATATCCTTTCGTCATTTTCCAGAGCTCCACCTAAATTTTCAACATTTTTGGTCACTTCAAAAACCAAGTCCTAGTTCAAACCCGTTTGAATTAAATTCAAACAAGTTTGAATTTTACATCTTTCAATCTTCGCCTTTTCTATTTTCTCGGAACAAGCATATTTTTGTGAGTTCGGGAAAATTATCCCCATGCCCAAAATCTTTTCCTAACCCTCTCTTTATTTTTTCTTTTCTGTTAAAGTAATATGAGGAAGAGAGAGAAGCCCAGCCGGCCACTTGGGCCTCAGGGCCAGGCCGGCCTGCTTCCCCGCGGCCCACCTAGGCCAGCCGCACCAACCCCATGGCCCAACTAGCCCCGTTGCTAACCCAAGCCCGACTCCACTCTCTCCCGATCCATCTCTCCCGATCCATCTCTCCCCTGCCGCCGCCTCCTACCCGTTTTCCTTTCATCCCTCTCTCGATCGATCTCTCCCTCACCCTTGTCTCCACCCACAGGTAGAGAGGAGCAAGCGCCGCCACTCTCCCTCTCCTCGAGCGCGTGCCCCTGTAGACTCCCATCGCCCGCCTTCGTTCGGCTCCCTCGTTGCGGCCTGCCGGACGTCGGCAACCTCCAGCGACGCCTCCTACCTACCGCCGACCATCGCCCCTCCTCTGCCATGGCCTTCTCCTCTAGCACGCTCCTCCGCCTCCCACGACCATGGCCGTGCGCGCGTCCACTCGACCCCGTTGCCTCCGTCTACATCATCGTCGTGCCTGTGCTCCTCCTCATCGGTCAACAGCAGCAGAGTACCCCGGTACCCTGCCAACTCCCAGCGCCACCCTGTCGATCCTGCGCTCGGATTCGTGCAGCCCCTCGCCATCCTCACCCATCTCCGGCCAGACCCGACAGCCACGGACCGGTTCCGCCCTTCCCCGTCGTCTCTCCATGTCACCGGTGTCCCAGCGCTGCCGCCGCAAGTACCCAGCGCCGCCCGCTATTGCCGTTCTACTCGAGAACGAGCGACCGAGCCTGGCGCACCTGCAGCGCCTCCATGGATCGCTCGCCCGGCGCGTGGGCCGTGCCCTTCCCCCGCGCCCCTGATTTTTTTGCTTTGACTTCCTGCCCGAGTTTGGTTTCCGTCACGAACGTGGGGTAGCAGCTGAACCTCATCATGTTCTTGTTGGGGAACGCAGCAGAAATTCAAAATTTTCCTACGTGTCACCAAGATCTATCTATGGAGAAACCAGCAACGAAGGGAAGGAGAGTGCATCTACATACCCTTGTAGATCGCTGTGCGGAAGCGTTCAAGAGAACAGGTTAAAGGAGTCGTACTCGTCGTGATCCAAATCACCGGAGATCCTAGTGCCGAACGGACGGCACCTCCGCGTTCAACACACATACAGCCCGGTGACGTCTCGCATGCCTTGATCCAGCAAGGAGAGAGGGAGAGGTTGAGGAAGACTCCATCCAGCAGCAGCACAACAGCATGGTGGTGGTGGAGGAGCGTGGTACTCCAGCAGGGCTTCGCCAAGCACCGCAAGAGACGAGGAGGGAGAGGGGTAGGGTTGCACCAAGAAGGAGAAAAACTCATGTGTATGGCAGCCCAAAACCTCAAGTATATATAGGGGAGGGGAGGGGCTGCGCCCCCACCTAGGTTTCCACCCCTAGGGGTGGCGGCCAGCCCTAGATCCCATCTAGGGGGGCGGCCAAGGGGGGGAGAGGGGAGGCGCACCTGGGGTGGGCCTTAGGGCCCATCTGCCCTAGGGTTTGCCCCCCTTCCCTCTCCCTTGCACCTTGGGCCTTGGTGGGGGGCGCACCAGCCCACCTGGGGCTGCTCCCCTCCCACACTTGGCCCATGCAGCCCTCCGGGGCTGGTGGCCCCACTTGGTGGACCCCCGGGACCCTCCCGGTGGTCCCGGTACGTTACCGATAAACCCCGAAACTTTTTCGGCGACCAAAACAGGACTTCCCATATATAAATCTTTACCTCCGGACCATTCCGGAACTCCTCGTGACGTCCGGGATCTCATCCGGGACTCCGAACAACATTTGGTAACCACGTATATCTATTCCCTATAACCCTAGCGTCATCGAACCTTAAGTGTGTAGACCCTACGGGTTCGGGAACCATGCAGACATGACCGAGACGTTCTCCGGTCAATAACCAACAGCGGGATCTGGATACCCATGTTGGTTCCTACATGCTCCACGATGATCTCATCGGATGAACCACGATGTTGACGATTCGATCAATCCCGTATACAATTCCCTTTGTCTAGCAGTATGATACTTGCCCGAGATTCGATCGTCGGTATCCCGATGCCTTGTTCAAGATCATTACCGGCAAGTCTCTTTTACTCGTTCCGTAACACATCATCCCGTGATCAACTCCTTGGTCACATTGTGCACATTATGATGATGTCCTACCGAGTGGGCCCAGAGATACCTCTCCGTTTACATGGAGTGACAAATCCCAGTCTCGATTCGTGCCAACCCAACAGACACTTTCGGAGATACCCGTAGTGCACCTTTATAGCCACCCAGTTACGTTGTGACGTTTGGCACACCTATTCCTACGGTATCCGGGAGTTGCACAATATCATGGTCTAAGGAAATGATACTTGACATTAGAAAAGCTTTAGCATGCGAACTACATGATCTTGTGCTATGCTTAGGATTGGGTCTTGTCCATCACATCATTCTCCTAATGATGTGATCCCGTCATCAACGACATCCAATGTCCATGGTCAGGAAACCGTAACCATCTATTGATCAACGAGCTAGTCAACTAGAGGCTTACTAGGGAGATGGTGTTGTCTATGTATCCACACATGTAACTGAGTTTCCTATCAATACAATTCTAGCATGGATAATAAACGATTATCATGAACAAGGAAATATAATAATAATAATCAATTTATTATTGCCTCTAGGGCATATTTCCAACAGTCTCCCACTTGCACTAGAGTCAATAATCTAGTTCACATCGCCATGTGATTAACACTCACAGGTCACATCGCCATGTGACCAACATCCAAAGAGTTTACTAGTGTCACTAAACTAGTTCACATCATCATGTGATTAAGACTCAATGAGTTCTGGGTTTGATCATGTTTTGCATGTGAGAGAGGTTTTAGTCAACGGGTCTGCAACATTCAGATCCGTATGTACTTCGCAAATCTCTAGGTCATATTATAAATGCTGCTTCCACGCTCCACTTGGAGCTATTCCAAATGGTTGCTCCACTATACGTGTCTGGTTTGCTACTCAGAGTCATTCGGATAGGTGTTAAAGCTTGCATCGATGTAACCCTTTACGCCGAACTCTTTATCACCTCCATAATCAAGAAACATGTCCTTATTACTCCAAGGACAATTTTTGACCGCTATCTAGTGATCCACTCCTGGATCACCTTTGTACCCTCTTGCCAGACATGTGGCAAGGCACACATCAGGTGCGGTACTCAGCATGGCATACCGTATAGAGCCTATGACAAAAGCATAGGGGACGACATTCGTCCTTTCTCTTTCTTCTGCCGTGGTCGAGCTTTAAGTCTTAACTTCATACCTTACAACTCAGGCAAGAACTCCTTCTTTGACTGATCCATCTTGAACACCTTCAAGATCATGTCAAGGTATGTGCTCATTTGAAAGTACCATTAAGCGTTTTGATCTATCCTTATATATCTTGATGCTCAACGTTCAAGTAGCTTAATCCAGGCTTTTCATTGAAAAACATTTTTCAAATAACTCTGCATGCTTTCTAGAAATTCTACATCATTTCCGATCAACAACATGTTAACAACACATACTCATCGGAAATTCTATAGTGCTCCCACTCACTTCTTTGGAAATACAAGTTTCTCATAAACTTTGTATAAACCCAAAATCTTTGATCATCTCATCAAAGCGTACATTCCAACTCCGAGATGCTTACTCCAGTCCTTAGAAGGATTGCTGGAGCTTTGCATACTTATTAGCATCTTTCAGGATTGACAAAACCTTCCGGTTGTATCACATACAACCTTTCCTCAAGAAAATCGTTGAGAAAACAATGTTTTTTTGACATCCTATCTGCAAGATTTCATAAACAATGCAGTAATCGCTAATATAATTCCAACAGACTCTTAGCATCGCTACGAGTGAGAAAGTCTCATCGTAGTCAACTCCTTGGACTTGTCGGAAAACATCTTAACGACAAGTCGAGCTTTCTTGATGGTGATACTTACCATCATTGTCCCTCTTCCTTTTAAAATCCATCTGTACTCAACAGCCTTACGACCATCGAGCCGTTCTGCCAAAGTCTACACTTTGTTTTCATACATGGATCCTCTCTCGGATTTTATGGCCTCGAGCCATTTATCGGAATCCGGGCCCACCATCGCTTCTCCATAGCTCGTAGGTTCATTTTTGTCTAGCAACATGACTTCCAAGACAGGATTATGTACCACCCTGAAGTAGTACGCATCCTTGTCATCCCACGAGGTTTGGTAGTGACTTGATCTGAAGTTTCATGATCACTATCATAAGCTTCCACTTCAATTGGTGTAGGTGCCACAGGAACAACTTCCTGTGCCCTGCCACACACTAGTTGAAGAGACGGTTCAACAACCTTATCAAGTCTCCACCATCCTCCCACTCAATTCTTTCGAGAGAAACTTTTCCTCAAGAAAGGACCCGATTCTAGAAACAATTCCTTATTGCTTTCGGATCTGAGACAGGAGGTATACCCAACTGTTTTGGGTGTCTTATGAAGATGCATTTATCCGCTTTGGGTTCGAGCTTATCAGCCTGAAACTTTTTCACATAAGCGTCGCAGCCCCAAACTTTTAAGAAATGACAGCTTAGGTTTCTCTAAACCATAGTTCATAGGGTGTCATCTCATTGGAATTACGTGGTGCCCTATTTAAAGTGAATGTGGTTGTCTCTAATGCCTAACCCATAAACTATCGTGGTAATTCGATAAGAGACATCATGGTATGCATCATATCCAATAGGGTGCCGTTATGATGTTCGGACACACCATCACACTATGGTGTTCCAGGCTGTATTAGTTATGAAACAATTTCCACAATGTCTTAATTCTGTGCCAAACTCGTAATTCAGATATTCATCTCTATGATCATATCATAGATATTTTATCCTCTTGTCACGATGATCTTTCAACTTCACCCTAAAATTACTTGAACCTTTCAATAATTCAGACTCGTGATTCATCAAGTAAATGTACTCAACATCTACTCAAATCATCTGTGAAGTAAGAACATAACGATATCCACTACACGCCTCAGCACTCATTGGATTGCACACATCAAAATGTATTACTTCCAACAAGTTGCTTTCTAGTTCCATTTTACTGAAAACGAGGCTTTCAGTCATCTTGCCCATGTGGTATGATTTGCATGTCTCAAGTGATTCAAAATCAAGTGAGTCCAAACGGTCCATTTGCATGGAGTTTCTTCATGCATATACACCAATAGACATGGTTCGCATGTCTCAAACCTTTTAAAACGAGTAAGTCCAAAGATCCATCAACATGGAGCTTCTTCATGCGTTTTATACTGATATGACTTACGTGGCAGTGCCACAAGTAGGTGGTACTATCATTACTATCTTATATCTTTTAGCATGAACATGTGTGTCACTACGATCGAGATTCAATAAACCATTCATTTTAGGTGCAAGACCATTGAAGGTATTATTCAAATAAACAGAGTAACCATTATTCTCCTTAAATGAATAACCGTATTGCGATAGACATAATCCAATCATGTCTATGCTCAATGCAAACACCAATCTTGATGGTAGAGGGAGCGTACGATATTTGATCAACCTTGGAAATACTTCCAACACATATCGTCATCTCACCTTTAGCTAGTCTCCGTTTATTCCGTAGCTTTTATTTCGAGTTACTAACACTTAGCAACCGAACCGGTATCTAATACCCTGGTGCTACTAGGAGTACTAGTAAAGTACACATTAACATAATGTATATCCAATATACTTCTACCGACCTTGCCAGCCTTCTCATCTACCAAGTATCTAGGGTAATTCTGCTCCACTGGCTGTTCCCCTTATTACAGAAGCACTTAGTCTCGGGTTTGGGTTCAACTTTGGGTTTCTTCACTAGAGCAGCAGCTGATTTGCCGTTTCATGAAGCATCCCTTCTTGCCCTTGCCCTTCTTGAAACTAGTGGTTTCACCAACCATCAACAATTGATGCTCCTTCTTGATTTCTACTTTTGTGGTGTCAAACATCGCGAATATCTCAAGGATCATCATATATGTCCCTGATATATTATAGTTCATCACGAAGCTCTAGCAGCTTGGTGGTAATGACTTCGGAGAAACATCACTATCTCATCTGGAAGATCAACTCCCACTCGATTCAAATGATTGTTGTACTCAGACAATCTGAGCACAAGCTCAACAATTGAGCTTTTCTCCCTTAGTTTGCCGGCTAAGAAAATCGTCGGAGGTCTTATACCTCTTGACGTGGGCACGAGCCTGAAATCCCAATTTCAGCCCTCGAAACATCTCATATGTTTCGCGACGTTTAAAAACGTCTTCGGTGCCTCAACTCTAAACCGTTTAACTGAACTATCACGTAGTTATCAAAATGTGTATGTCAGATGTTCGCGACATCCACAGACGACGTTCGAGGTTCAGCACACTGAGCGATGCATTAAGGACATAAGCCTTTTATGAAGCAATGAGGACAATCCTCAGTTTACGGACCTAGTCCGCATAATTGCTACTATCAACTTTCAACTAAATTTTCTCTAGGATCATATCTAAACAGTAGAACTGAAGCGCGAGTTACGACATAATTTGCGAAGACCTTTTGACTATGTTCAGGATAATTAAGTTCATCTTATGAACTCCCACTCAGATAGACATCCCTCTAGTCATCTAAGTGATTACATGATCCGAGTCAACTAGGCCGTGTCCGATCATCACGTGAGACGGACTAGTCATCATCGGTGAACATCTTCATGTTGATCGTATCTACCATACGACTCATGTTCGACCTTTCGGTCTCTTGTGTTCCGAGGCCATGTCTGTACATGCTAGGCTCGTCAAGTCAACCTAAGTGTTCCGCGTGTGTAAATCTGTCTTACACCCATTGTATGTGAACGTTAGAATCTATCAGACCCGATCATCACGTGGTGCTTCGAAACAACGAACTGTCGCAACGGTGCACAGTTAGGGGGAACACTTTCTTGAAATTATTATGAGGGATCATCTTATTTACTACTGTCGTTCTAAGTAAACAAGATGCAAAAACATGATAAACATCACATGCAATCAAATAATAGTGACATGATATGGCCAATATCATATAGCTCCTTTGATCTCCATCTTGGGGCTCCATGATCATCTTGTCACCGACATGACACCATGATCTCCATCATCATGATCTCCATCATCGTGTCTCCATGAAGTTGCTCGCCAACTATTACTTCTACTACTATGGCTACCGGTTAGCAATAAAGTAAAGTAATTACATGGCGTTGTTCAATGACACGCAGGTCATACAATAAATAAAGACAACTCCTATGGCTCCTGCCGGTTGTCATACTCATCGACATGCAAGTCGTGATTCCTATTACAAGAACATGATCAATCTCTTACATCACATATATCATTCATCACATCCTTTTGGCCATATCACATCACATGGCATACCCTGCAAAAACAAGTTAGACGTCCTCTAATTGTCGTTTGCATGTTTTACGTGGCTGCTATGGGTTTCTAGCAAGAACGTTTCTTACCTACGCAAAAACCACAACGTGATATGCCAATTGCTATTTACCCTTCATAAGGACCCTTTTCATCGAATCCGATCCGACTAAAGTGGGAGAGACAGACACCCGCTAGCCACCTTATGCAACTAGTGCATGTCAGTCGGTGGAACCAGTCTCACGTAAGAGTACGTGTAAGGTCGGTCCGGGCCGCTTCATCCCACAATGCCGCCGAATCAAGATTGGACTAGTAACGGTAAGCATATTGAACAAAATCAACGCCCACAACTACTTTGTGTTCTACTCGTGCATAGAATCTACGCAATAGACCTAGCTCATGATACCACTGTTGGGGAACGCAGCAGAAATTCAAAATTTTCCTACGTGTCACCAAGATCTATCTATGGAGAAACCAGCAACGAAGGAAAGGAGAGTGCATCTACATACCCTTGTAGATCGCTGTGCGGAAGCGTTCAAGAGAACGGGTTGAAGGAGTCTTACTCGTCGTGATCCAAATCACCGGAGATCCTAGTGCCGAACGGACGGCACCTCCGTGTTCAACACATGTACAGCCCGGTGACGTCTCCCATGCCTTGATCCAGCAAGGAGAGAGGGAGAGGTTGAGGAAGACTCCATCCAGCAGCAGCACAACGGCGTGGTGGTGGTGGAGGAGCGTGGTACTCCAGCAGGGCTTCGCCAAGCACCGCAAGAGACGAGGAGGGAGAGGGGTAGGGCTGCACCAAGAAGGAGAAAAACTCGTGTGTATGGCAGCCCAAAACCTCAAGTATATATAGGGGAGGGGAGGGGCTGCGTCGCCACCTAGGTTTCCACCCCTAGGGGTGGCGGCCAGCCCTAGATCCCATCTTGGGGGGCGGCCAAGGGGGGGAGAGGGGAGGCGCACCTGGGGTGGGCCTTAGGGCCCATCTGCCCTAGGGTTTGCCCCCCTTCCCTCTCCCTTGCGCCTTGGGCCTTGGTGGGGGGCGCACCAGCCCACCTGGGGCTGGTCCCCTACCACACTTGGCCCATGCAGCCCTCCGGGGCTGGTGGCCCTGAAGGAAATATGCCCTAGAGGCAATAATAAAGTTGTTATTTATTTCCTTATAATCATGATAAATGTTTATTATTCATGCTAGAATTGTATTAACCGGAAACATAATACATGTGTGAATACATAGACAAACAAAGTGTCACTAGTATGCCTCTACTTGACTAGCTCGTTTATCAAAGATGGTTATGTTTCCTAACCATGAACAATGAGTTGTTATTTGATTAACGAGGTCACATCATTAGTTGAATGATCTGATTGACATGACCCATTCCATTAGCTTAGCACCCGATCGTTTAGTATGTTGTTATTGCTTTCTTCATGACTTATACGTGTTCCTGTAACTATGAGATTATGCAACTCCCGTTTACCGGAGGAACACTTTGGGTACTACCAAACGTCACAACGTAACTGGGTGATTATAAAGGAGTACTACAGGTGTCTCCAAAGGTACATGTTGGGTTGGCGTATTTCGAGATTAGGTTTTGTCACTCCGATTGTCGGAGAGGTATCTCTGGGCCCTCTTGGTAATGCACATCACATAAGCCTTGCAAGCATTGCAACTAATGAGTTAGTTGCGGGATGATGTATTACAGAACGAGTAAAGAGACTTGCCGGTAACGAGATTGAACTAGGTATTGGAATACCGACGATCGAATCTCGGGCAAGTAACATACCGATGACAAAGGGAACAACGTATGTTGTTATGCGGTCTGACCGATAAAGATCTTCGTAGAATATGTAGGAGCCAATATGGGCATCCAGGTCCCGCTATTGGTTATTGACCGGAGACGTGTTTCGGTCATGTCTACATTGTTCTCAAACCCGTAGGGTCCACACGCTTAAGGTTACGATGACAGTTATATTGTGAGTTTATGCATTTTGATGTACCGAAGGTTGTTCGGAGTCCCGGATGTGATCACGGACATGACGAGGAGTCTCGAAATGGTCGAGACGTAAAGATTGATATATTGGAAGCCTATGTTTGGATATCGGAAGTGTTCCGGGTGAAATCGGGATTTTACCGGAGTACCGGGAGGTTACCGGAACCCCCCGGGAGCCATATGGGCCTTGATGGGCCTTAGTGGAAAGGAGAAAGGGGCAGCCCAAGGTGGCCGCACGCCTCCCCCCTTCCCCTAGTCCTATTAGGACTAGGAGAGGTGGCCGGCCCCCCTCTCTCTCTCTTTCCCCCCTCAAGGAGTCCTATTCCAACTAGGATTGGGGGGAATCCTACTCCCAGAGGGAGTAGGACTCTCCTGGCGCGCCTCCTATGGCCGGCCAGCCTCCCCCCTCTAGTCCTTTATATACTGAGGCAGAGGCACCCCAGAAACACACAAGTTGATCCACGTGATCTATTCCTTAGCAGTGTGCGGTGCCCCCAGCCACCATATTCCTCGATAATACTATAGCGGAGTTTAGGCGAAGCCCTGCTGTTGTAGTGCATCAAGATCGTCACCACGCCGTCGTGCTGACGGAACTCTTCCCTGACACTTTGCTGGATCGGAGTCCGGGGATAGTCATCGAGCTGAACGTGTGCTCGAACTCGGAGGCGCCGTAGTTTCAGTGCTTGATCGGTTAGATCGTGAAGACGTACGACTACTTCCTCTACGTTGTGTCAATGCTTCCGCAGTCGGTCTGCGTGGGTACGTAGACAACACTCTCCCCTCTCGTTGCTATGCATCACCATGATCTTGCGTGTGCGTAGGAATTTTTTTGAAATTACTACGAAACCCAACAGTGGCATCCGAGCCTAGGTTATTTATGTTGATGTTATATGCACGAGTAGAATACAAGTGAGTTGTGGGCGATATAAGTCATACTGCCTACCAGCATGTCATACTTTGGTTCGGCGGTATTGTTGGACGAGACGACCCGGACCAACATTACGCGTACGCTTACGCGAGACCGGTTCCCCCGACGTGCTTTGCACACAGGTGGCTTGCGGGCGACTGTCTCTCCAACTTTAGTTGAACCAAGTGTGGCTACGCCCGGTCCTTGCGAAGGTTAAAACGGAGTCTATTTGACAAACTATCGTTGTGGTTTTGATGCGTAGGTGAGATTGGTTCTTGCTTAAGCCCGTAGCAGCCATGTAAAACTTGCAACAACAAAGTAGAGGACGTCTAACTTGTTTTTGCAGGGCATGTTGTGATGTGATATGGTCAAGACATGATGCTGAATTTTATTGTATGAGATGATCATGTTTTGTAACCGAGTTATCGGCAACTGGCAGGAGCCTTATGGTTGTCGTTTTATTGTATGCAATGCAATCGCGATGTAATGCTTTACTTTATTACTAAGCGGTAGTGATAGTCGTGGAAGCATAAGATTGGCGAGACGACAACGATGCTACGATGGAGATCAAGGTGTCGCGCCGGTGACGATGGTGATCACGACGGTGCTTCGGAGATGGAGATCACAAGCACAAGATGATGATGGCCATATCATATCACTTATATTGATTGCATGTGATGTTTATCCTTTTATGCATCTTATCTTGCTTTGATTGACAGTAGCATTATAAGATGATCTCTCACTAAATTATCAAGAAGTGTTCTCCCTGAGCATGCACCGTTGCGAAAGTTCTTCATGCTGAGACACCACGTGATGATCGGGTGTGATAGGCTCTACGTTCAAATACAACGGGTGCAAAACAGTTGCACACGCGGAATACTCAGGTTATACTTGACGAGCCAAGCATATACGGATATGGCCTCGGAACACGGAGACCGAAAGGTCGAGCGTGAATCATATAGTAGATATGATCAACATAACGATGTTCACCATTGAAAACTACTCCATCTCACGTGATGATCGGTTATGGTTTAGTTGATTTGGATCACGTAATCACTTAGAGGATTAGAGGGATGTCTATCTAAGTGGGAGTTCTTTAATTAACTTGATTAACTGAACTTAAATTTATCATGAAACTTAGTACCTGATTAGTATCTTGCTTGTTTATGTTTGATTGTAGATAGATGGCTCGTGCTGTTGTTCCGTTGAATTTTAATGCGTTCCTTGAGAAAGCAAAGTTGAAAGATGATGGTAGCAATTACACGGACTGGGTCCGTAACTTGAGGACTATCCTCATTGCTGCACAGAAGAATTACGTCCTGGAAGCACCGCTGGGTGCCAGGCCTGCTGCAGGAGCAATGCCGGATGTTATGAACGTCTGGCAGAGCAAAGCTGATGACTACTCGATAGTTCAGTGTGCCATGCTTTACGGCTTAGAATCGGGACTTCAACGATGTTTTGAATGTCATGGAGCATATGAGATGTTTCAGGAGTTGAAGTTAATATTTCAAGCAAATGCCCGGATTGAGAGATATGAAGTCTCCAATAAGTTCTATAGCTGCAAGATGGAGGAGAACAGTTCTGTCAGTGAGCATATACTCAAAATGTCTGGGTATAATAATCACTTGATTCAATTGGGAGTTAATCTTCCAGATGATAGCGTCATTGACAGAATTCTTCAATCACTGCCACCAAGCTACAAGAGCTTCGTGATGAACTATAATATGCAAGGGATGAACAAGACTATTCCCGAGCTCTTCGCGATGCTGAAAGCTGCAGAGGTAGAAATCAAGAAGGAGCATCAAGTGTTGATGGTCAACAAGACCACTAGTTTCAAGAAAAAGGGCAAAGGGAAGAAGAAGGGGAACTTCAAAAAGAATGGCAAGCAAGTTGCTGCTCAAGAGAAGAAACCCAAACCTGGACCTAAGCCTGAAACTGAGTGCTTCTATTGCAAGCAGACTGGTCACTGGAAGCGGAACTGCCCCAAGTATTTGGCGGATAAGAAGGATGGCAAGGTGAACAAAGGTATATGTGATATACATGTTATTGATGTGTACCTTACTAATGCTCGCAGTAGCACCTGGGTATTTGATACTGGTTCTGTTGCTAATATTTGCAACTCGAAACAGGGACTACGGATCAAGCGAAGATTGGTTAAGGACGAGGTGACGATGCGCGTGGGAAACGGTTCCAAAGTCGATGTGATCGCAGTCGGCACACTACCTCTACATCTACCTTCGGGATTAGTATTAGACCTAAATAATTGTTATTTGGTGCCAGCGTTAAGCACGAACATTATATCTGGATCTTGTTTGATGCGAGACGGTTATTCATTTAAATCAGAGAATAATGGTTGTTCTATTTATATGAGTAATATCTTTTATGGTCATGCACCCTTGAAGAGTGGTCTATTCTTGTTGGATCTCGATAGTAGTAACAGACATATTCATAATGTTGAAGCCAAAAGATGCAGAGTTGATAATGAAAGTGCAACTTATTTGTGGCACTGCCATTTAGGTCATATCAGTGTAAAGCGCATGAAGAAACTCCATTCTGATGGACTTTTGGAACCACTTGATTATGAATCACTTGGTACTTGCGAACCGTGCCTCATGGGCAAGATGACCAAAACACCGTTCTCCGGTACTATGGAGAGAGCAACAGATTTGTTGGAAATCATACATACAGATGTATGTGGTCCGATGAATATTGAGGCTCGTGGCGGATATCATTATTTTCTCACCTTCACAGATGATTTAAGCAGATATGGGTATATCTACTTAATGAAACATAAGTCTGAAACATTTGAAAAGTTCAAGGAATTTCAGAGTGAAGTTGAAAATCATCGTAACAAGAAAATAAAGTTTCTACGATCTGATCGTGGAGGAGAATATTTGAGTTACGAGTTTGGTGTACATTTGAAAAATTGTGGAATAGTTTCGCAACTCACGCCACCCGGAACACAACGCATAATGGTGTGTCCGAACGTCATAATCGTACTTTACTAGATATGGTGCGATCTTGATGTCTCTTACTGATTTACCGCTATCGTTTTGGGGATACGCTCTAGAGACGGCCGCATTCACGTTAAATAGGGCACCATCAAAATCCGTTGAGACGACGCCTTATGAACTATGGTTTGGCAAGAAACCAAAGTTGTCGTTTCTGAAAGTTTGGGGCTGCGATGCTTATGTGAAAAAGCTTCAACCTGATAAGCTCGAACCCAAATCGGAGAAATGTGTCTTCATAGGATATCCAAAGGAAACTATTGGATACACCTTCTATCACAGATCCGAAGGCAAGACTTTTGTTGCTAAATTCGGAAACTTTCTAGAGAAGGAGTTTCTCTCGAAAGAAGTGAGTGGGAGGAAAGCAGAACTTGATGAGGTAACTGTACCTGCTCCCTTACTGGAAAGTAGTACATCACAGAAAACTGTTCCAGTGACACCTACACCAGTTAGTGAGGAAGCTAATGATAATGATCATGAAACTTCAGACCAAGATACTACTGAACCTCGTAGATCAACCAGAGTGAGATCCGCACCAGAGTGGTATGGTAATCCTATTCTGGAGGTCATGCTACTAGATCATGATGAACCTACGAACTATGAAGAAGCGATGGTGAGCCCAGATTCCGCAAAGTGGCTTGAAGCCATGAAATCTGAGATGGGATCCATGTATGAGAACAAAGTATGGACTTTGGTTGACTTGCCCAATGATCGGCAAGCAATTGAGAATAAATGGATCTTCAAGAAGAAGACTGACGCTGACGGTAATATTACTGTCTACAAAGCTCGACTTGTCGCGAAAGGTTTTCGGCAAGTTCAAGGGATTGACTACGATGAGACCTTCTCGCCCGTAGCGATGCTTAAGTCTGTCCGAATCATGTTAGCAATTGCCGCATTTTATGATTATGAAATTTGGCAAATGGATGTCAAAACTGCATTCCTAAATGGATTTCTGGAAGAAGAGTTGTATATGATGCAACCAGAAGGTTTTGTCGATCCAAAAGGAGCTAACAAAGTGTGCAAGCTCCAGCGATCCATTTATGGACTGGTGCAAGCCTCTCGGAGTTGGAATAAACGCTTTGATAGTGTGATCAAAGCATTTGGTTTTATACAGACTTTCGGAGAAGCCTGTATTTACAAGAAAGTGAGTGGGAGCTCTGTAGCATTTCTGATATTATATGTGGATGACATATTACTAATTGGAAATGATATAGAATTTCTGGATAGCGTAAAGGGATACTTGAATAAGAGTTTTTCAATGAAAGACCTCGGTGAAGCTGCTTACATATTAGGCATAAAGATCTATAGAGATAGATCAAGACGCTTAATTGGACTTTCACAAACAACATACCTTGACAAAAATTTGAAGAAGTTCAAAATGGATCAAGCAAAGAAAGGATTCTTGCATGTGTTACAAGGTGTGAAGTTGAGTAAGACTCAATGCCCGACCACTGCAGAAGATAGAGAGAATATGAAAGATGTTCCCTATGCATCAGCCATAGGATCTATCATGTATGCAATGCTGTGTACCAAACCCGATGTGTGCCTTGCTATAAGTCTAGCGGGGAGGTACCAAAGTAATCCAGGAGTAGATCACTGGACAGCGGTCAAGAACATCCTGAAATACCTGAAAAGGACTAAGGATATGTTTCTCGTATATGGAAGTGACAAAGAGCTCATCGTAAAAGGTTACGTTGATGCAAGCTTTGACACTGATCCGGACGATTCTAAATCGCAAACCGGATACGTGTTTACATTAAACGGTGGAGCTGTCAGTTGGTGCAGTTCTAAACAAAGCGTCGTAGCGGGATCTACATGTGAAGCGGAGTACATAGCTGCTTCGGAAGCAGCGAACGAAGGAGTCTGGATGAAGGAGTTCATATCCGATCTAGGTGTCATACCTAGTGCATCGGGTCCAATGAAAATCTTTTGTGACAATACTGGTGCAATTGCCTTGGCAAAGGAATCCAGATTTCACAAGAGAACCAAGCACATCAAGACACGCTTCAATTCCATCCGGGATCTAGTCCAGGTGGGAGACATAGAGATTTGCAAGATACATACGGATCTGAATGTTGCAGACCCATTGACTAAGCCTCTTCCACGAGCAAAACATGATCAGCACCAAGGCTCCATGGGTGTTAGAATCATTACAATGTAATCTAGATTATTGACTCTAGTGCAAGTGGGAGACTGAAGGAAATATGCCCTAGAGGCAATAATAAAGTTATTATTTATTTCCTTATAATCATGATAAATGTTTATTATTCATGCTAGAATTGTATTAACCGGAAACATAATACATGTGTGAATACATAGACAAACAAAGTGTCACTAGTATGCCTCTACTTGACTAGCTCGTTAATCAAAGATGGTTATGTTTCCTAACCATGAACAATGAGTTGTTATTTGATTAACGAGGTCACATCATTAGTTGAATGATCTGATTGACATGACCCATTCCATTAGCTTAGCACCCGATCGTTTAGTATGTTGCTATTGCTTTCTTCATGACTTATACATGTTCCTGTAACTATGAGATTATGCAACTCCCGTTTACCGGAGGAACACTTTGGGTACTACCAAACGTCACAACGTAACTGGGTGATTATAAAGGAGTACTACAGGTGTCTCCAAAGGTACATGTTGGGTTGTCGTATTTCGAGATTAGGTTTTGTCACTCCGATTGTCGGAGAGGTATCTCTGGGCCCTCTCGGTAATGCACATCACATAAGCCTTGCAAGCATTGCAACTAATGATTTAGTTGCGGGATGATGTATTACGGAACGAGTAAAGAGACTTGCCGGTAACGAGATTGAACTAGGTATTGGAATACCGACGATCGAATCTCGGGCAAGTAACATACCGATGACAAAGGGAACAACGTATGTTGTTATGCGGTCTGACCGATAAAGATCTTCGTAGAATATGTAGGAGCCAATATGGGCATCCAGGTCCCGCTATTGGTTATTGACCGGAGACGTGTCTCGGTCATGTCTACATTGTTCTCAAACCCGTAGGGTCCGCACGCTTAAGGTTACGATGACAGTTATATTGTGAGTTTATGCATTTTGATGTACCGAAGGTTGTTCAGAGTCCCGGATGTGATCAAGGACATGACGAGGAGTCCCGAAATGGTCGAGACGTAAAGATTGATATATTGGAAGCCTATGTTTGGATATCGGAAGTGTTCCGGGTGAAATCGGGATTTTACCGGAGTACCGGGAGGTTACCGGAACCCCCCGGGAGCCATATGGGCCTTGATGGGCCTTAGTGGAAAGGAGAAAGGGGCAGCCCAAGGTGGCCGCGCGCCTCCCCCCTTCCTCTAGTCCTATTAGGACTAGGAGAGGTGGCCGGCCCCCCTCTCTCTCTTTCCCCCCTCAAGGAGTCCTATTCCAACTAGGATTGGGGGGGGGGGGGGAATCCTACTCCCAGAGGGAGTAGGACTCTCCTGGCGCGCCTCCTATGGCCGGCCAGCCTCCCCCCCCCCTCTAGTCCTTTATATACTGAGTCAGAGGCACCCCAGAAACACACAAGTTGATCCACGTGATCTATTCCTTAGCCGTGTGCGGTGCCCCCAGCCACCATATTCCTCGATAATACTGTAGCGGAGTTTAGGCGAAGCCCTGCTGCTGTAGTGCATCAAGATCGTCACCACGCCGTCGTGCTGACGGAACTCTTCCCCGACACTTTGCTGGATCGGAGTCCGGGGATAGTCATCGAGCTGAACGTGTGCTCGAACTCGGAGACGCCGTAGTTTCGGTGCTTGATCGGTTAGATCGTGAAGACGTACGACTACTTCCTCTACGTTGTGTCAACGCTTCCGCAGTCGGTCTGCATGGGTACGTAGACAACACTCTCCCCTCTTGTTGCTATGCATCACCATTATCTTGCGTGTGCGTAGGAAATTTTTTGAAATTACTACGAAACCCAACAGGCCCCACTTGGTGGACCCCCGGGACCCTCCCGGTGGTCCCGGTATGTTACCGATAAACCCTGAAACTTTTCCGGCGACCAAAACAGGACTTCCCATATATAAATCTTTACCTCCGGACCATTCCGGAACTCCTCATGACGTCCGGGATCTCACCCAGGACTCCGAACAACATTTGGTAACCACGTATATCTATTCCCTATAACCCTAGCGTCATCGAACCTTAAGTGTGTAGACCCTACGGGTTCGGGAACCATGCAGACATGACCGAGACGTTCTCCGGTCAATAACCAACAGTGGGATCTAGATACCCATGTTGGTTCCTACATGTTCCACGATGATCTCATCGGATGAACCACGATGTCGAGGATTCGATCAATCCCGTATACAATTCCCTTTGTCTAGCGGTACGATACTTGCCCGAGATTTGATCGTCGGTATCCCGATACCTTGTTCAATCTCGTTACCGGCAAGTCTCTTTTACTCGTTCCGTAACACATCATCCCGTGATCAACTCCTTGGTCACATTGTGCACATTATGATGATGTCCTACCGAGTGGGCCCAGAGATACCTCTCCGTTTACATGGAGTGACAAATCCCAGTCTCGATTCGTGCCAACCCAACAGACACTTTCAGAGATACCCGTAGTGCACCTTTATAGCCACCCAGTTACGTTGTGACGCTTGGCACACCCAAAGTATTCCTACGGTATCCGGGAGTTGCAAAATCTCATGGTCTAAGGAAATGATACTTGACATTATAAAAGCTTTAGCATGCGAACTACATGATCTTGTGCTATGCTTAGGATTGGGTCTTGTCCATCACATCATTCTCCTAATGATGTGATCCCGTCATCAACAACATCCAATGTCCATGGTCAGGAAACCATAACCATCTATTGATCAACGAGCTAGTCAACTAGAGGCTTACTAGGGACATGGTGTTGTCTATGTATCCACACATGTAACTGAGTTTCCTATCAATACAATTCTAGCATGGATAATAAACGATTATCATGAACAAGGAAATATAATAATAATAACAATCAATTTATTATTGCCTCTAGGGCATATTTCCAACAGTTCTGTCCAACGCCGCAAGTCTGACGCCAAGACCACCTCAAGTTCGGCTACATGTAACACCGTGTATGACTACATATCCGGGACGCGTCAAGTACCATTACCCCCAAGTAGCACGACGTCCGTCGATCGCCAAGTACCCCTTCATTTCGTCGAGACCGGCAAGTCCGAAGACCCCAAGTACCACGACAACCTCTAAGGGATTCAAATCCGTCAAGCTCCTCTAACGATGACCCGAATGGCTACGAAACGCGTACCACTACTGTCGCGAAGTACCTCTTCGAAACGACCGAGTACCACTACCGTCGACCCTCGAAGACCCCACGGACGGCAAGTTCGTCGTTGTGACCCCGAACACCTATGGAGTGTGTACAACTACGAAACGAGAACAACTACTTCCACTACGAACGTCCCGAGAACGTCTACTTCCTCTACTTTGCACCGAACGAGAACTGTCCCAATTGCACGCTTCGAAGGTATAACCCCGAGACGACGTCTGTGAACGAATGCATGAGTTGTATGAGATGTTGTTTGGATGTTGTATCCGCCCGTGAACGTTAGTTGTTCCTCCTCGTTGCCACACCGTCGATCCATGGGAACCCGGTAACCGGGATCACCCCACCATCTTTTGCACGCTCCCGCCACACTTCCTTTTGCACCGGTATCCCTGTGAGCTACCGGATCATTGGAATGTTGCTGTGGCGTCATTTTCGGATTCATTGCTGTGGCACCCCTTTCGTTTCCGCCACGATGACAAATGCCTCATATCTTATCATGTCAACATTTTCATAAATATTGCATAAACTTGCACATGTCATCCGCATCATGATAACAACATCAAGAATGTTAAAATTGTTGTTTGCATTAAATTGCTAAATGCATATGGGGATTTACCAAAATTGTTGTTTGATGTTTCCGGCCCCATTTAAATTGCTTAGATTGTGTAGTTTACTTTTGCTTCATCTCTTGCCATATTTAACAACATTTAATAGTGGTGGGAATGGGTTGATGCCTTCCCACCCACCCAGGTTCAAGGCATGATACTTGCAATTTGGGTTTGTTGCACCAATTATACTGTAGGGGCCTCCCTTACAGTCTTTCTATCAAAAAAACATTTAATAGTGTTGGGTACCTAAACGAGATAGAACTAAATAAGTCATGTGGAGTTTTGCCAATATGCAACTCGTTGCATATTGAGCTCCACTTAATTTGTAGGATTGTTTGTGCATTTTGCCATGCCATGCTTCATTAAACCGGACATGCATCATACTTGGTTGTGCATCATGCCATGTTTATGTGATGGTTGTTTACTATGTTTCCTGCTTCTTTCCGGGTTGCTTCTCTCGTTAGCTTCGGTTTCGTTCCGGAGTTGTGAGGTTTCGTTTGACTACGCCCGTTTGTCTTCTTCATGGACTCGTTCTTCTTCCTTGCGGGATCTCAGGCCAGATGACCATACCCTCGAAATCACTTCTATCTTTGCTTGTTAGTTGTTCGCTCTATTGCTATGCCGCGATACCTACCACTTGCTATATCATGCCTCCCATATTACCATTTCAAGCCTCTAACCCACCTTCCTAGCAAACCGTTGTTTGGCTATGTTCCCGCTTTGCTCAGCCCCTCTTATAGCGCTGCTAGTTGTAGGTGAAGCTGAAGTTTGTTCCATGTTGGAACATGGATATGTTGGGATATCACAATATATCCTATTTAATTAATGCATCTATATACTTGGTAAAGGGTGGAAGGCTCGGCCTTATGCCTGGTGTTTTGTTCCACTCTTGTCGCCCTAGTTTCCGTCATACCGGTGTTATGTTCCTTGATTTTGCGTTCCTTACGCGGTTGGGTGTTATGGGAACCCCTTGATAGTTCGCTTTGAATAAAACTCCTCCAGCAAGGCCCAACCTTGGTTTTACATTTGCCTCACCTAGCCTTTTTCCCTTGGGTTTCCGGAGCCCGAGGGTCATCTTTATTTTAAACCCCCGGGCTAGTGCTTCTCTAAGTGTTGGTCCAACCTGAGCGATGTCTGGCGCCCCTGGGCAACCAGGGTCTATGCCAACCCGACGTCTGGCTCATCCGGTGTGCCCTGAGAACGAGATATGTGCAGCTCCTATCGGGATTTGTCGGCACATTCGGGCGGCTTTGCTGGTCTTATTTTACCATTGTCGAAATGTCTTGTAACCGGGATTCCGAGTCTGATCGGGTCTTCCTGGGAGAAGGAATATCCTTCGTTGACCGCGAGAGCTTGTGATGGGCTAAGTTGGGACACCCCTGCAGGGTTTTGAACTTTCGGAAGCCGTGCCCGCAGTTATGGGCAGATGGGAATTTGTTAATGTCCGGTTGTAGAGAACTTGACACTTAACTTAATTAAAATGCATCAACCGCGTGTGTAGCCATGATGGTCTCTTCTCGGCGGAGTCCGGGAAGTGAACACGGTTCTTGAGTTATGCTTGAACGTAAGTAGCTTCAGGATCACTTCTTGATCACTATTAGCTTCTTGACCGTGCATTGCTTCTCTTCTCGCTCTTATTTGCGTATGTTAGCCACCATATATGCTAGTGCTTGCTGCAGCTCCACCTCACTACCCTTTCCTACCCATAAGCTTAAATAGTCTTGATCTTGCGGTTGTGAGATTGCTGAGTCCTTGTGGCTCATAGATACTTCCAAACAGATGCAGGTGCCGATGATACCAGTGCAGGTGATGCAACCGAGCTCAAGTGGGAGCTCGATGAAGATCTTGATCATTGTTTTGTTTCTTTTTTGGATGATCAATAGAGGAGCCCAGTTGAGACGATCGGGGATCTAGCATTTGGGGTTGTCTTTCTTTATTTTGGTTCCGTAGTCAGACCTTGATTGTATTCTGGATGATGTATGATATATTTATGTATTGTGTGAAGTGGCGATTGTAAGCCAACTCTTTATCCGTTTCTTATTCAGCACATGGTATGTGTAAAGATTACCCCTCTTGCGACATGCCTACCATGTGGTTATGCCTCTAAGTCATGCCCCGACACGTGGGAGATATAGCCGCATCGTGGGTGTTATAATAACCCCATTTTTGCTACTATTGATAGAGTTTTATCTGCTACTAATTGGGACAGGCACTTCCCACTTACTTCCTTGTGTGCTTTGCCAAGGGTGGGGAGTGACCATGCTCCCATTTTACTAGATTCAGGGGTGGGTGTTTGTAACCCAACTAGACCTTTTAAATTCGAGAAATGGTGGCTTGAACAACCTCACTTCCAGGCCTTGGTTGAAAATTTTGGGCCACACCTTCTCCTTTCCCCTCTGCTATTGACACCTGGCAATTTAAAACTCAACTGTTTAGGAAGCTGGTGACAAGTTGGAGCATTAACATTGAAGCTGCCATGAAGAATAGAAAAAAAGAATTACTTCAAGAATTTGATATCTTAGATGTTTTATCTGAACAGAATAGAACTAATGTTGAGGATATCCTCAGGATGAAACAAATTGAAGATGAGATGCATGAGATATGAAAAAAAGAGGAAATTGCCATGTGTCAGAGTTCTAGGGACAGAAAGATTAAAGAAGGGGATAGAAATACAGCGTATTTCCATGCTGTTGCTAACCAACGTAGAAGGAAAAATTAGTTGTCTGTCCTGGAGGGCCCGGATGGACCTGTCTATTCCACAAAAGACATGTTGGGGGTTGCAACTAATTTCTATAAAAACCTTTTGGGGTTTGAACCTAAACCTAACATTCACTTAGATGATCATTTTTGGTCTGAAGAGGAATGTGTGACACAGGCTGAAAATACCATACTAGAAAGACCTTTTTCAAAGGAGGAAATTAAGGAAGCCATTATGGGTTCTTATGCTAATGGAGCACCTGGACCTGATGGTCTTTCTTTCTTGTTTTACCAGCGCTTTTGGGAGATTATCAAAGGAGATTTCATGGCATTGGTGAGGTATTTTGAGAGTGGATCTATGGATATCCAAAGACTAAACTATTCTATAGTCACCCTTATCCCTAAAGAGCCAAACGCCAAAAATATGAAAAAATTTAGACCCATCTGCCTTAGTAATTGCTCTGTTAAAATCTTCTGTAAAGCCATGAAAAATAGGGTTTCCCCTGTGGGTCATAGGCTCCTGTCCCCATGTCAATCTGCTTTTGTGAGAGGCAGATTTATCCTGGAAAGTGTGGTTACTGCCCATGAGGCTATCCACGAAGTCCACAAATCTAGAGAGCCTGGGATTGTTCTCAAATTAGACTATGAGAAAGCGTATGATCGTGTGAACTGGGATTTCCTTGTGGAAATGTTAACATCTAGGGGCTTTGGGGCTAAGTGGATTAGGTGGAACCTGTCCATTTTACAACAAAGTTCCTTCTATGTTAAAATCAATGATGTCCTAGGTCCATATTTTGTAGGGGGAAAAGGGTTGAAACAAGGAGACCCTAGTTCCCCCATGCTCTTCAATCTTATAGCAGGCGTGTTCTCACGCATGTTGATGAAAGCTATCAATAGCAATATTATCTCTGGGATTGTTCCCCACATTATCCCACGCGGGCTCATTTGCTTGCAATACGCCGATGGCACGATTCTATTCCTAAACCCTAAGCCTGAGTATATAAAAAACTTAAAGTGGTTGCTTGCTTGTTTTCAGAACCTCTCTGGGTTGAAAATTAATTATGACAAGTGTGAAGTGATGCCAATTAATATGGGGGGAGAAGATGCTAAACTATCGTCTCAATTTTTTTGTTGCAAACTGGGGGATTTCCCTCTTAAGTACTTAGGGGTGCCTCTGCACTATCTTAAACTTAGGAGGGAAGATATTCAATATATTATAGACAAGATCATTAAGAGGATATGTGGCTGGAAAGGAAGATTACTTAGCTATGAGGCAAAGTTAATCTTACTCAAAGCTTGCATTGCTAGTATCCCTATGTACTTAATGTCTGTGATTAAGTTCCCTAAATGGGCTATCAAAGCCATCACCTCGCAGATGACACTTTTTTTCTGGGGTAGTTCCGGGGATGAGCATAAATACCACCTAGCCAATTGGGGCCTAATCTCCCAAAAAAAAGAATTTGGTGGCTTGGGGGTACCCAATTTAAGAGAGTTTAACATGGCTTTGTTAGCCCCTTGGACTAAAAGATACTTCATGGATCAAGATAAAGATTGGGTGCGGTTGATTGATCATAAATATAGAACTGATAAACCTAATTTCTGGAAGATTGTTGTGCCTACCAGATACTTGGTCTTTATCTGGTTAGCTTTCAATAACAAAATTCTCACCAGGGACAACTTGAACAAGAGGAGGGTGGTGGAGAATTTAAACTGCTTATTTTGCAATGAAAATGAAACAGTTCACCATTTGTTCTTTGAATGTGTGGTAGCTAAACAAGTTTGGACTAATGCTGCTGATGCTTTTGGTTTCAATATCCCCACAAACATGACTGAGTTATTTTCCATTTGAAAGATGAATAACAAGAAAACTGTTGTTAACATTGCGTGCGTTGCTGCCATTTGGGGTTTATGTTTATATGTATAAGCTCCTTTGAGCTAAGCGTGATCTAAAATTTAACAAGTGAGTTAGCTAGACACTGAGATTATGCTTTCTATTGCAACAAGTTAAATTGACTTGCACGTTATCAACTTCCACATAGCTACGCACCCGATCCGGAGAAAACAACGCAACCACGCACACAGCCTTTGCGCCATGCCTCTGCCTGCTAGTGTTACATTACAAGGGTCGAAGCTGTAATAGGTGCCATGTATGTAAAACAAAATACACTAAAGATAAAGCAATTTCTAATAGGTGCCCTGTATGTAAAACAAAATACACTAAAGATAAAGCAATTTCTAATAGATGCCCTGTATGTAAAACAAAATACACTAAAGATAAAGCAAGGCACCTATTAGAGCTTCGACCCTTGGGTGGCATGAGCAAATTTTTTAGGGCAGCAGGGACGGCTCAAGACCGCATGAAAACAACTGTTTTACCTTACTATGTTGCTCCAACAGGTGTCATAAAATGGACACTCACAAGAAGATAACCGTGATGTATTTTAGGACTACGGTTGAACATGAACATTTTGGTGTTGCAAATTTCGGCAATTTCGATGTTGTAAATTTTGCTCCAAGCCAACATTGATGCCCTAAAATAGAGCATCTATTGGATCAGGTTTTGAACTAAGCATGCGTGATGATGCACGCGCGGCATACAGATACAGGTCACGGGGGATGTCGGCACCGAGCTCATCGGAGAGAAAGGACGTACACACGCGCTCGTCAGTGAGATTCTGCGGCCACGAGTCCCACCCACCCCACCCGCGCGCGGTGTGTCCGTCCCGGGAACGACGACGAACCCTGGCAGACGCAGAGGCAGACTGGCTCCCCTGAGATTCATCTAGCTACCAATGCGCGTCGAGCCGTCCACCGAGATTCGCCTCATGCATCTCTCGTGATCCGAAGCAAAAACAAAACACATAACTTGATCTCATCAATCAAATTAACAAATCATCATTTTAGTCGCTTGAAGTTACTGCAAAGACGTACGAGATCGCAGAGACGGCGTAAAGAAAACAGAGTAAAAACCGAAAGTAATCATGAGTAATCACTTAGCATGTGGTAGCACAAAGAATCTGGCAGGCGACACGGACAACCGGCACTGCCCGATGCTCTCCTCTCTCTCTCATGGCGCACAGAGGAGGAGTAGAGGACAACCTGTTGACCGCCCCCGCCACCACCACCGTCCATCACGAGCCTCCAGGTCCAAGTCCACCACTGTCCCCGCTCTCTCTCACGCTAGCTCTCTTCTTATAAACCGGCCGCCACATGGTTGCGGCCGGCATTGCGCGCATACCACCGTCCCGACCTCCATCGAGCTCCTCCACTCCACCTGAATCCATCAAGCAACCCTACTCATCTCCTGATCGATCGACCATCTTGCTCCATCGCCGGCTGCTGCTGCTGCAATGGCGGCAACGACTCGCGGGCTGATGCTCAACATCTCCTGCCTCCTCCTCTTTCTGGGCTCGCTCCTCCCGGGTGCATTGTCCACTACGTTCACGCTGACCAACTCCTGCGCCTACACGGTGTGGCCGGGCCTCCTGTCCGGCTCGGGCACGCCGGCGCTACCCACCACGGGCTTCGCGCTGGCGCCGGGGGAGTCGCGCGCCGTGGAAGCGCCCTCGGCGTGGTCGGGCCGCATGTGGGGCCGCACCCTCTGCGGCACGGGCGCCGACGGGCGGTTCGCCTGCGCCACCTGCGACTGCGGCTCGGGCGCCGTGGAGTGCGCCGGGGGGGGCGCGGCGCCACCCTGCTCGCTCGCGGAGTTCACCCTCGACGGCTCCGGCAGCAAAGACTTCTACGACGTGAGCCTCGTGGACGGCTCTAACATCCCCGTGGCCGTGCTCCCGCAGGGCGGCAGCGGAGAGGGGTGCGGCGCCACGGGGTGCCTGGCGGACCTGAACGGGCCGTGCCCGGCCGACCTGCGGGTGGCCGGGCCCGACGGCGCCGGCATCGCCTGCAAGAGCGCGTGCGAGGCGTTCGGGCGGCCCGAGGACTGCTGCAGCGGCGCGTTCGCCGGCGGGCCCGAGGCGTGCCGCCCGTCGGCCTACTCCATGTTCTTCAAGAACGCGTGCCCGCGCTCATACAGCTACGCGTACGACGACGCCACCTCCACCTTCACCTGCGCCTCCGGCACCGCCGCCTACCTCGTCGTCTTCTGCCCCGCCGCCATGTCCAGGTAACTCGTCCATAAACCATTCGTGCATGTGCATGCATACGTACGTACGCGGCACAAACCTTGTCACGTCCAACAACACATTGCGTACTAACTAATGTTTGGCTTTGCCAAATCGTGATGCAGCCTCAAGTCGTCCGTCGTGAGCACAAGCACGAGCACCACGCCGGCGCTGCCCCACGTCAACGACACCGTCTCCTACCTGGGCCGTAGCCGCGACGCCGGCAGCGGCAGCGGGTGGCAGTACGCGCGGAGCTCGAGCCAGGCGTCGTCTTCAGCGCCGAGCCCCTTCGCCATCGCGGCGGTCGCCGCGCTCACGTGGCTCTGCGGCAGCAGCGCCGGGCGCCACTGGCCGCTACTGTCTCCGTCCTAGCTAGCTAGCGCCATGCATGCCAGCACACGGCACGGCACCGCCCGGCGAGGTGCATGCAATGCAACGCAACAGCCACATGGAGATGGAGCCGACAGTTTGACCTCGCCTCGGGCCGTAGTGGTAGCATCACCTGTATAGATTATTGTAGCGAGTCTGATTTAGCAAGCAAGCAAGCAACGCGGTGGAGAAATTGTTTTGAATCGAGCCGCCACCCAGATCGCAGCAACCAGCTCGCCATTTGTACTTTTTTACTACTCGTATCAGATTGGAGGAGAGAAGGGGACATAGGCCAGGTGGGCCGGTACCTTCATCACATGGTCGACCATGAGCTCTGCAGGCAGCACACTGCAGAACCCAGATGTGGGCGACGTTCCCCATCTCGAGACAGACGTGACATCATCGGGGTCACGAGGGATCAGTGCAAAGGTGGCCGGCCTTGTTGGCTACTGCTTGTCCGTCAGGTCAGGTCAGGTGGTGCCAAATTGCCAGTTAGCACGCGCAGCTGCACTGTGGGAGCTTCAGTCGCGCATGTGTCTACTTGCAAAAAGGAAGAACCATATGTGTCCTCCGGCTCTAGCTAGATAGATTCTGGTGAATCTTGGCCCAAAGTTGCATGTTGCTCCATCTTTTTTTTCGTACGCATCTTCTTCTTCTTCTTTTGATCTGTTTTGTAATCCAAGATCCTATATGTTTTGATTAGATTCTTGTGGAGCCCCTTGTCGGCTCCAAATGTGGCACTCGCAGATCCCCTGCAACTTGGCCTCGCTACCTCCACAGCAACATTATAATGCACATGAGGGCCATGTGGCCCCTTTTGTCAAAAAAAAAACTGTTATAGTGCATGCATGAAAATCAAGCAGATGATAATCTCTGCGACCAATGGTTATTTGTTGAACCATACTCAGTTATATCACCATTACTTGCTTGCTCGCTTTAAGCAGTTATACTAAGCAACCAGTGGGTGTCGAGGGGTGCTTCTAGTTCTCGGCCGTTTGCATCGGCTTTCGCCCGACTTTCGTAAATTAGCTTGGTAACTCTCTTCTTCATAATTAATCGACGAGGCAAATTGTTTGCCTTCATTTCAAACAAAAAGTGCACAAGCAACCAATGGTTACTTGCTAAACCAAACTCAGTTATACTACCACCCCTCCATTTCAAGCAGATGGAATACTTATCTTCTAGACCGTGCAACCTAACTAAAACAATGGAGTAATAAGGGCATCTTTAATAGTTGTGATTGTTAGGCATAATCTTAGGACACCTAATTATAACCATTAAACAAAGAGTCTGCCCACAGAAAAAAACAAAGAGTTAGGAGGTCTTAGGTATTAGATGGGCTTTAGGCCCATATAAATAACAATTCCTAGAAAATCTCAAACGTGTATTGACGGCCAACCCAGTCAAACCCTAACCATATGTCAACATAGAACCACCCTTGAGATTTGTGACTTGTGAGATGTGAGGCATAATTGATATTGAACCTTGCTTCTTAATATGTTTTATTTTGAAAAAGGGTTCGAGACCCCCGACCTGTGCATCATTGTGGTGCACACTATCATTTTATATTAAAGTTGATGCAAATTATTGACAAGAGGAATACGAAACATAGGCAACTACCTGGAAAATATTTGCAAGATATGAACGCAACACATATGACGAAGTTTACTTCTTCCGCAACAACACCTTCAAGAAGGAATAAACATAATTGTACTTTCGTCGTCTTGTCCGATTGCATATGACCAGGGCGAACATTTTCATCATGTATGCAGAGACCAACCACTGAAGGCCAGCATAGAACCACTATATGATGCCTTCAACATGGTAACGACGCAACTTCGATGCTGCTGAGCCGGACCAATGAAGGCCAAAACAAAAATTTTCACCCCGGACATGAAGCATTCACAATCTTTATGATGGATCTTCCAAAGTAACGCCAGCCAGTATTACATGCCAGGCCAAACTTGCCCTAGTAGACGTGAACGTCACCATAACCATCGGGGGCCGTCCGTGTTGCGGTGCGGATCTGGCCGCTGTCACTCCATACTGACATGATCACACCAGAAACACCCACCACGTCTTCATGACTGTTACCCCAGCTCCCTCCATGTGATCAGAGGAATATGTCATGCTGCCTGATGCCGATGGAAAATCGTTGGTGCACCCCAGCCCCATCAACGAAGTCTTACATCAAGAGCTAGATGCTCGCTCATGCCCATTGGAGGTGGACCCCCCCCCCCCCACACACACACACACCGTGAACGCCAGATGTGTCGTCGTAGGGCGACCGCCGCTACCGATGCATCCTCCCATGCAGACCGATGTTCCGCTCACGGCCACCGTGCCACCGTAGCCGCATCCTCCGCCAACCGGCATGCAGTTTGTAGTAGACACGCGTGTCCATGGTGGATTAGAAGACCTTGAAGGTTGTTGCGACAACCAACGCCACCGCTGCATTGCACGTAACCTCGGGGAGGACACCCAAACAACTCATACCACCACATCAGGCCGCCAAACATCGTCGTGCAGATGTGCCTTCCACATGACGCACCCACGATAGACGTGCCCCGAGAACATGGGGCTATCGAGCTCCATTGGGCATGGGTTGAGTTCGCGATGGCCAACACCGCCGCTGCATCGCATGTAACCTCGGGGAGGACACCCAAATAACTCATACCATCACATCAGGCCGCCAGCCGTCGCTGTGCAACCGTGCCATCCACATGCCACACCCACGAGAGACGTGCCCCGAGGACATGGGACCATCGAAGTCCATCTAGCATGGGTTGAGTGACGCGACCAGCCGCCATCTCCTGGGCAAGCAAGACGACAATGAGGCAGCACTGTGCGTGTAGCCGTTGTTGCTGTGCTAGCACCATCGTTAGAACCGGGCTCGCGCCGCTCGCCTCGCTTGCGGCAGCAGGGTCGCAACGCATCGCCTCGCACGCACAGCCGCCACTACTGATCTGCGATTGGGATGGCGAGGGGAAGAGAGGATCTGGTGAGGTAGAGGTCGGCGCTGTGACCATGGCCAACGTACGGAGGAGAGGCTTGAGGTTGAGACCGGAGTCGTCGATCCTGATTTCTGGGGACCTCATATTCGTCTCTTGTTGCTTAGTATGTGATGTTATTTTGTGGTGCACTAATTGTGAATGTGTGTTCTTCCATTATGTTACTGAACTATTGGCTATTAGAGAATAGTTGTGTTCTTAGGCGCGTGTCAGTAGAATGTTATGATTTTTTGATGACGCGTTGTTGATTTGGTAATTATATATGTGGATTCCTGTTGTTCATGGTTGGTGCTATAAATTGTGGGTATTTTTTGACATGCGGGTATTACCCCGGGGAACAAAACCCCGCGGTGGCCGGTGGGTATGGTATGGGTAATAGGCAAGTTTGTGGGTCTCTGGAACGGGGAAAATTCCTAGTATGAGCAACCAAGCAATGGCGCCTAGGTACTGAAATCCTGGGAATGCTATGATCAACCAAGCAGCACTAGTCGAGAAAGCTATAAATAGTAAAAGAAGTGCTCCATTGACGATCGATCGAATCCCAGATGAGCAAAAGCAGGAGATAAAAGGAGGCAGCTCAGACACTCAGGTAGGTCTACGTACCCGAGGGGCCCGTTGGGATTACTAGCATCCACTCCACTCTACCAGGCCAGTAGCAAAGCAAAAAGAAGAGGGGCAGATAACGAAAATTAAATCATGGTGATATGATATCCTGGCATCGCCGACCCCACCGGCACGGCAGCCAGTCACCCGGCCCAGCCGGAGCCGGAACCAACGGCCGGTCTCGGCCAACGCGGCCGGTGGCGGGTCAAGGGCGCGACGCAAAGGCAAGGCAAAGCAAAGCGGCTGCCGACCAGTGCGCCGGCATGGCAGGCGCATCGGATCGCTTTGCGTCCCCGCCGCATGCATGCATGGCGGATTGGCGGCTCCCCGTATCTTGCCATCTTTTTGCCTGGTCCGTCCGTGCATATTCATGTGTGCCCCCATTGCCTTCTTTAGAGGTGCAACTTGGCTTTCTTTTGGCCGCGCAACTTGGCCTGCCTCGCCGTCGGCTCGACGTGGCATTGACGTGACCCCTCGCCCGTCGCCTAGCTGGCCCGTGCGTGCACCTGCGAGAGCGATCCGCACCGTCGATTTGACGCTAGTAATAAGTACTCCTCCTCGACAAGCAAAGGTCAAAGGTGTTAGTGTACTCAAGAGGCTAAAATGGCATCTCTGGGTCAATTCGAAGGAGCTCCTACCGTCAAATTTGCCATTAGTTTCTCCTCCTCGACAAGCAAAGGTGTATGTTGACACTTGACAGTAGAGATCATGGTCCGAGGGGACATGGAACTATGCCAAAAGAGGATCCATCGATCGCCAGATAGTTGGTTGCTACTAGCAAGGAGGCCAAAATAATGCCATGCAGGGGGGGAGTCCATCACCTTTGCCGCTGGCCACTGCACTGCATGCCAATGCGGCGCGAGAAGGGTGGAGGGTGACGAGCGCGCGGTCGCGGACCGCCTTTCTCTTTCTCTCACCCTGTGGCATGGCCGAGAAGACGACGGCGACGACGGAAAAGGCTTCAAAAGCGCCCTGCCAGGCGATGGAATGGAAAGGATCTCTTTCTTATCCGATCGATGCGCAGATGAGCACACCGCGCGCTTTACACGGCATGCATGCATCGATCGGTCTGCCCCCGCGCGCGCTCGCTCGTTCGCCGACGGTGCGCTCGGCTCGTGGATACGTCGTTTCCTGCCTCTCATTTCATATTTGCTTCCGCCCGAAGGATCCATCCATCGCCGGACCGGCCGGCCGGTACTCGTCGATCTGTTCTCCGTCTGAATTCATCGGAGATTAACTGAATTTTCAGCTCAAAAAAACGTTAACTGGATTTTCAGTTTTGGTGCTTTGCACGTCGACAATCAGTGCACTGATATCTTGTGAAGAATTGTTATTTTGTACTAGGTCTTGTGTGTTGGCTTGGTCTTTGAACCTCAAATATGAACGCACAAAGCAAGAAGAACAAGAGAGAAAACGTAAAAAGAAAGAAATGGAACTCTGCACTATATATGAAAAATAGTAGAACTCTTGTATTGTGATACCCCAAAAGAAACAAGGCTATAAAATGAACATACATGATTTATAACAACTTGAATAGAATTGCAATGATAATGCAGAGATTGTACATACATGGCAACAAACTTGCACTTTTCCCGATATATACAAACCAAGTTCAAAATCAGGTGACGATGCAAGAAGATTAAGTTTATTAGACTTGGCAAAAAAAATGTTGTTTTTACAAGATAGTTTTTTAGAATTGCTTTAGGGCATGACTAGCTAGTCCCACCGCGAAAAGAGTACACACGGTCTTCGCCCCCACCCCCCTCGCCTACATTCTAGTGCTCCTTGGTGCCACAACCATATTTCAAGTTGTCGCCGCTGGCAATGAAGCCTAGTTGGGATGTAGAAGTCCATATTAGGTTTTGCACTACCCGAATGGCCATGCTAACCACCCCCTACTCTCCTCCTTCCTCATTTCTCTCCTAATGGTCCCATCTTCCTACTTTAAATCTCCCTGTCGCTGCTCATCCTCAAACTCACAACTCTTTGATCGATAGATTATTCGCTATTCTGATACACGGGAAACAACAGCCACCTAGGGCACATGAACTTGGTTATTTTCCTTCAGGCTACATTTCAATGAAAACTATATGCTCAGGGATAGCCTTTGTCGTGTACAACGACACATATAAAACAATAAAAAGGAGGGAATGCCCCTGACCTCTACATCGAGTGAGGCACACAACTCTACCGACACGAAAACATGACAAGCAAAAAGGGTCCATCGATATCCAAGTCGGCTCCAAAGAAAAGTCGATTACAATATAGTGAATAGTGCACTTTTCATAATATGCACATCTCGGAGCCTGACTTAGACGTAAGGAAATCTCGGTAAACTCACGATCAATAAAACCGTTAGCAAAAAGATCCACCGTGGAGTCGTCTTTTCTACCATGCTTTGCTGCCCCCTTTCGCACATAGCATGTCAATTCCCCCATGTATCATGTCTCTATCTCTTTTGACGAACTTTATCTTCTTCCTGAAAGCAATGGCAGTATACAAGTAAAAAATGAGAAGATGAATTTATCTTCTTCCAAAAAGCAATGTAATAAGTAATAAAAAGGGAAGAAGGTGAAAGTGTCAATGCCCCCCAAATTATCCATATCATAGCTCGCTTGCATGGGCAAGGAAAAGATGAACCAACCAAGATGAAAGGTTGTTGCTGATGTCACCGTGAGCTAGTATAAAACGGCATGTGTGCGCGAGAGCAAGTGTGAGCCTACACGTACTGCACAAGCTATCAAGACTATCTCAACGCCTATCCTGACTAACCCTAGTAGATCCCACTCTGCCTTTCTAGGCCCGAAACCGTTGCCGCTGGTGGTGAAGTCTAGTTGGGATGCAGATGCCCATACTAGGCTTTTCCGCCATTGCTAAATTATCCAAATGGCCATGCAGCCACCCTAACTCTCATCCCTCCTTTCTCTCACCACTCTCCCATATTCCTACTCTACGTCTCCTCTCGCCGCTCATGCTGAAATGCACGACTCTTAGATCTATAGATCATTCGTTGTTTTGATACACGAGAAACAACGACTACCTCGGGGACATGAACTTAGATTATTATTTTTCTTGACCTAAATTTCAAGAAAAGCTATATGCTCTTGGTGTTGAAGACACATATACACAAACAATAATGAGAAGGAGGGAATGCCCCTGACCTCTAAATTGAGCGAGGTGCAACTCTACCGCAAAAAGGGTCCGTTGATATCCAAGTCAGCTCCATAGGAAGGTCGATTTCTTTTCTTTTTTTTGAGAACCAAAGGAAAGTCGATTTCAATTTAGTGAATAGTGCACTTTTCATAATATGCACATCTCGGAATCTGACTTAGACCTAAGAAAATCTCAGTTACCTCGATCACGATCAGTAAAACCGCAAGCGAGAAGACCATGGAGCCATCTTTTGACGAACTTTATCTTCCTCCCTAAATGCAACGGCAGTATATATAAGTAAAAAAAAGCGAAGAAGAATTTATCTTCTTCCTAAAAGCAATGAAATGAGTAATAAAAAAGAAGAAGAGGGTGAAAGTAGCAATACCCTCAACATTATCCGTATCATCGCTTGGCGCTTGCCTTTGCGACCAAGGAAAAAGAAGAACCAACCACGATGAAATGAAAAAGGCCGCTGACGTCACCGCAAGCTAGTATAAAACGGCATGTGCGAGAGAGCGAGAGTGATCCTCCTGCACGTACTGCACAGCTGCACAAGCTGCCAAGACCAAAGCCTAGCCCTAGTAGATCCCACTCTGCTTTGCTCAGACAGAGTGTGGTCGTGGACTCCTCCCCCTAACCACCCTACTTGCCGTATATAGCTAAGCCAAACCGCCGTTCCACAGGCCATTTCGGGCGTCGGCCTTGCCATAATTGATCGCCTCTGCATTCGGTTCCGGTCAGATAAACCGGCCGGCGTGTACGTGCATGCGATGGCTTCTTTCGTCTCTCCGTCTTCGTCTTCCTCCATCGCCGGTCTCCTCCTGTTCGTCATCGCGTCGTTCCTTCAAGGTATCATTCGTGTGACCGGCAATGGCGAATTACATTTTGTTGTTGTGGGTGTGTGCGTATGACTTTTGTGAGTGGAAGCTATGCTTATTGATGGATCGATGGTGCGTGCGTGCAGGGCTGGTGGCGGCGGCCGGCGTGACGTTCACCTTCACGAACCGCTGCGGCGGCACGGTGTGGCCGGGGGTGCTGGCCAACTCGGGAAGGGCGCCGCTGGAGACGACGGGGTTCGCGCTGGGCCCCGGGGAGGCGCGGTCGCTGGCGGCGCCGGCGGGGTGGTCGGGACGGTTCTGGGCGCGCACGGGGTGCGCCTTCGACGGCACCTCGGGCGGCAAGTGCGCGACGGGCGACTGCGGCAGCGGCGAGGCGGAGTGCCACGGCTCCGGCGCGACGCCCCCCGCCACGCTCGTGGAGTTCACCCTCGGCGGCGGCGGCAAGGAGGACTACTACGACGTGAGCCTGGTGGACGGGTACAACGTGCCGGTCGTCGTGGAGCCGTCCGCGGCGGGGTGCCCGGCCACGGGGTGCCTCGTGGACCTCAACGAGCGGTGCCCGCCGGAGCTCCGGGCCGCGGAGGGGTGCCGGAGCGCGTGCGAGGCGTTCGACCGGCCGGAGTACTGCTGCAGCGGCGCGTTCGGCGGGCCGGACACCTGCCGCCCGTCCGCCTACTCGCAGGCCTTCAAGGCGGCCTGCCCGCGCGCCTACAGCTACGCCTACGACGACGCCACCTCCACCTTCACCTGCGCCGGGTCCGCCGCCTACTCCGTCACCTTCTGCCCCCGCGCCGGCACCTCCAGCAGCAGGTACGATCGCCGGAGAATGCACATGACATGATCGATCGGTCGAGCATCTCATCTCGCACACCACTTCATCAGAAAACGCATTCTCTTTTGCGCGTGACAAAAAAGAAGCAGCGATCAGAGAAAAGCATCGCCTTTGTTCCATCCCCACCACGTACGCATGGTCACCTGCCAGTCACCGCCCGGGATAGTGCATGTCGCGTTGAAAGCAGCCCAAGCCCAGCTGGAAAAAAAGAAAAGAAAACTGCACGTGTGATCATGCAACTACCATCAAAATCCCAACTACGTACATTCTGATCAGACCTGTGCTGACGGCCTGACGCTTCTCTTTTGCAGCCTCAAGTCAAGCAACGACCCGTTGCCGAGGCCGGGCGACGTGGTCGCCGGCGCGCAGGTTGCGGCGGACACATGGCTGGCAAGCCTGGCGACCGGCGAGAGCGACGCCGCCGCGGACAGGACGGCGGCGGCGGCGGCGCTCCGGGCCGCGCTGGCGGCGGCGGCCGTGGCCTTGCTTGTGTCGTCACTCTAGCCAAGACGCGGTTGGAGCGAGTACAATTAATTAACTAAGATGAATAGATGATGAGGACGTGATGAGCATCATATTCTTTTGCCTTTTGCTTGTGGATAGAGAGAGTGGTTCTGATGACAAGGTGACAACCAGCTTTATAGTATACTTGTGCTGCATATTTTTTGCAGTGTTGTCGGTCAACTAGTGCGCTATGCATTGGTTGATTTATATCTCTCACGAATCGTGCTGCTCATGTTCCTTCCTGTGTACAAAACACTGTTTATTTTTATTAGAAATTTATTGCCTCTTCTTGTCACATGCTGTATCCTAAGTATGTAAGATTTTATCACCTCTTCTAGGTACTCAGGAGTCAGGACTAGCTTTCTACTTCTCTGAGGGTTTTGGGATCCTTTTTTTGTGTGAGTGGTTTGAGATGTAAATGATGTATATAATTACCTTCTTTGAACTTACACATTACTCAAGCAATTTCCATGATTGTCATAAGCTAGTAAGGATAATCAAAATCTTATGTTCTTAACCTATCCTGTCCGTGAGTGCACTTTCCTGAATTAATTGTGACATCCTATTGTCCACTTTGAACAACTAATCAATCTGTCTAACAACAAAGAGCCGAAAAGAAAGTAGATTTTTTATGTCTACAAACATAGAAATCCCTCTAAAAGGATGTTTCGGGTAATCAAACATTTGAGCAATAACGTTTGGGCAAATTCAACATTTTTACTCAATTTTGACAATTTTCAGTTTTTATTTGAATAATTTTGACAATATAAGGCGGATATATCCAGTTGCCGACAGTAAGGATTTACCCCTTGTCCTTGGTAAATAAAGACGACCGGTGCACGTAACCTTGCTGACCATGGACACTCATGATGTGTGACTGTAAAAAAATAAACGCATGATGTATGAACAGTTCTTGAGGAAAGCAAAAATTGATAATGTATATACAGAGTATGTGATACATATCTTAATTTGAAAAGGTTTTGGATGACCCACTAAGATAAGGTCGTCAGAAGGAAGGAGAATGATCACCTACTGAGAGCCCACAAAGAAAAGTTTTAAATGGCTCGGTAAAGCAAGAAAGGTTTGACAGAATACCGACAGAACAAGTATACAGTAGATTGACCATAACCAGTCAGGCAGTCACACCTCACGAAAAAGCTATTGGTAATAAGCATCCATAATGGATATGATATGAAGCGAACAAAATGCAAGGAGACAAACAAAACCCAAGGCTCCAAGCAAGACTTCAGGCTTCATAAAAGCATATATTGACAAGTAAAGCTTAATAGATCTTTTTACGTGAGGTAATCAGTTGTCACTATAAATCCTTGCACAGCCAGAGAGATGACAACAATATATGTTCAAAAAGCAGATCGATGCCTGAGAAATGGTTAAAGTTTTCTGCTCCTTCATATGGTACCAGCACAGCAAGCCTAGCTGTTTCCTGCATTTCTTTTCGTAGGCAAGCTTGTGAAATAAATTATAGACAAACAATATTGGTAGCTCCTTTTTTTCTTTTGGAGGTATATTTTCCAAAATATCTTAAGTAAAAGTTGCTAGGAATACGCCTGCTAAAGTTGATGTTGCAGTAATAGCACGTGCGTATTACCTACAGAAAATATCTGGTCTAGCTTTATAGATCAGTCAAGAACGTACCCACAGAAATACTTACACTAATAAAAATCAAACCCAGGTCTAGATTAACATAACAGTGACATAACAAAGAATTCTTCAGAGTATTTGCTTACTTTCGCTGAAGACGAAACTTAAATTCCGAAGATGTTCTCATACGATTGTTCGTGCCGGTAGATTATGCAGCAGCTTGGCAGCATGAAGTTCACTGACAGATCTACAATAGCAGATTCCTCAGTATTCTCAGACAGGTAATTGTTTCCAAAGTATATGAAGGCCAACAGCAGAAAACATCTATTCCATAAAGAAAACAGAGAACCAAGTTAAGCAAAAGTGGTGTCTACTTACAAGTAACGTCATTTTCTACTTAACGATCAACCTGTCTCAGTCTCAGTGTTAAATCTGCTTAAAGCATCTGCGAGGAAATTTCGACGGTGCAAATATTTTCCAGCCTATGCTTTATTTTTTTTTCGAAAAGGGGGAATTCTCCGGCCTCTGCATCAGAAAGATGCATACAACCATCTTATTAACCAAATAACGCAGTGCCAACATGGTTCCAAGGTCTCCAGAAGTAATAAGAAAAAAGGAAAAAAGCTCACACAGAGCCAAAGAAGGCTAGAAACACCCACTAGCCATGAACAGACGCCACAACCGGCTGGCTAAAACTAGATAGGTAAACTACATGCCTATCCTATTACATGACCGCCATCCAAACCGGTTGAAGATATCCCGAACTACCATCTCCCATCGGAAAGACCCAGTAACCAAATGCTCCCTGGACTCCGTCTGGGTGAGTAGCGACCATGAACGGATCAGAGCCGTAGTGCGGAATAAAACCTGCAAAAAATGTATACATGATATTCTGTTAAAAACCAAATCATTTTTGCAAGTCCAGATAGTCCACAGCAAAGCACAAACTCCAACCCGAATGTGTCTCGCTAAGTCAGGCTCAATCCCATTAAGCCATGTCCCAAATAGCGCGTTAACAGAATTCGGTGGATTGATATTAAAAGCAATGTGGACCGTCTGCCAAAATACTTTGGCCAACGGGCAATCAAAAAAGAGATGTTTGATAGTCTCATCCCGATCACAGAAACTACACCTAGTAGGTCCTGTCCAATTACGCTTTATCAAGTTGTCCTTTGTTAAAATAACTTGTTTATGGACAAACCACATAAACACTTTTATTTTCAAAGGAACTTTGACAGCCCAAACCTGTTTAGAGGTAGGAATGGAATTCGAATTAATAACATCAATGTACATTGATTTAACAGTGAATGCTCCAGACCTAGTCAATTTCCAGCGTAATTCATCGGGTTGTTGAGATAGTTGGATCTCCATCAGTCTCCTAACTAAACGGAGCCATTCTTCCCAACGATTGCCCGCCAGCGTCCGTCGGAACTGAATATTAAGGGGGATAGATTAAAAAACCGAGGCGACGAACACTTCACGTCGTTGAACAATACGGTACAAAGACGGATATTGGATAGCCAAAGGTGTTTCACCGAGCCAAGTATCCTCCCAGAAACGTGTACTAGAGCCGTTTTCAATAGCAAACCTCATCCTATTAAAGAAAGCTTGTTTGACTTTCATCAAACCTTTCCAGAAGGGTGAATCAGTCGGCCTGACTGTAACCTAGGACAAAGTTTTATAGTTGAAGTGCTAGTGATGTACCTTGTTTGTACTGAAGGGATGAAAAGACGACGATAAATAGAATTTCAAAAATAATATCTTGACCCGTTGCGAGCCGTCAAAAGCTCTGAAGATTATGACAGGGGCGCGCTATTAAGAAGCATCAATGGACCACCCTGAGAAATCAGTCTCTTTATCGTGTCAGCGTCCACTTGTACCGAGTTACCAACCGTGCGTCGAATCAGCTTGCACAGTTTCACTGTTTCGGGCACGATATCTAGAAGGCATGTCAATATCTCTCTTGCAGACAAAGGGAAGGATGTGAATATCAACCTAGAGAGCCAAGATATTTCTCAGAGTGGTTGATTGAACATAGGAATAGAGACAAGAAAATCCAGCAGGAAATGGGACTCAGTTGTCTCAAAACCATATGAAACCTCACAGCAAAAATCTCAAGAGACTGAAATGTTAATCGTGGAGGAAAGGTTGCTTCGAGCATCAAATACACCTCAATCAATTCACTCGAGATACCATCCCTTCATCAAGGTAGGTTTTCAGATCACCACCAATCTCAAGGCTGCTGGTGCTTAATAAACCAGGAACCAGCAATCAGCCCTGAGTGAAACAGTTTAGTTTCAGAAGGACTGCCACTCCTCCCCTGCTACAGAAACTGCAGTGCTATCTGCCCTTGTTCAGGTTATGGTTCCGCATGGACTATAGCTGAAGGAGTAGGATCCAATATGGGATACATATCTTAATTTCAAAAGGTTTTGGGTGGCCCGGCAAGATATGGTCCTCAGAAGAAAAGGAGAATATCTCGCAAAAAAAAAAAGAGAAGGAGAATGATCACCTCCTGATAGGCCACAAAGTAAAATTGTTGATGGCTCAGTAAAGTAAGCAAAGTTTGACTGAATACAGACACAAGAAGTACAGTAGATTGACCAACCAGGAGAAATAGTTCAGAAAAGGATACATCAATCAGTGGAGCTTGATGGATCTTTTTTACGGAATTATTCTAAATATTCAGTTTTCAGCAATAAGCAAACTGCAGGCTTGGTCATGAAATAATATTGCAGACTTGATCTGGAGCTGACCTTATTTGACCGATGATAAATGCTTGCATGGTCGAAGGGATAACAGTTATATACGGCCTAAAAGCATTTCGATTCTCGAGAAATGATTATAATTTTATTTTCTTGATATGGTACCTAGTACCAACAGAGCAAGCCTATCTGTTTCCTGCGTTTCATTTCCTAGTGACCAGACCATCATAAAGCTTTGTGGACAACCACAGAAGCCTCTGAAGTCAATAAACAGACAATATATGTAGAGTAGCTGTTTAAAAAAAAATCTTCAAGCCATTTTTCGAAAATATCTTAGCCTCCTGAGTTGACGTTGCGGTAGACAGCACCTTTATATTCCCTACAGAAAATAACTAGCCTAGCTTTATATAACACTCAGGAATGTACCAAAGATATACTTGCACTAATAAAAAGAAAAACCGAGTCTATATTAATATGACAGTCAGTGACATAACAAACAATTCATTAGAGTATTTGTTTATTTTCTCTGAAGAGCAAACCCAAATTCAAAAATATTCCCATACATTTGTGCGCATAAGTAGATTATGCTGCAGGTGAGAATGAAAGCTCTTCACTAATAGGTATAAAATAGGAGATTCTTTGGTATGCTCATACAGAGGAATGTTTGCAAGGATATATAGGACCCAACATCAGAAAACATGTTGTTTATTTTCAAGTATGTCATTTTCTACTTTATGATCGACATGTCTTAATCTCAGTGTTAAATCTGCTGAAAGTATCTGGGAGGAAATTTCAACAAGTGCTTTATGGTGAAGCGCCAATGATGTACGTACCTTGTTAGGACTAGACGGGTGAAAAGAGGACGATAAATAGACTTCAGAATAATATCTGAACCCATTGTGAGCCGCTAGAAGCTCTGAAGATTATGACAGGGGTGCGCGAGATATTAACATCATGAACCACCCCAAAAATTAAGCTCTTTATCTTGTCAGCATCCACTTGTAAAAATATAGCTCAATCCAACAGAGACAGGATATTTCTCCCTTGCAATGAAATTCAGAGTGGATAGTTGAACATAGAAACAGAGACAAAACAATCCAGCAGATAATGGGACTCAGTTGTCTCAAAATCATATGAAACCTCACAGCAAAAATCTCAGACTGAAGTGTTAATAGTGGAGGAAAAGTCAGGTTAAGAATCAAATATAGCTCAATCACTTCACTTCAGACATTCATCAGGGTAATTTTCCAGATCACCACCACCAACCACAGGGTGCTACTGGTGCTTGCAAAACCAGGAAGCAGTGATTAGGCTTGGGGGGAACCACGATGTAGTTTCAGAAGCACACTGTCACTCCTTCCTTGCTACAACAGCTGCAATGTTATCTACCTTATTAACTGAAGGAGAAGGATGCAGTCTGCAGAGCACTGAATTCAGCAGCTCACAAACAGCACTTCCTTTGGAATCAGCTATGTGATCCTGAAAGCACTTTTTAATTCCATGTACTGAGCCGAGCACAGATAATAACAGACAGACAGGCGAGGAAAAGAAATGCACTTGAATTGATGCGAGCTCTTATGCCGAACAGGCTACAAACACAAATATACTACTACCTCCGTTCGGAAATACTTGGCCTGGTTTTAGTTCGAATTTGAACTATGAACTTCCCTGGCAGTACACAATCTGTTTGTTTTCAGAGAATGAAGGAGCTACCACCGGCCTCTGCATCAATCTATTGCACAGCCATAGTAGCATACAGTATATATCATCCAGTATACCAATTGAATCTATATACTATCCATCTTTGCCCAAAAGAATCAAGGCATGTACATTGCTGCGCAAAACTTTACAGTGCAGACGCTGTTGCTCTTCATCAGTCTGAAAAACTGCTAGTACGTAGGTGCTAGCTGTGCAGCCAGCTGAGTTTCTCTGAGAAGAGAGGCGGCTACCGGCCGGCCAGCTTAGCTCACCCTCTGCGCGGCGGCGGCCGACCTCTTGGCCCGCTTGGCCTGGTGGATCTTGGCGTAGACCCGCCTGGTCCTGAGGCTGAGGAGCACGTCGAGGCCGAAGCCGACGACGCAGGCGGCGGCCATGACGACGAAGACGAGGCGGTAGCAGTGCGCGCCGGAGCAGGTGTTGCCGCCGCCGGGCACCTTGGTGGCCTCCGCGTCGTAGAGGAGCCCCGCCAGGAGGCCCGAGAAGAGGAAGGATCCCAGCGGCAGGTTGAGGATGAGGATGTTGTAGATGAGGCCGTAGTACTTGAGGCCGAACAGCTCCGACGCCGTGGGCACGGTGACCGCCAGCCGCACACCGTAGCAGACGCCCACCACCACCGACCCCACGAAGAGGGACCCCGGCATGCCGAAGGCCATCACCACGTACCCCGCGCACATGAGCACCTGCGACGCCGCGTTCCACACCGGCCGCGGCAGCGCCCTCGTCCTGGAAAATTCAGTATACACTGTCAGAAATTGACATTTTTTTTCGAAACAGAAATGAACAGATTAGGTTGCAAAGAGACTTCATTATATATATTCACTTTGGGAAGTACATAATGATGACCGAAAAGCGAGCAATAATGATAGCAATCTGAGTTTCTGGATCTCTATGCACATACTGATTGACAGTGATCGATGTTCTGAATATTTCTATGTGTGATCGAAAAGCAAGAAAATCAGTCAGTGATCGATGTTTCCAATATTTCTATGCGTGGTCGAAAAGCAAGAAATTCAGTCAGTGATCGATGTTTCCCATGGTTAGAGATTGTCAGAAAATGGCATGAACAGATTACTAATGGTTGCAAACGTCATCTTCATTTACATATTGATCGACCTGGACAGTACTACATCATTAGTGATCGAAAAATAACGATAGTTCATAGTAGTACTAGTAGCAATCTGAACTTCACAAATTCTTTTCAGACTGCGACACGCAGATTAAAGATGATGCGCTCTTTGTTCTTGTCCAACCGGGCTAACCCCCTTCCCACTAATAAAAACATGACGAAAACAACCAGCTCATTTATACAAGAGGTAGTAGCAAGTTGAGGCACGATTCATGCGATCTTGGTGCTGAGAAACCACCACCTACTACTGAACTGAACTGAACCGAACCGAACCGAACCCATATGAAACAAACAGAATTGGCCATAGCTATCAGCCTATCAGGCATAATAAAATATCTCTGCTTCTTTCTACCAAAAAGCGTGAAAGGGACGCGTCGCCCACCGGTAAAAGGCGCCCCCATACACTGCACACACAAGTTGACACTTCTATACCCGTACAGGAGGTGCGGTCGCAAATTCCTCCACGAAGTTGACGCCCACTTTTCTATGCTCCCAGGGCTTGTTTTGTCCGTTCAAAAGTCCCCCACTGCTAAACTTGCAACTACTAGTATTCTTTTTTTACTTTTATCGGCAGCACTTTGTCGAACATCTGGGGTTTCTTTAAATAATCCTGGCGTCGGTGAATGTCTTTTTGCCTAAATAAATAAAAAAAATCACCTGCCGCTCACTTTACTCTCCTAGAATAGCCCACTTTGCCGTCTCCTTCGTGCTTAAGATACCACCACCACCGCGGCCATTTTAGTCCAGCTCTAACCAGACCATGGCGGTGCCTAAGAAAGATTATGCACAAAATAATCCTTCTACATCTAGAAAGATCCCAATTCCTCCCGCGGACACCACTACGGCTGTATGGAGGCGCCGGCCCCATTCTTCTCAGACCTCTTGTGTACTTCTCACTCACACGACCGAGGCCGCGCATTATCTCATCTGAAAGCAACGGCCACGAAATCTCTGCGCCGTCTATGCGTTTTTATTCTAATTTATTTGATTTTTGGCCAAGAACGTTCACGTGCGATCGAGTGGTGGGGTTCGATTCAATTGTGAGCAAGCTAGATATAGATACGGCCCCAGATCCGTACCGTACCACGGACGGAGGTCGTACTACTTGAACGGCAGGGAATTAATGGCGGCGAGCAATCATGCCGAGTAAAGGAGGGGAAGAGTGGTAACGTAACGTACTTGATGAAGTGCTCGGAGATGGTGCCGGAGGCGAGGCGGCCGAAGAAGCCCCATATGCTGGTCATGGAGACGAAGATGGACACGTCGGTGTAGCCCATGGCCACGCCCATCTGCCCCAGGTTGTTCATCACCGCCAGCCCCGTGCCCACGCCCATCAGGAACGACGAGAAGAGCACCCAGAAGTCCACCGACCACAGCGCCTCCGCGATCGTGTGCTCCTCCCCCAGCCGCGGCCCGCGAGCCTCCTCCGCCTCCCCGTTGCCCTGCGGCTGCGTCGCCGCCTCCGCCGCGGTCGCCTCCTTGGAGTCGAGCAGCAGGGGGGCGGCCGCGTCCTCGGCGTCGGCGTTGGCCGCCTTGCGGGACTTCATCCAGGACGTCCAGCCCACGTACGCGGGCACGGCGGCGGGCGCGGCGAGGAGCACCATCAGCACGGCCACGAAGACGGTGGAGACGAGCCCCCCGCCGCCGCCCACGCCCGAGAGGTCGGCCGCCAGGAGGTAGAGCGCGATGGCGACGGCGAGCGTGCTGATGGCCGCGAAGCCGCGCGCGTCGGCCTCGTCCCCGCCCGAGTCGGCGCTGGCCACGCGGCCCTCGCGGAGGAACACCATGGCGACGGCGCAGACGGCGGCGGGCACGACGGCGAGCATGACGAGGAAGGAGGCCGGGTCGTCGGCGAAGAGCGCGGAGCAGACGTCGGTGAATATCGCGGTGCTGAGCCCGACGTAGCCCTTGAGGACCCCCGAGACGGGGCCCCTGCTGCCCCGGAAGTTGCGGATGCAGGTGACGAGCACGGCGGTGTTCATCCAGGTGGTGGAGTTGCCGCCGAGGCAGAGGCAGACGCACATCTGCCAGTAGGGCAGCGGCGAGATTGTTTTGGAGACGACGAGCCACTGCGCGCCGTAGCCGAGGAAGCCCTCGAGGGAGCCGATGGCGAGGAGGAGCCAGGTGGGGAGGCGGTCGGAGGCGAGCCCCGCGAGCAGGCCGAAGGCCTTGCCGACGTCCTTGGCGACGGAGAGGCCGTTGAGCTGCAGCTGCGTGAGGCCCATGAGCGTCTTGATGGAGTCGGAGTAGTTGGAGAAGGTGTAGTTGTTGCCCGAGATGCACTGCACCCACACCGCCGCCACCAGCCCCAGCCACCGCCCCCACGCCGTCCCCGCCATCGCGTCCAGCGCCGTCGACACCATCGCCGCCCCCGCCGACACCATCGCCGCCCCCGCCGACGAGCGTACTACTACCTACTACGGCTCCGCTTTCCCTTGCTTTGGCCGCGTCTGGGTGGCTGCGTCGTCGGGGCACGGGCGGGAGGCGGTATGGGAGGGAGGGCGGGAGCGGGGGCGGTGGAGGCGCGTTGCTTTCCGCGCGTGTCGCGTCGCGTCAGTGGGACGGGGCGTGGGTGGGGGGTTTTGGCCTGGGAGGTGACGCTAAGATTGGGGTTTTAGCGAGGAAGATGGGCGGTTGATTTTATAGGCAGCGGGAAACAGGGGTCGGAAGTTGCTTCGGGCTCTTGGAGTCTTGCGGAGCAGGCGGGACATTGTGGCATTGACGGCGGTGATTTCTGCGGGTTTTGTTTGGCCCTTTTCGGGCGAGAGGCGACGGTAATTTTGGAGTGAATTGACAGTGAATCGCGGCGACTATTTGGCACGGACTCATCAGGGCTAAGACTCTGATTTGTTTCCCTTGTTAATTAATTAATTTTGTGATGGAGATGTGAACGAATTTGCTGTTCCATCATCAGTTTTTCTGTTTGCGGATTGGATTGTCGGTTGCCGTTGTATTTGGCGGGGTGGGGGCGACGTGTGCGCAATTTGTAGCGTACGTGCGTGAATGATGGAGTGAGGTTGGGCCCAAAATGGTTGGATGTTGGTCACAGGGTTGGCAAAGATGGCAGAGATACTCAATCCTTATCGGGATAACTTGGGTTGACCACATTTCTATATCGAGACCGGTTACTATGCATGTTTTGGGTCATTGCACATCATGCACGTTTGTATCCAATATCATGGGTTGATGAATGCATTTATGGCCCCCGCATAAAAGAAAAGATGAATGCATTTATGTAACAAGTACTTGGAGTAGTCGTATCTAAATGATATTGTCAACGACGTGGGTTTATGGCTTAGAGTTTAGGGCATAACCACTCTTTTCTTTTCATTTGTCCGTATTCCATTCGGAATTATAATCGTCTAGCCACTCATCCTGAGAAAACAAATATAGTCGCCTAGCTCCCGGGGCCTCGGTGTTATTTGGAGCTTGCTTCAAGGATCTAGTCGGCTGTACGTTAGACTTCCCCACCCTCTTGAAGATTTTGGATGCTATAAACGAGAAACACCTTTAGGAATCGGTTCGATTCAGATTATGTAACTTCTAGAATGATCATATTATACTTCACCTAATTTGGACTCGCCGATAAGGTTATTGTAATTTTTTGAAGGTTGTATCTTCTTATGTGGCATGACTCTTCAGACTATTTCACCTTAAAGTAGTATATTAACGTAGACCTCCACCCCGCCCCTCACCCATCACGGCGGTTAATTGTTGATTTCTTATGGCGGAAAATATGTGAAATCAATAGCAAAATGATCCAATACTGTCTCATTTACTATGCATGTGGATGTGGGAGAAAAAACTTTATGCTCTTGCGTCGACTTTTACATGTAGCCATGTATGGCAAGGAGATTGAGACGGAGTGAGGCTGAAATTGTACGCGAGAGAGATCTTCGATCATGGAAAACCATGGGCCGTGAAAAGATCTGAATGTTTTGACACGGTTAGAAAATGTATCAACCATGCCACAAAAACTAAAAACTCATGCAACATTAAAGGACAAATTAGACTGAATGCAGTTTTCACAATATATGTGGACAAATTTCTAACCGTGTCAAAACAAGATTTTCGATAGATCGATGGACAGCACTTGGTCAACGTGCATGGCACGTAGCTATATTCCCGGTGCAAATAATACAATATCTCTGTGACTCTGTCCCTCGGAAGTCATCACTCGCATAACATAACATGATTGCTTTTCTGGTTCGGTGCAAATCATATTACTCGCTTTTGCCAGCAGAAACTTGCTTTCTTTTTTGGTCTAAAAACTGCTGAGGCCTCCTTTAGTTCATAGGATTGGAAAATCATAGAAATAGGCAAGTCATAGGAAATGAGATGACATGCATCTTAAATCCTATGCACAGGAATTGAAAAGGAGATGCCCTTTGATTCACATCATAGGATTTTTTTTCATTGAATCTAGGCTAATGTTTATTTTCCTATGAATTGTGAAGGATAGGAAGAATTCCTTCATAGGAATAGGATTTTATTCCTACAAACCAAAGAGCTCTGAAAAAAAAATTCTATAGAAATCCTATCCTATAAAATTCCTACAAAATTCCTCCAAACCAAAGGAGGCCTAAAACTCGCTCGGATTGTAGACTTGAGCTTTCGTAGTACACGTATACAACCATTAATACGCACGAAGCGTGTGAAACTTGTAGTGGCTTGCAAGCAAGCATCGATCATCTGTATCTCCATCCCTGTCTCATGTATCATCGATCTCCTTCGCGTCGCTTGCTCATCAATGCACATATATCTACGGCCGGCCCGCCCGATCAAACTTCGGAACGGGAAACTCACATGCTCCAGCTGTGCAAATTAAGCTGTGAAATCAAATCTTATATGTAGACTAAAGAAAATGAAGGGAGTATATCCCAAAGGCATAGTTCGTATCCCAAAGGCACAGACAGTTGCTAGCATTGGTCAAAGACGTTTCATGTTCGAATTGAGGAGCGTGACTCCCATTTTCATTCAATAGGTCAAGGTCGTGGTGTTCATTTTAATTTATAGTCTCGGCTCCTTCTTTGCTACTCCCTCAGTTTCTTTTTAGTTTGCATATAAGGTTTGATCAAAGTTAATCTTTATACAGTTTGACTAACTTTATATTAAAAAATATAAACATTCATAATATGAAATCAATATTATCAGATGCACAATAAAACGTATTTTCATACTATGTAGTTTTAGTATTTTATATGTTTATATATTTTTATACAAATTTAGTCAAACTTTGTGTAGTTTGACTTTGACCAAATCTTATATGTGGAATAAAAAGAAACGGAGGGAATACTCATTTTAGCCAAAAACGGAAAAGTGGGCACTGCGAAGAAAGCAGACCACTTTGCCACTGGAGGTTGCCCGGGAGGAAATTAATTCAATAATTGCATCGTTGTTGAGGGAAAACAGCTGCATCGTTAATTAAGAGCATCTACACCCGGGTGCTTTAAACCCGTCTTATACGCCCGGGCAAACTGCCCAGTCACTAACCGATCATGTTTTTGTCTAAGTTTTTGTGACTTAGACGACTCACTTAAACGGGCCTTAAATGCCCGGACTGAGCGGCACCCTCATATCCAGCCCAAATAAATGACGGATATGAGGGCGCATGGGCACGTCCGTCACGTAGGACTGACTGAAAGGTCCCACGCGGACTCGTCCGGAAACCTGGCGATCAGGTTGGACGCCTCATCCGTCGCCGCGGTGTGAACGACGAATGGCGCCGCTCTGGCTCGCCGCCCGAGAGGAAATCGGTCTATTTAACCCGGCCGAAGTCCCACAACCCTAGTCCATCCACCTCTCCTCTTTTCGCGTCGCCAGTCCGAGCCCATCCACCTCCTCCCTCTCCTGCTCCGGCGCTCTACCATGGTCCGGAGTAAGATCACCTACTACGCAATGCTCACGCCGGAGGTTCGCGCCGAGATCCGGCAGGAGATTCGGGCTAGACAAACTACGCGTGCAGCCCGCGTTGTTGTCGGGCTGTCTCCGGACTCGCCGGAGCCAGAGGAGGACCAACCGGGGGAAGAGGAGGAGGAGAAGCTGGTGCCGATGAAGGCCGAGGATGCGGAGGAGCCGAAGAAGCTGTTGTCGAGTTTCAACATGGAGCAGGCAGAGGCGGAGTTCGCCGTCGCCCAGTCTGACAAGATGGCGGAGCAACAGACCATCCTGGAGTAAGGCCAACCGGGCATTCAGTTTAGAGCGCCCAGTTTTTATCCGACAGCCGAGGGCGTTAGGGAGGGGGATACGGCGGCCCAAAACACATTAAGGAATCGGTTGGACGGCCGAGAATGCCTGAGCTTGAGAGCGTCTATAGTGTGCTTGGTTTCTTGTTTTAGGATAGGTCAAGGTCGTGGTGCATTCTTATTTACAGTCTCGCCTTCTTCTTTGCTAGTACTCTTTTTAGCCAAAAACGGAAAAGTGGGTACTGCGAAAAAGCAGACCATTTTGCCACTGGAGGTTGGCCCTGAGGGAAATTAATTCAATAATTGCATCATTGTTGAGGGAAATCAGCTACTCCTAGATTAAAAGCTACTAGTAGTGCTGAATAATTACTATTCGTTCCACACAGTTACTCTAGATGATGGATGCTGAGATACGAAGCGAAGCTGTGTCTTGCAAGTGCGATCGACCTAGCTGGTAGGAGCACCGTGGCATATACTGCAGGTAGGTGCGTCGTGCCGACCACCGCCCACGGTGCAAAAGGTGGCCCGGTCGGCGCATGTATAGGTCACCCTCAGCTTCTGCTTTCGCACGTTTTGCTTTTGAGTTTTGATGCACCGACGCGGACGGAACCGCGTGAAGCACGCCTCTCGCGGCGGCAACAGTGCCAGCCCCAGGTCTGTCTCACGCTGGTCTGGGTGTGCCGGACTGGTCCAACGGCGGAGAAGAGAAGCCAACTTGGCCACTCCCACATCAATCGAGCACAGGCCAGTTTGTCATACAATACTGCCCTTAATCCGGTTGACCTTGCCCAAGCCCAAGCCAGAGCCAAGGCCATGGGTCGTTCAGGTTACCGCGGCGTCCATGCGTGGTTTTCGACCTCGACGAAAACGTACGCGGCGGCACGCACACGGCAATCCCGCCGCCGCCGTCACGAATTATTGGACGGCGAGACGGACGTGCATGATGCAGCCGCCAGATGCAAAACCAATGGCTCAGTTCGTTCCCGTGCACCTCTGCTCTTCTGTTTATGAATATAAGAGACGTGGTTTTGTAGTTGAAATTATATGGTAGGACATGCAGCCCAGACCGACCGATGGTTTGCGATAATCTTTAGCTGGCTGCACTGGGAGTAGCTGTTGGCCGGATAGGCCAAATGTTAGAGAGAGCGATCCATCTATCCTCGGGTCAAATCACACGTCCAAATACAACGGCTCACAGCGGAAGTCTCTCCACAGACAGGACCGGGTAGTGCGACTAGTGAGGGGGACGGGCCGGAAGACGTCGGGACAAACAAACAAACAATGCAAGCGGCTAGAACGGCTAGAACGGCCTCGCACACTGTCGCATTGGTTACTAGCCGGCGGGTGGTGCCGATACGTACGGCGCACATGCAATGCAAGCGGCGTATCCTTACCAGGCCGATCGGGACGTCTACGGCCCCGGTCTGATAAGCCGTCTGAGTGTTCGAAATAATGCCACTCAAAGTTGGCACGCCTCTCTACTGTACGTAACCTGCATTGCAGTCTGCCTCCGACGACGACGGCGGTCGTGATTTGTGTATTGATTTTTCTTCCTCGTCAATCAATCCGTGGTGGATGCGTGCGTACGTCTTGTGTACAAAGGCCAGCGTATCACAGCACGTCCAACGCAGTCGATGTCAAGTGTGGTCCGAGAGCGACACAGATGGACGGCCACAATGCCGGCGCACGCATCTGATGGATCAGACCGCCACGCTTCGCGCACATCCTGTGCTAAGCTTTTACTTCGGCCGCGGCCTCTTCTTCCTCATTTTGGCGGGAAAACTTCCCGTCGTCGTAGCACCTCCTCGATTCTATCCTAATCCAAAACTTCGTACCGAACCCTAAATGAAATGCCAATCCCATTCGAGTATAATATACAAGTATACTACTACAAATAATCCCACGTGTTCATTTTTTCTACTAAGAAAATAAATCGTTGTCACAAACTTGTTCAAGCTAAAGATCACATGATTTGGACACTGATACGGTGGTCGGTGTCAACGCAAATCACAAGAGGATGCCTGCGCGAGCCATTAGTGCAATCACTGTCGCGTGGTACCAATGTGTACGACTGCAAGGTACGTACACAAGCTAGTACAGCCACACTACTATACAAGACTCAGGCGAGAATCCGACGAACTTCTCTAGGTGACTTAAAACTAATGACTTATAAGTCACGCCTGTTTGGTTGTCATTTGACTTATAAGTCATCTGACCACACATTTTCACCTTATTTTCTTATGTAAAGATAGTGGGACTCACGCAAAAAGGGGTGTTTATAAGTTTTAAGTTGGGGTGAAGCAACTTATGACTTATAAGTTGGGATGACTTATAAGTTAGGTCTGTTTGGCAAAATAAGTCACTTTTTTTTATGTTTTAACTTATAAGTTGGTGACTTATTTGGAACCAAACAGGGCCTAAGTAACATCACCTACATAAGCACGTACATGGCTGTCACCCGCCGTCGCCGATTCCGATGAACAATACATCTGAGACCACGCCATCGAGCCACAAGGAAAAAGTATAGAAAAAGAACTAATTCAGACGAATAATTACCCGAACCGTGGCCGGTGGAACACGAATTTTGCCTACTTTCGTGATTCCATTACTGGCACTTAGATCCTAGGAGCCTCCGGTGAGGCTCTATCAAATTATTATTTTTTGAAACACGGCAAAAGATTTGCCACTTTCATTCATTAAGCAGAAGAGAGTTGCCCGATTGATTAGTGGAAACCCGGGTAAAAACCGTTACAACACATGTCCTCAACATGGCACCATCAACACACACCGACCCAGGGCCGCGCTCCAACCGAGCCGCCGGCTCCGTCACCCAAGCAACCCGTAGCCGACACCCTACTATCAAATTACCTTTGCACGTCATTTACCTTAGGCCCTATCTACCTCCTAGACATCATCCACCGCCTACGAATCATCGTTGACTGCGTGGAAGAAGGAAAAACAAGAGTGCGGAAGAGGGAGCAGAGACACTTCCACGTGCGATCTAGTTCGTTTGAGTAGTTGAGTTTAAGAGTTTGGTCAGCTGCACATTTTTTTTAACTTTTGAAATTTGGGAGTGAACTGCAAAAAAGTACAAAAAATGTGTGTGGCTTATATAAAAAACACCATTTCGCTAATAGTTTGGAGAAACAGCCAAAAACACTAAATGCTCGGTTGATCTCGTTTTGATGCGAAATCTGAAAGGGGGCCCCGCAGTTAGTGTCGACATGGCAACAAAAACTCACACTGTTTGACTATACTCCGCATATTAGCTTTTGCCTAAGTGAAACTTTATAAAGTTTGACCAAGTTTATCGAAAACAATCTAAACTTTTACTATAACAAATATATATGGAATACAAATATATTGAATGATGATTCTAACGGTATTGATTTAATATTGTGGGTGTTAATAAATTTTTATAAACTTGGTCAAAGTTTACAATTTTTTTTTTTGAATATTCAATGTTTACAATGACTAGAGACAAAGCTAATATGTGAAGTAAAAGAAATGGAGGGGTATCTAACAATGAAGAAACTAAAACCGGAAAGCCGTGAAATAAAATCTAGAAGTTTTTTTACAGCATTGATAGACGTGTATACGGAGCCACATAAATACAAATCACAATTCGATCGATGCATAAACTCAAGCAACAAGAATGGTACTAGTACACAACATACTTGAACTTTGTACTATTGGAAATCACTGGCATTCGTTCTCCATAGCCTCTATAACAACTAATCGTGGGGAGATGGAGGTTGCTGGTAGCACGCGCGACAGCAGATGAGTACGGCCGCGGCAGCACTAACATGCGAGCACAAGGCATCGGATCCAGATCATAAATAACACAAATTTGGTAGATCGACCGACATGATGCATGCACTTGGTCAATCGTGTTGGACGTGATGTGCGTGTGTGCGTATTTGTGTGTGTGTGTGTGTGTCTACGTTATCTCTCTTACTATCTCCCTTGGAAGTCACTCAGACAGGTTTCCTCAGCAAAGTTTCCTGGTTCGGCCGGTGCAAATAACAGTCTCTTGTGCAATAGAAACTTGCTCCTTTTTTTTCTGTGCAAAAAAAAAGTGCTGAAACTTGTCGGGGTTGTAGCTAGACTCGGAGTGTTGGTACGTACAAACATTAACACGCCAAGTGTTGGAAACGTGTGAAACTTGGAGTAGCTTGCAAGCATGCAGCATGCTGCATGTGTGGGTCATCTCCCCGGCCGCCTCGTAACATTGATCTTCTTGGCTTGTTCATGAATGCGCAGATATATGTCAATGTCCGGCCGTTCGAACTGCGTACGTAGCAAGAAACCCACACGCACGCACAGCCGGCCTGTAGCTGTCTAACGTACATACGAGTACTTCAGTTGTGCATAGCTGTGAAAACATGCGGTACAGAAGCCAGCACGAAACTGGTAGCTCTCTTCTCCACTGCAGATTATAATGTCCGAAAGCCACGGCTTGCTTCAGGTCAAAGAAAAGACGTGATCTTCAATTCGATTGTTTTTTCAGCTCCTTTTTGTTCCATGCCTCATCGGCATTTTGCTACTGGAAGTTTGCTCGGAGGAATTTAATTGCGTCGCTGTTGAGGAAAAGCAGGTGGATCACTTGCTAGAGCAAAAGCTAGTGCTAAAGAATAGTCGTTCCCATGGTCACTCTGGACAGATGCTGAGAAACGAAGAGCGAATCTGTGTCTTGCATATTCTGCAGCGAGCTACGTCGTGCGGAGCACCGTGGGAGAATGGAGGTGCAAAAAGTGCCGGTGCGGATCATGGCCCCGTCGGCGCATCTAATCAGATTGCCCTTGTTGCCGACCCATGATCAAGCCGTTACCACCACGGCCATGCGTGGTTTTCTCAACGGAAAAGTACGCGCTCGCGCACACGGCACGCGACGCGGGCAGGAATGTTTCTTCTGATGCACATGCAGCCGCCAGATGCAAACCAAGGGGTGAGTTTCTTCTGATGCACATGCACCCCGGGTTTTCCCGATAAAACATGCACCCCAGTTTACCATCTGCCTAGCCGACCCATGCTTGGCGAGAATCTTCCGCCGGGGCAGTAGCACTGGTCAGGACCGGCCAAACTTAAAGGATGACTACCCGACCTAGCTGTCTCGCGTGCGGTCAGATCAAATGTCTAAAATACAGCGGGGCACACAGCGAAAGTTTCGCAAGTTTTTAACTCGAGAAGAGAAGAAAGATGGCGAGTGATGACGATGGGGCGGAAGACGGCGGGCACATCGTGACAAACAAACGCGGACGAGACGTCGCGGAGAGAGACCAGCCGCAACGATTTTGATCACTGGGCAAACGCGGATAGGACCAAACGGCCGCTCGCTTTGCCGTGTTAGAAAGGATAGCGAGGGATTGATGGAATCCATCATGATGTTTTGCTTGAGTCTCATGAACGTATATATAAAAATATATGACCATCTTACAGTATAGTATAAGTTAGAACAAATCGTAGTCTTTCTGTATTTCCAAAACAAACACGTTACTCAACATGCTGGGTATGAGATCCTGGAAGAAGAATAAGTGCAGCCTTTCGGTGCTCCGGAAGCCGGATTTAGACATACTCTAGTGGATCACGATCGGGAGGACGTGATCCAGCTAAAGCTAGCGCGTACTTGTTTTAGATGGTCTTGCTCGCCCAGCTAGGAGAAAAGATCTCCCACATAGACATAGTATTGCAACATAATTTTATTTTTCCGTTCCCAGCTGTCTGGCCACTTTCACAGTGAAATTTGTTAGATTATGGATGTGCTTAGGCCTATATAAGATAATAATCCCTAGTTAATCTCTAAGGCCCATATATGTGTACGGCAAGTGATGAAAAGTGTGGGAAGTTTAGTCTCATACTGTTACTGTAAGAAGAGTGATACCTCTTTATAAGGGCTGCTCCATCACTTACTATTGGGAGCTTGGGAAGAGGAGTTGTACACGCGCGCTTCTCCTCCTCCTCCGCCCGCCTCGCCACATCACGATGCGGGTTGCGGGAACGAGCCGAAGCTTATTTTTCGCTTAGGAATGAATTAATTAATCAGGGATTAATTAACGAGTCGCTAACAGGTGGGCCACTGTCCGAGACGTTGGACTGTGGGCTGACATGCATTCCCGGGATTCGTCGACTCCGTTCGCGGGTGTGCGACCCTTCTCCGGGAACGACGACTCCCTTCCTAGGAGTGTGTCGACTCGGTCGCCGGCCTCCGCCAGGCCCATGAATTTCTACCCGACGGGCTATATAAGAAGGCTCTAGCCAGTGGAGTCACCTAGTTCAGTTCACTCACTCACTCTCGCGTAAACCTAGCCGTCATCTACTGTTCCTCACTCTGTGCTGTCTCCGGCGACCCCATCCTGACGACCGCTTGCACGGCTGGTCGGGAGAGCAGGTGTCTCCGAAACCCTGTCGTTCGAGATCCTGCCCGGGGGAATGGCAATAAAAGTTTTTGGGGAACGTCTCGACGCGACTACTCCCGATCCATCCCCAACTCCGTCTGCCTCTGCTTCCACTACTTCCCCTGCATCGACACCATAGCCAACGCCGCCGCCACCAAGAAGAAAGCCACGGACGACGCCGAGGCGGCTGCTGCCGCCGCCGCGTTGGCCTGGCCAACCGGAGGGTATGATCTGTTCTTCCCTCGTTTACTCGTACTTGTACTAGTCGTATATGTGCTGCTCATAGACGGTTCGCTTCTATGTTCTGTACGTGCTAGTATGCTTAGGTATAGCTATGAGATGTATACCTTTTATGCCATGCTTACTGTTTACTCGTGGATTAGTCTAATCGGAAAAGTGCTAATATTTCCAACAATCCAAAAACCTTATTATAGGCACTTTTCGATTCAAGGCTTTGCTGCTACTCTGAAACCGGAAAAGTTTATCGAGACACATTTTAAGCGTTGGCAGACTAAGACCACCTTGTGGCTCACAGCGATGAACGTGTTCTGGATTGGTGGTGCGTCCCCCAGATAAAGGATTGCTCCGGAACATGAGAAGGCGTTTAGGGAGGCAACCACAATCTTTCTGGGAGTAATTCTGAGTGTGATTGGAGACAAGCTGGTTGACGCATATATTCATATGCGGGTTGCCAAAAACTTGTGGGATGCGCTCGAAGTCAAATTCGGCGCAACCGATGCTGGCAGTGAGCTGTATGCCATGGAGGAGATCCATGATTACAGGATGGTTGATAACCGTCCTGTATTGGACCAGGCTCATGAGATACAGTGCATTGCTAAGGAGCTGGAGCTCCTGAAGTGTGAGTTACTGGACAAGTTCGTCACGGGTTGCATTATTGCAAAACTCCCTCCTAGTTGGAGGAACTTTGCTACTTCTCTTAAGCAATTGAGACGTGAATTCTCTGTTGAGGATGTCATCGGTCATCTCAGTGTTGAGCAGAACTCGACAGCAAAGGACTCACATGTGAAAGGGGCAGAGGGTTCTTCTAGCGCTAATGTGGTGCAGAAGAACATCCACGAGTTCAAGGGAAAGAACTCTGTCCAGCAGAATACTACCTTTAAGAAGAAGGGTAAGAAGAAAGACAGAAAGAGAGATGGCTGATTTACTTGTGGTTCAGAGGAACATTGGGCAAACAAGTGCCCAAACAAGTACAAGAAGCCAGCACAAGACTCCAAGTCTGTGAATGTAACTTTGAACAACAATGATGCGGCATCTGGGTATGGTAATCTGTTTACCATACTTTCAGTTTGTCAGTCCACCGATTAGTGGGTTGACACTGGGGCCAATATTCATGTGTGTGCTGATGTGTCTTTGTTTTCTTCTTACCATGTCGCACGAGATTGTTCCTTCCTGATGGGGTATGGCTTGCATGCTTCTGTTTATGGTGTTGCCACGATAGATATGAAGTTTACTTCGGAAAAGATCGTGCAACTGAAGAACGTGCAGCATGTCCCTGCCATAAAGAAGAATCTGGTTAGTGGGTCCCTTCTACGTAAAGAAGGGTTTAAGTTAGTATTTGAGTCTAACAAAGTAGCCGTATCTCGGCATGGACTATTTGTTGAAAAAGGATATGATTGTGGTGGTTTGTTCCGCCTTTTCCCGGAGGATTTCTGTAATAAAGTCATGAACCAAATTCATTCTAATGTGAACGAATCTGAGGTTTGGCATTCACGTCTTTGTCACATAAATTTCGGTTGTATGGCGCGGCTAGCTAAAATGGACTTAATCCCATGTTTCACTTTAGCCAAAGGCTCTAAGTGTCATGCATGTGTGCAAGCTAAGCAACCTCGTAAGCCTCACAAGCTTGCAAAGGAGAGACACCTGGCACCATTAGAGCTCATACATTCAGATCTCTATGAGATGAATGGTGTGTTGACTAAAGGTGGAAAGAAATACTTCATGACTCTGATTGATGATTCCACTAGATTCTGCTATGCGTATTTGTTAAATACTAAGGATGAGGCTCTACGCTATTTTAAAGTCTATAAGGCTGAAGTTGAGAACCAACTTGAGAAGAAAATAAAACGAGTCCGGTCTGATCATGGTGGAGAGTGCTTTTCTAATGAGTTTGATTTATTCTATGCGGAACATGGTATTATTCATGATAGGACGCCTCCCTATTCACCCCAGACAAACGGGGTTGCCGAACGGAAAAACTGTACTCTAACTGATTTGGTTAACGCCATGTTAGATACATCGGGTTTATCCAAGGCATGGTGGGGGAGGTTGTATTGCATCATGTCAAGTCCTGGATAAAGTTCCCACAAAGGATAATGAGACTACTCCCTATGAGCAATGGGAAAAGAAAAGAACTACACTCTCTTACTTGCGCACTTGGGGCTGTTTGGCGAAACTCAACGTGCCGATAACCAAAAAGCGCAAGTTGGGACCAAAGACAGTGGACTGCGTTTTTCTTGGCTATGCCAAGCATAGCATTAGCTATAGATTTCTAGTAGTGAAATATGATGTACACGACGTGAAGATCGGTACGATCATGGAGTCTAGGGATGCTACATTCGTTGAGGATATTTCCCCATGAGAGATATGCAAAGCACTTCTAGACTAGAATCTGATGAGACTCCTAAACCTGCTATTCCGATGGAATATTATGAACATAAAAGTGATAAGAATTCCACGGAGGATGACGAGGAAGCTCCTATTAGGAGCAAGAGACATAGGACTGCAAAATCCTTTGGTGATGATTTCCTCGTGTACCTCGTGGATGATGATACTCCCAATTCCATTTCAGAAGCTTATGCATCTCCGGATGCTGACTACTGGAAGGATGCGGTCCGCAGCGAGATGGATTCCATCTTGGCTAACGGGACATGGGAAATCGCTGATCGTCCTGATGGTTGTCAACCATTGAGATGTAAGTGGGTGTTCAAGAAGAAGCTTAGGGTCGATGGTACTGTTGAGAAGTACAAGGCTAGACTTGTGGCCAAGGGTTATACCCAGAAAGGAGAAGAGGATTTCTTCGACACTTACTCACATGTGGCTAGACTGACAACCATTCGAGTGTTACTCGCTTTGGCTGCCTCGCATGGTCTTCTCGTTCACCAGATGGACGTTAAGACGGCCTTCCTTAACAGAGAGCTAGAAGACGAAATTTACATGCAACAGCCAGATGGCTTTGTAGTAAATGGTCAGGAAAGAAAGGTGTGCAAGCTAGTGAAATCCTTGTATGGCCTGAAACAAGTGCCGAAGCAATGGCACGAGAAGTTCAACACTACTCTAACATCTGCTGGCTTTGTTGTGAACGAAGCTAACAAATGTGTGTACTATCGCTATGATGGGGGTGAAGGAGTTATACTGTGTCTGTATGTCGATGACATACTGATATTTGGGACCCACCTCAAAGTTATTGAGGAGGTCAAGGCTTTTCTATCTCATAACTTTGAGATGAAAGACCTGGGTGTGGGTGATGTTATATTGAACATCAATCTACTCAGAAATTCTGAGGGTGGAATTACACTTTTGCAATCCCACTATGTTGAGAAGATTTTGAGCCGGTTTGGATATTCAGACTGCAAACCTTCAGCAACACCATATGATCCCAGCGCATGGGTTCGAAAATTCGAAGGCACGGCTATAGATCAATTGAGATATTCTCAAGTGGTTGGTTCACTCATGTACCTAGCATGTGCTAATCGTCCTGGCATCTCATTTGTTGTGTGCAAACTGAGCCGGTTTGTTTCCAATCCGGGAGATGTGCATTGGCATGCTGTTGAGCGAGTGATGCATTATTTGCAAGATACTGCGAACTATGTAATTCACTATTCTAGGTACCCGACGGTACTTAAGGGGTATATTGATTCGAATTGGATATCTGATGCTGGTGAGATGAAAGCCACAAGGGGACATGTCTTCACACTTGGTGGTGGTGCTATTTCTTGGAAGTCTTGCAAGGAGACGATCTTAACCAGATCGACTATGGAAGCAAAACTTACAACATTAGACACATCATGCGTCGAAGCAGAATGGCTTCGAGAGCTTTTGATGGATTTTCATGTGGTTGATAAACCAGTGCCGAGTGTCCTTATGAACTGTCACAGTCAAACGGTGATTGCCAAGGCTAAGAGTTCAAAGAAAAACATGAAATCCACAAAGCACATAAGAAGAAGATTGAAATCTGTCAGAAAATCAAGAAACTCCGGAGTGATAACGCAAGATTATATCCAGACAGCTAAGAATCTGGAAGACCCTTTTACGAAAGGGCTATCACGGATTGTGATAGAAAATGCATCGAGGGAGATGGGTACGAGACCCTCGTAAGTTGCCATGGGGGTAACCCAACCTATGTGATCGGAGATCCTATGAATTAGGACCTCGGAAAACAATCCAGCGGTCAACTGAGGAGGGTATCCTTAATTAACCCACTCCGTTGGAGATGCATAATACTCTCAATTCTGTAAGGCAGGCTGACTTTGTCTTAATGTGTTCCAAAGCTTATGTAAGCAAGATGCTAACCTATAGAGCATTCTTTGGAGGAACACACCTATGTGAGCCCGACTGCTGGTCACAGTATACGAGATTGGATAATCTCTAGTAAGCTCATGAGAAGGTATGGAGTATGACCAATAAGCTCCACCCGTGGGGTTTATCCTTCGGCAGCCACGTATTAGCTGACAATAGGCGAAACTTCTACACGCCAAACTGACAATTCAAGGCATTGTCCATTGTTCAGTTGTGAAGAAATCTAATCCTATTGCTCTAGGTGGAAGTTCAACATAACAGTCTTCACTGAAAATTCTGGTATAGCAAACATTGTTTGAAACAGTTGACAAACTTATGTGCCTCGAGATCTGGTGGGGGATTGTTGGATTATGGATGGGCTTAGGCCCATATAAGACAATAATCCCTAGTTAATCTCTAAGACCCATGCATGTGTACGGCAAGTGGTGGGAAGTGTGGGAAGTTTAGTCCCATACTGCTACAGTAAGAAGAGTCAGACCTCTTTATAGGGGTTGATCCATCACTTGCTATTGGGAGCTTGGGAAGAGGAGTTGTACACACGCGCTCCTCCTCCTCCTCCGCCGCCGCCCGCCTCGTCTCGTCACGACGCGCGCGCACCGCGGGTTGTGGAAATGAGCCGAGCCGAAACTTATTTTTGCCGCTCAGGGATGAATTAATTAATCAGAGATTAATTAACGAGTCTCTAACAGATGGGCCACTGTCCGAGACGTTGGACTGTGGGCTGACATGCATTTCCGGGATTCGTCGACTCCGTTTGCGGGTGTGCGACCCTTCTCTGGGAAAGACGACTCCCTTCCCGGGAGTGCGTCGACTCGGTCGTGGGCCTCCGCCAGGCCCATGACTTTCTACCCGACGGACTATATAAGAAGGCTCTCGCCAGTGGAGTGACCTAGTTCAGTTCACTCACTCCCTCTCGCGTAAACCTAGCCGTCATCTATTGTTCCTCACTTTGTGTTGTCTACGGCGATCCCATCCCGACGACTGCGTGCACGGCTGGTCGGGAGAGCAGGTGCCTCCGAAATCCTGTCGTTCGAGATCCTGCCCGGGAGAACGACAATAAGGTTTCTGTGGAGCGTCTCGACGCGACTGCTCCCGACCCGTCCCCAACTCCGTCCGCCTCTTCTTCCACTACTTCCCCTGCATCGACACCATAGCCGACGACGCCGACGCCAAGAAGAAAGCCACGAACGACGCCGAGTCGGCTACTGCCGCCGCCACGTTGGCCTGGCCAACCGGAGGGTGTGATTTGTCCATCCCTCGTTTACTCGTACTTGTACTAGCCGTACATGTGCTGCTCATGGATGGTTCGTTTCTATATTCTGTACGTGCTAGTATGCTTAGGTATAGCTATAAGATGTATACCTTTTATGCCATGCTTATTGTTTACTCGTGGATTAGTCTAATCGGAAAAGTGCTAATATTTCCAACAAAATTCACATTTTCTTTTAGTGCAACACATATCGTATGTTTCTTTTGTTGTTGAGGATGCAGCAGATATATGTTGATGTAATGGCAATAGACCCACGCACGCATCACACGTCCACTTCAGCGCAGAAACTGACGGAGACAACGAATGGATCCAAAAACTTTTGTGCGGCGAGCATTTGGATATTTTTGAAACAAGCGACTATTAGGATATGACATGAACCCTAGCTAGCGAAGTCATTTTCTTTAGATATAGATATAGTACGAGTGAGCAATGCAGTTCTCGCGATAAGGCCACCCCTTCGAGCGCTCCAATAGTCGGATTCCATCATAATTAAATTGGTTGACAAAGCTCCTGCGTTGTTCTCGATCGATCGCCGCCAGACAGGAACCAGAGTGGTGAGCACGAAGGAGAGATAGTACCAATCACCCAGCAGCTACTCCTATTGGAGCGACCAAGAGAATCTCTCCACCACACGCAACCCTGTTTCATTAGTAGCCTTATAAACCGGTACGTACGGCAGCCCGCAGTGTCCGTCTGACCGCTAGAAGGTCATCGTGCACCGTCTCACTGACAGCGAGTTGGCCGGTGCACATGGCGCTCTTCTCTTCCCACCTTAGCTGCCGCTCGCGGATATCCTATCACACCGATCGGGACGTCTACGGCCCCGGTCTGATAAGCCGGCCGCTGTGAGCTGCATGTAGTACTTCTGCTACTATGTGCTGCAGTCTGCTTCCCATGAGGAAGACGGTGTTGGTTTGTCCAGCTATTTCTTTCCTGATCAGTCCTTTCGTCCAAGATGATCGTCATCGTGTGTACGACAGGAGTACGTGGGTGCGTGTGGGCCGTGACAAGGGAACTCCGATTTCTCTTGCCGACGTGTCGTGCGTGCTGTGCTGGAATCGTAGAAAATACGTACACCTAAACTTGATGCCTGACCAGCCATTGTTTTGTGCCCGGTCAGTGCCAATTTGTCATACAAATACGTACACCTAAATGATGTGCGTGCGTCTGTTGCCATCATCGCTCTGTATTGTGACCCGATCGAGCGGACAGCCCCCGCGTCGCCTAACCCTAGGCGACACGGGCGGCATCCCTCACACGGCGCCGCCCCTCCCCCTCGCACTCCTCCCCTCGTCGTCGGCGGCGGCCACCAACAGGCAAAGCCTCTGTCGTGGCGGCGTTGGCGGGGCCTCCTCTCGTGGCTCGGGAAAGCGCAGGTTTATTCTCAGAGGAGGTGTGAATGAGAGATTTTCTGAAATTCATCGATCAAACTTTGATGAATTTGACGAAGATTAAAATCGAGAAATAAAAGCACGAACGGAACTAAGTCAACACAGATACATGGCCGCACACGGCAATCCCGCGGCCGCCGTCACGAATGATTGCACGGCGAGACGAACGTGCATGATGCAGCCGCCAGATGCAAACCAAGGGCTCAGTTCGTTCCCATGCACCTCTGCTCTTTTGTTAGGATAGTATCTTCCCGCTGCTCGTGAATAAGAGACGTAGTTTTAGTTCTTAAATTATATAGTAGAACATGCAACCCAGAGCGACGGATGGTTTGCAAGAATCTTTAGCTGGCTGCACTGGGAGTAGCTCTTGCCCGGATCGGCCAAATTTTAGAGAGAGCGATCCATCCATCCTCCGGTCAAATCACACGTCCAAATACAACGGCTCACAGCGAAAGTCTCCCGAGTTTCTAACTCCACAGACAGGGTGCTACTACTGAGGGCCGGAAGACGGTGCGGATGTCGGGACAAACAAACAAGGAAAAAGTTCATTTTTAACTTTGAACTTGTAGAGGTTGGACGAAATAAACTACCAAGTCAAAATCCCGGTCGATTGCACCCTGAATTATGTATTTTCGGTCTAAATCAAACCCTGACATCGTTTGAACTGAGATTCTTCTGGTGGGCCGGCCCGCTAGAGTTTTTTTTCTTTCAAAAACAAAAATTCCAAAGGGCGCACACCCTGCCTCCCCAATGGACCGACCCACTTTACTTTATTTTTGTTAAAAAAAATCAGCGCGCAGTGGTAGCTCGAACAGAAAATCACTTATTGTTGACTGAACTGGGCCGGCCCACCGACAGGCACTGCGGGCGTTTCCTCCCCAATCCCGGTCATTCTTTACCACGTCTACAATCCCTGTTTGGAAAATGACCCGAAAGTTCGCTTTAGACCGGCATTGCAGAGTTCAAGGTGCAGTCGACCAAGATTCCGATTTGCGGGTTTGTTCCGTCCAACCTCTACAAGTTCAAGGTTTGAAATGGACTTTTTCCAACAAACAAACGCGGACGAGATGTCGCAGAGTCGGACCGCGACGATTTGGCTCACCGAGCAGGAGCGCGCGGGCTCCCTTCCTTGGTAGAAGAAGTGAGGCCTTTCACTTCTCCGGAAACCGGCACAGACAAAGGAAGAAAAGCAAGCCACCGTCGTCGTCCTCGATCGCAACTTAGCTTCCAGCTCCAGAGGCCGTGGATGAAGACATTGAGGATGGTTGTGGAAGCGGAGACGAGGCTTGCTCGCCCAGCCAAAAATTCCTGGCGTCGCGGCCTACCTTACGTGTACAAGGATGTATCAGCGCACTTCTCATTAGTTTAATTTCCACGGCTAGTCATACTTGCACGTTGAAAATAAATATCCTTTCCATTCCATTCGAGTGCACATTCTAGCTACTAGCCGCAAGCCAGAATTGACAAGAGGCAACGAGTAAATCGCAAAACTCATACTCCGCTTACGATATGAGCCCTAGCTGGTGAGCGAAGTATGCAGTAGTTTTAGGATAAGACCTTTTTTTGTGTTTGATAAAAGAGAGTCTCCTCTCCGATTTCTATTAAGAGAAACCACCAAGTTTAGATAAGACTTAGTGAGTGGGAGACAAAAACAGCTCCTGAGCACTCCCAGGGTCGCCTTCTGTCATAATATATTGGTTGACAATGCTTTGGCGTTGTACTACGCGATCGATCGCCGCCGGACAGGAACCGGAGTAGAACATGTGAGCACGAAGGAGCGACGTACTGTACCAATCATCCAGCTATACATGTGAGCACGAAGGAGCGACGTACTGGCCCTGAGCCAGTAAGCCAGCTGGGAATGTAAGTCTGACACTTACGTTGACGGCTAGCAGAACGGCCTCGCGCACTTGGTGCCGATACGTACGGCGCACATGCAATGCAAGCGGCGTATCTTACCAGACCGATCGGGACGTCTACGGCCCCCGTCTGATAAGCCGTCTGAGTGTTCGAAACGGTGCCACTCAAAGTTAGCACGCCTCTGTAACCTGTGTCTGTGTGCACTCCGTACTGCAGTCTGCTTTCGACGACGACTGCGGTCCTGATTTGTGCCATTTTTCTTCCTGATCAATCCGTGGCCGATGCGTACGTGTGGTGTGCGGACCGTGCATGTGTCCCGTGATCAATAGAATTCCAGTTTCTCTTGTGCTGCTCTACGACTACGAGCACCCTCTTACGCTTCGGGCCATTGTTTTGTTTATTTTCCCTGACTGTGCTAAATTGTACTCCAGTAATAGCAGCAGCACGTAGTGGTCCTGTAGATTTCCTTCGAGCACAGGGCCAGCGTATCACAGCACGTCATGTGAGCAGTGATCCAGTCGAGGTAAAGGAGGAAATCACTAATTTCTATCAAGCACTTTACCAGTCACGAGGCTACAATCCGATGGAGGAGTTGTTGCAATGCGTACACCCGCGGGTCACCGATGATTTGAACTACATACTCAGCGGGAGTACATGGCGGCCGAGGTAAAAACAGCGCTGTTTGACATGGCGCCTTCCAAAGCGCCATGCGTGGACGGATTTACTGCAGGATTCTACCAACGACACTGGGATGTCGTTGGGGAGGAAATTACTATGGCAATTTTGAGCTTTCTGAATGGTGGGGAGTTACCGTTGGGGCTGAATGACACGGCAATCACTCTTATCTCCAAAGTCCATCATCCCAGAAAATCTCACAATACAGATCAATAGCTTTGTGCCCTGTCTTGTACAAAATCGCTGTCAAGACAGTGGCCAACCGCCTTCGGCTCATCCTTGATGAGGTCATTGGGGAGGAACAAAGTGCTTTTGTTCCAGGCCGCTTAATTACGGACAATGTTCTAGTGGCCTATGAGTGCATTCATGCTATCACACGAAGAAAGAAGGGTAAGAATTTCAGTTGTGCCATCAAACTTGATATGCTTAAAGCATAAAATCACGTGGAATGGCATTATCTCGAAGCCATGTTGGCTAAACTGGGCTTCGGAGATCGCTTTACCAGCCTCATTATGAAGTGTGTTTCGTCGGTCAGATTCACCATCAAGCCCTAGTAGAAAACGGAGATTTAGCGCCGGTTCATAAGGGCCTTTAGTGCCGGTTCCATAACCGGCACTAAAGGGTGGGCACTAAAGCCCCCCCCCCCCCACACCCCATTTAGTACCGGTTCGGCACGAACCGGCGCTAAAGTGCCACCACGTGGCGTGAGCTCGCGCCCTGGTATGGGGGACCTTTAGTACCGGTTGATGTTACCAACCGGTACTAAATGTTTTTTTTTTGAATTTTGTTTTTTGAAAATTTTGAATTTTTTTTATTTTTTTTTTGAATTATTTGATGATTTAGTCTCTAATCACCTCTCTTAACTGCTCAAGTGTGGATCACTCTTCCAAATCATCTAACTTCCCGACCGGTCACCCATCCCTCTCACTACTCCAGCCCGAACACGCTTAACTTTCGGGTTCTATTCTCCTTCATTTCCAAGTCTGCACTTGTTGTTTTCCTGACAATAGTAAGATGTCAATCCTATTAACCCTCAGGAGTTTAGCTTGAGCATGAAGTCACACATTTCACCGTTTGAGTTTGAAACTATTATTCTAAAAGACAGTAATTATTTAGTAACGTTAATATTTCTTGAATAAGTTTGACCATAGTTTGACCACAGTTTGACCATAGTTTGACCAGATTTGACCAAAATTCAAAAAATTGAAATAATTATTTAGTAACACTAATATTCTCGAATAATTATGTAGTAACATTAATACTTCTTGAATAAGTAGTTTGACCAGATTTAACCAAATTTTTTTAAACAAACTGAAATTTGACCATATCCTTTTTTCCTTTTGGAATTTGAGGATTCTAAAAAATTCCAAACAGGCCGTAGGCGGTCTCCATCGGATGCGGATTTTCGTGCTTGTAAGGACATATTTATCCCTAAGTGTTTTGGTGATTGATGACAACGCATTTGCGGACTAATCGTGTGCCATGATTTTTCCAGACTCTTCCCTGCTAGGCACAAGACGATTGGGTGCCTCTCGAAGACTGACGAATACGGCGTCTTTTCTACATTTCTTTTTGGTGGATTTGAGTCGTAGGAAAGCCGTACTATTAAGAGGTCCGCGTTGGAAAGTTTTGGGTGGAATCATCACGTACACATCTCCTTTTATCCCCTCCTTCTTCCTTGGAGCTTCCTCCGTTTTTCCTGCCTCCTTTGACTGGCTGCTGTTGTGGTTGCGGTAGTACTGCTCCTGGATCAACGGTAGTACCATGGGCATCCACGGTAGTACCGCGCGGTGGCGCGGTAGTACCGCTCCCCTGGAGCCGCACTACCGCTGCCCACCAGGCTAGTGCTGCCCCTTTGCGGTAGTAGGAGCGGATGTAATTTTTTACATCCGCACGTGCCGCGGTAGTACCGCTTTCGCCGTGCGGTAGTACCGCGCTATGCGGTCAGGCAGTAGTACCGCCGCTCGGCAGTACTACTGTGTTGAGTTTTTACTACTTCCGTTTTTTTGCGGAAGTAGGCACGGAAGTTCCCCTTCTTCCTGGACGGGACTTTTGCCTTACGGTAGTACCGCATTGGGGGCGCGGTAGTACCGTGCGTGCGGAAGTACCGCCCCCAGCTTGCGTCTGTTTCCCTGACTGGGGTCGCGGCAGTACCGTGGGACGGTACGGTAGTACCGCACTACCGTGCGGTAGTACCGCTTGGTTGCAAGCAGTAGTACCGCGCAGCCTTGCGGTAGTACCGCTGGCCAGGCGCGGTAGTACCGCTGGCCGCGGGCTGGTTGGTGGGTAACGGTTGGATCTTTTCCACACACTATATAAAGGGTCTCCTTCTTCCCCATTGACTCACCTCTTCCACCATTAAAGCTCCATTATTGCTCCAAACTTTATTTTCGCCCGATCTCACTCCTTAGCCACCAAACTCGTTGATTTGCTCGGGAGTGGTTGAGAAGGCCCCGATCTACACTTCCACCAAGAGATATTTGATTCCCCCTACTAATCCCTTGCGGATCTTGTTACTCTTGGGTGTTTGAGCATCCTAGACGGTTGAGGTCACCGCGAAGCCATAGTCCATTGTGGTGAAGCTTCGTGGTGTCGTTGGGAGCCTCCAATTGAGTTGTGGAGATTGCCCCAACCTCATTTGTAAAGGTTCGGTCGCCGCCTCCAAAGGCACCAATAGTGGAATCACGGCATCTCGCATTGTGTGAGGACGTGTGGAGATTACTGTGGCCCTAGTGGCTTCTTGGGGAGCATTGTGCCTCCACACCGCTCCAACGGAGACGTACTTCCTCTCAAAGGGAAGGAACTTCGGCAACACATCCTCGTCTCCACCGCCTCCACTCTTGGTTATCTCGTGCCTTTACTTGTGTAGCTTATTTGTTTCATATATCTTGCTTGCTTGTGTTCCTATTCGTGTTGCATCATATAGGTTGCTCATCTAGTTGCATATCTAGACAACCTACTTTGATGCAAAGTTTAAATTGCTAAAGAAAAGCTAAAAATTGTTAGTTGCCTATTCACCCCCCCCCCCTCTAGTCAACCATATCGATCCTTTCAGTGCTGAATTTTTTGATATATTATACGTTTTTTTACGACATCGTATGCAAAAGTTATAGCCGTTTTACATTTTTCCTACACTTTTTGCAAAACATGTCCAAATTATAGTTTCTAAATTTTCCTAACTAGTAGATATAGTAATATAACTACCTCTCGAAGGATTTTATTTTTTGAAGTTTTTATCATTTTCTTTTGATTTTTTCAGAACTGAAATGGCGACACACGACCGGGGGGGGGGGGGTAGAGTTTGAAAATTGCCTATAGTGCCGGTTTGTGTCACAAACCGGTACTATAGGTCAGACCCCTTTAGTACCAGTTCATGGCACGAACCGGTACTAAAGGTTAGACCTTTAGACCTTTAGACCTTTAGTACCGGTTCGTGGCGGTTCGTGCCACGAACCGGTACTAAAGGTGATCGTGGGGCCCCGGCCTGACGCCAGCCTGCCACCACCCCTTTAGTACCGGTTCGTGCCACGAACCGGTACTAAAGGTTCAACACGAACCGGCATTGATGCAAATCCGTTTGAACCGGCACTAACGGTACCATTAGTACCGGGCCAAAATCAAACCGGCACTAATGTGCTTCACGTTTGACCCTTTTTCTACTAGTGAAGGTTAATGGAGAGTTGTTACCATATTTTACTCCATCTAGAGGGCTTCGACAAGGATGTCCAGTCTCTCCATATCTCTTCCTAATATGCGCCCAAGGCCTCACCTCCATGCTCAACAAATCGTTGTCACAAACTTGTTCAAGCTAAAGATCGCATGATTCTGACACTGATACGGCGGTCGGTGTCAACGCAAATCGCAAGCGAATGCCTGCGCGAGCCATGCAATCATTGTCACGTGGTACCAATGTGTACGACTACAAGGTACTCCCTCCGTCCGGAAATATTTGTTCTAAAAATGAATAGAATAGATGTATCTATAACTAAAATAGATCTAGATACAACCATTTTAAGGACAAGTATCTCTGGACGAAGGGAGTACGTACACAAGCTAGTACAACCATCCTACTATGTCAGACTACGGCGAGAATCCAATGAATTTTCTTTGATTTCTCATTGTCCCGAGACACTTCCCTGTTACTACCCATCGTCCCTATCCAGGGCCGCACTCCTCCCCTCCATCCTCATCATAAACAAAGCATCACAACATGAGTAACATCACCTACATAACCACGTAGTACATGGCTGACACCAGTCGTAGCCGATTTCGATGAACAGTTACGTCCCAGACCACACCATAGAGCCACAAGGAAAACGAATAGAAAAAGAACCATTCAGACGAAGAATTACTCGAACCATGGCCCGTGGAGGATGAATTTTGCCTACTTTCGTGACTCCTTATACTCGCACTTAGAGCCTAGGAGCCCCCGGTGAGGTTCTATAAAATTGCTTTTGCACGTCATTTATCTTAGGCCCTATCTACCTCCTGGACCTCATCCACCACCAACAAAACACCGTTGACTGCGTGGAAGAAGGAAAAATAAGAAAGCGGAAGAGAGAGAGGTACATTTCCACGTGGGATCTAGTTCGTTTGAGTAGTTGAGTTTAAGGGTTTGGTTAGCTGCACATTTTTTTAACTTCTGAAATTTGGGGAGTAAACTGCGCAATCCACCAAAAATGAGTGCGGCTTATAAAAAAATCAACATTTCGCTAACAGTTTGGAGAAAACAGTCGGTTTTCCGTTGCCGAAAGCACCAAACGCTCAGTTGAGCTTGTTTTGATGCAAAATCTGAAAAGGGGCCCCGCCATTAGTGTTGACGTGGCAACAAAAACTCACACCATTTGAGTATACAGTTAGATTGGAGTAGGTCCCACCTATCAGTGCCTGGGCTCCCCTCCCTCTCTCTCTCATGCATTTTATTGAGCATCACGTGCAATGATGTGGATGGGCCAGGGCAACACCATGGTGCTGCTTCCATGGTACGTGCCCAAAATTGGACACCCGATAAGGTTGTTGCCTTGTGCGGACGTTTTTATCTTACTTTGCGTGTTAGCATTACTCTCCAAATTTTTTAACTTTTGAGTAATGTACATATTCAAGTTGGCATCCATCCTTCTGTCCATATAAACAATTGCCTCGTAATAGACTTGGCGAGTTTTTCATGGCAACTAATTTTTTTTTAGAAATATGTGAAATCACATAGCATTCTTCTTTGATATTATCTCATTTACTATGCATGTATGCATTGGAAAAAAAATGTAAAAGAGAGCCTCTCACGGATTGCGGATAAACAAGGCTGCTTTATGTGGCATATGCTTCGACTGATGCATGTAGCCATATATGGCAAAGAGATTGAGATGGATCATGAGGCAGAAATCCTCTAGGCGACAAATCTACGACAACACATACCGGTTGTTGTTGCGGTTGCGACCAAAAGGTACAATGCTTGGGATGTTTGATGTTTCCACGGTAGCATTTTTCATGACTATTGCGTACAAAAATATACGCCCTCCGTTTTTATTTACTCCGCATATTAGCTTTGGCCTAAGTGAAACTTTATAAAGTTTGACCAAGTTTATCAAAAACAATCTAAACTTTCTCTATAACAAATATATATGGTATGCAAATATATTGAATGATGATTCTAATGGTATTGATATGATATGGTGGGTGTTAATAATTTTTCATAAAAAATTGGGCAAAGTTTACAAATAAAATTGAATATTCAATGTTTACAATGACTAGAGACAAAGCTAATATGTGAAGTAAATAAAAATGAAGGGAGTATCTAACAACGAAGAAACTAAAACCAAAAAGGCATGAAATAAAATCTAGAAGTTTTTTTTACAGCATTGATACATGACATGTATAGGGCGCCACAGAAATTCGAATCAACACTCGATCGATGCATAAACTCAAGCAGCAAGAAAGGTACTAGTACACAACATACTTGAACTTCATACTATTGGGAATCACTGGCATTCGTTCTCTGTGGCCTCTATGGCAACTAATCGTGGGGAGATGGAGGTTGCTGGTAGCGCGCGGGACAGCCGATGAGTACGGCCAACATGCGAGCACAAGGCATCTGATCCAGATCATAAATAAATAAATAACACAAATTTGGTAGATCAACCGACATGATGCATGCACTTGGTCAATCGTGCAGGACGTGATGTGCGTGTGCGTGTGTGTGTGTGTGTGTGGGGGGGGGGGGGGGGGGGAGGGGGGGGGGTCTACGTTATCTTTCTGACTATCTCCCTTGGAAGTCACTCACAGACAGGTTTCGTCAGGAAAGTTCCCTGGTTCAGCTGGTGCAAATAACAGTCGCTTGTGCAATAGAAACTTGCTCCTTTTTTTTCTGTGCAAAAAGAAGTGCTGAAACTTGTCGGGGTCGTAGACTTGGAGTGTTGGTACGTACAAACATTCAACCGCAAAAAAAAGGCACGTACAAACATTAACACGCCAAGTGTTGGAAACGTGTGAAACTTGGAGTAGCTTGCAAGCATGCAGCATGCTGCATGCGTGGATCATCTCCCCGGCCGCCTCGTAACATTGATCCTCTTGGCTTGTTCATCAATGCGCACATATATGTCAATGTCCGGCCGGTCGAACTGCGTACGTGGCAAGAAAGAAACACGCACGCACAGCCGGCCTATAGCTGGCTACGTACTCCGGCTGTGAAAACATGCACTACGGCAGCCAGCACGAAACTGGTTGCTTTCTCCTCCGCGCTCCGCTGCAGATTTATAAAGTCGGAAAGGCACGGTTTGCTTTAGGTCAAAGAACAGACGTGATGTTCAATTTGATTGTCTTGTTTTTTGAGCTCCTTTTCATCTCAGCGTTTTGCTACTGAAAGTTCGGTCGCAGGAATTTAATTACGTCGCTGTTAAGCAAAAGTAGGTGCATCACTAAGGCTGGTCATAGTGGGAAGTATATGACACTAGTCTAAATTACTACCTTCATAATGCAAAGTAACATAATAATAATATCATAGATGACTTTATTTATTAGCTCGTAGACTCATCTTATCTTGGAAAGCGTTATGTTACCACCTCTCATTAATTACTTGTCACATAAGCAGAATTTTCTCGAAGTGCGCTATGCTACCAGCTAAGTTATTCTTACTATAACTAGCCTGACAAGAGCAAAATCTAGTGCTAAAGAATCGTCGCTCGCTCGTTCCCGGAGTCACTCTGCACAGATGCTGAGAAACGAAGAGCGAATCTCTTTCTCTCTCTCTCAAATGCAAGAGGAGCACCGTGGCATATTCTGCATGCATTCCGCTGTCGCCCGTTGCCCTTTCCGAGTTTGTCCTACTTGCTCTGACGCACCCCGGGCAAGGACGAAATGAAGCTTGCAGAGGAGCCGCGTGAAGCACGCCTGTCCCAACAACAGTCCCACGTCTGTCTCTCGGCCGTCCATTCCACTGCTGGACTGTACGCCCCTCTCCTCGCCTCGCCTGGTCCTACGGCGGAGAAGGCAACTTGGTCACCGCCAGCACCACCCCAAAGTCATTGTTTCAAATCAAAAAAAAGAAAAAGAAAACAGCACGCCAAGTCCCAACCCAGCAAGTTTGTCAAACATAACCCATTTCCACCAAAAAGTTGAATTAATAAAAGTGCACAATCTATTCCGATCGCCCTTGCCCGGGTCAGACCCACCCGTGGGGTGTGATCTCAGGCCGTCCACGACGGCTACGCGGGACTGAATGCAGCCGTCCGCTCAGGGCATGTACAATGGTTGATAAGACAGTTTTATTTTAAGTCTTGCATGTAATTTAAAGATGACAAAAAATATATCTACAATGGGTTATATCTTAGCCTTATCTTCAATAATTAGCAATTCCTTAAAACATGATGAGACAAATTGTGCTAAGAAATCATATCTTGTCTTATCTTAAATAAAAAAAGACAAACCTTTTCTTATGAGTTCTTTCTCCTCCATCTCATCATTTATCCTATGTGGCACTTCTAAGATAGCATCATTGTGCATGCCCTGAGTGGAATTCCTTCTCATGCACATACACGTGTAACCCGCTTTTTTTTTAGCGTGGAACCCCGGTTCTTTCTGATATAGAACTGCACATGCACCCAAGTCTACCATGTGCCTGATGAGCCTCACCGACCCATGGTTTGCGAGAGAATCTTGCGCTGGGGGGGGGGGGGTGGTGGTGGTGGTGGTGGTGGTTAGCGGTTAGATCAAACATCTAAAGGCATGTATAATGGTTGAAAAGATAGTCTTATCTTAAGTCTTGCATGTGTATAATGGGTCATCTCTTAGCCTTATTTTTAATAATTAGCTATTTCTAAAAATATGGTGAGACATATATATTATGCTAAGAGATCATCTCTGTTCTTCTCTTAAATAAGAGAAGACAAACTTTTTCTTATCATTTCTCTTTCTTCCACCTCATCATTCATCCTACGTGGCATGGCATGCCTAAGATAGAACCATTGTACATCCCTTAATAAATTATCTCATCATTTATCCTACGTGATATTTCTAAAATAGAACCATTGTACATACTCTAATAAATTACGTACCGCGAAAGTCTCTTGAGTTTTTGTTCGAGGGGAAGAAAGGGGGCGTGGCTATGGACGAGCGGAAGACGGCGCGCACATCGGGACAAGCAAACGCACGCGGACGAGACCTTGCGGGGGCCGATCGCGACGATTTCGATCTCACCCCGGCCGGGCAGCTAGGCGGATAGCACCAAACGGGCAGGAGCGCGCGCTCCCTTGAAGAAGAAGCAGAAGTGCGGCCTTCCGGTGCTCCGGAAGCCGCTAGCCACGATCACAAAGTTTCAGACATGGTGGTACTGTAGTGGATGTGGATTACGATCGGGAGGATGTGATCAAGCTAAAAGCTAGCGCGTACGTTATCCTCGCGGTCTAGCCACTTCCTCGTTGAAAATATCTTTTCATTTTAATAATAATAATATTGCAACACAACAGACCAACACGCACATCACACGTCCATTCCAGTGCAGAAACTGACGGAGAGAATAAATGGATCACAAATATTTTGTTCGGTGGGCATTATGGCATGAACCCTAGCTAGCTGCCGAACCAATCAATTTGTTCCGACAATATAAAGAGTGAGTAACGCACTTCTCGCGATGACTAGACCACCCCCTTGAGCACGCCAAAGGCGCATTCTATCATAATTTAATTGGTTGACAAAGCTCCTGCGTTCTGCTTCTAGTACAGCACCTGCACTCGATTGAACCAGAGCGGTACTACATGTGAGCACGAAGGAGCTACTATAGTACTACCACCAATCATGCAGCTGTTCGATCCTAATCTAGCGACCAAGAGAATCAATCTCTTAACCACACGCAACTCTGTTTCATTTCATTATTAGCCTCAAGTCAGTACGGCGGCCCGCAGTGTAAGTACGTCTGACGGCTAGCAGGGCATCGTGCACCGTCTCACTGACAGCAAGTTGGCCGGCGATGCCGATACGTACGGCGCACATGGAAGCGCGGCAAGCCATCACCGTCGATCCATCGCCTGCTGCAGCTTAGCTTAATTATTAGCTTAGCTGCCGCTCGCGCATATCTTATCAGGCCGATGGGGACGTCTACGGCCCCGGCCGGTCTGATAAGGCGTCTGGGTTCTCGATGTTGTCCGTGGTCGATGCGTGTCAGCATGCGCTGTGTGGACCGTACGTGCATGTGTTATACGTACATGTGCCGTGATAAGAGAAGTCCGGTTTCTCTTGTGTCGTGCGTGCGTGCTGGACTTCTGGAAAGTACGTACGTACGGCGCCTAAACCTGATGCCTGACCCTGACCGGCCATTTGTTCTGTCCAAGTTTGGACATAGTAGAAATCTCGAACGGACCAGCCAGCATCCAGTCCGTCCAAAACAGTCGGTGTCTGTCTCTGGTTCAAGTGCGGCTGGAGAGATCGAGACACACGTGGACGGCCGCAGCTTCGTTCCGTCGACCCATCCACAGGAGCCTCTCACCGGCGCACGCATCTTTATGTCGCGTCGGTCGGATGGATCAGACCGGCCTGCACGCTTGGCTTGACCCACACTGTGCTAGCGCTTTCATTACGGTCGACTGTAATCCAGAAAAATCTCCTAGCTCGATCAGTCGAGTATAATACTCCCTCCGTTCTTAAATATTTGTCTTTCTAGACATTTCACATGACCACTACATACGGATGTATGTAGACATATTTTAGAGTGTAGATTCACTCATTTTGCTCCGTATGTAGTCACTTGTTGAAATGCCTAGAAAGACAAGTATTTAGGAACGGAAGGAGTAGTACAGAAAATCTCACGTCGCGTGTTTAATTATTCCGCACAGTCGTTGGATTCCACACGAGGGTACATCAAGTTTTTTGAAAATTTGTTGTTCATTTGTGTTAAGTTTTTTTTAAACAGAGGCATAAGTATTGCCTCATTGATTAATTAAAAAAAGAGAATTGTCCAGTTAATTTACAGAAAATCGGGCAAAAATCGATACAAACAACTCATATGGGTACTACTCATGAAGTACAAAACACCCACACCACTCAAGAGGCCCTCCAAAGGTGCAACAATCACAACCCTCAACACTTGCACGACACAATGACACTCCTGTCAAACACATCGACAACGGCAAAACCTGAGCACCCTCCATCATGAAACCATGGACGCCTTTCGGATGGCGTCACTCTTCTTACTCCCTGCTTGGCTTCTCCTTTGAGGGGCAACCACTTGTCTTGCTAGATTGAGGCTGATCTATCATCCATTTGTCAAGAAAATCATAAAATTCCTCAAATTTCTGGGTGTTAATGTCGTCCACCAAAAGGCTCCGAGGAGCCAACATCAACACACCAGTTGCATCGACATCCTCAACTAGAGGAACCATCGACACGGCATCATCAACCGTAGGGTCTGCCGACATGATGGACTCATGCACCTTCAGTTGCTTAGATGACAGAGGCGAAACACGTCCCTCACACGTGGTCCTCGATAGTCAACCTCCAAATGCTCCACAGACAATGGCGAAGTAGGGCTCAGACATAGCTCCCGCAGCTCGGGCATGGCCTGCAACACCTGAGCCTGAAGCACGCCGACTGACTTGCCCTCAGTGGTAGACAACATAGGGGACGAGGCCGACAGAGACGATGAACTGTCCCCAACACGAGGGGAGAAACATCCATATAGCTCTTGTTCCCCTTTTTCAATGGAGCCAACATCGGCCACACCAGGAGGGCGTGACATCAGAGTGGTCTGCGACAAAGCTGGCGCAAGTGAGAGACTGCTCAAAGCAGCCTCCGCTCGCTCGAGAAAACTCCCAACACGCGCCAGGCAAATCTGCAGCAGCGCTGTCTGATCCGCCAAAGCGGACTGTAACATCACATCGGGCGGTGTAGCCAAGCCAACAGGAGTAAACACGATAGACGCCCAACACCCATGGCGAAGCGCCTTGGAAGGGAGCGTGGATTTCATTGAACCCTCACATGAAGCTAGAGCAGGACGATGCACGATACCGAGGACCGGCGGCATGGCTGATGAAGCTATGTACCTAGGGTAGGGGCACGGATCTGTCCAAAAGAGCCCTACCCAAGGACATCCCTAGAAAAAGTCACCTTTCAATCGACTTGAAGGTATCCCACTCGACGGGTTCAAGACACTCGACCAAGAAACTATCACTCGACCATGAAGCCAACCACTCGACTGCCAGGAGACCTAAAGTCACTCCGCAGGCAAACGGTCGGCTATTAAGTAGTCTTTATGGTCATTATAGCACTTTATTAGGGGCGTTACCAGTAACGCCAACCTTAAATGTACCTTAAACACTGCATCACTAAGGGCAGGAGAGGGCCGGCGAACTCTATATAAGCCACCCCCCTCCTCAGTATGAAGGGTTCGCACCTCTGTTATTCACACGCCTATAATCCAATCGACCGCCTCCGGGCACCGAGACGTAGGGCTGTTACTTCCTCCACGAAGGGCCTGAACTCGTACATCTTGGCTTGGCCTTCTTGACCGATTGGGAACGACAGGTAAAGATGTGCTTGAAGAGTCCCCAATGGGGACGGCAACCTAAGAAACCCTCGCACATGGAGATGAAAGCAGCAAGGTATACGATGGAGTTGGGAGTGAAGTGGTGGAGCTGCGCTCCGAAGAAGTTCAGGAAGCTCCGGAAAAAAGGGTGGGGCGGCAGAGAAAACCCGCGGTCAACATGGGTGGCTAGGAGCACGCACTCGCCGTCGCGGGGTTGAGGTTCGATCTCTCTCCCCGGGAGACGCGCAGCTTCGTGGGGAATGACTCCCCCCTCGACCATGTCGTCGAGATATTCTTGCCGGATCACCGACGGCATCCAATCGCCCTGGATCCAGCCTGGGGGCAGAGCAGACCTTGAGGAGGATCCGCCCCGAGCATACCTCTTCCCCTTTCCCTGCTCCGCCGCCTTCTTCGCGCGCTCCAGAGCGGATGTCTTGTCCTTCGCCATCGTCGCCGGCAAATCTTGCACGGGCCTGCGGCGCTAAGGTGAGAGCGGAGGCGGCGGAGGAACTTGCGAAGGGAGAGAGGAAGAAGAAAGCACACTATTTGGAAACCCCGAGCCGGCGACTTATAAGAGGCCGCTCCCGAGTGGCTGACCGGTAGGCCCAGACTATCCAGTCAAATCCCGCAGCAGACGCGCGCGCAGTACGTGGCGAGAAGGTGGCGTGGCAATCGAGGAGCTTCCGCTTTATCGCTTCCGATTACTGCGGCCGCTCCCGTCCCGCGCGCTTCCCGAAATCCGAATCCCGCGACATCCGCGGGCTGCAGAACAACTTGTCAAAACAGAAGACCCCGCTCGCGCCGACACTCGGTATGTCACAAGTAAAGAAATTCACTCGACGAAAGGCCTGGAATGGATCAAGGCGACTGAAAGAGGTTGATGACGTCATCCGTGACGATTGACCCAAAACAAGGCACTCATGTAGCCCGAAGAACCAGTCAGAAAGATCCCCAACTCTTTTCCCACTCTAACCTCGATCCATTCGGGGGCTAATGATGAAGCTATGTACCTAGGATAGGGGCACGGACCTGTCCAAAAGAGCCCTACCCAAGGACATCCCTAGAAAAAGTCACCTTTCAATCGACTTGAAGGTATCCCACTCGACGGGTTCAAGACACTCGACCAAGAAACTATCACTCGACCATGAAGCCAACCACTCGACTGCCAGGAGACCTAAAGTCACTCCGCAGGCAAACGGTCGGCTATTAAGTAGTCTTTATGGTCATTATAGCACTTTATTAGGGGCGTTACCAGTAACGCCCAACCTTAAATGTACCTTAAACCCTGCATCACTGAGGGCAGGAGAGGGCCGGCGAACTCTATATAAGCCACCCCCCTCCTCAGTATGAAGGGTTCGCACCTCTGTTATTCACACGCCTATAATCCAATCGACCGCTTCCGGGCACCAAGACGTAGGGCTGTTACTTCCTCCGCGAAGGGCCTGAACTCGTACATCTTGGTGTGTTTACAACTTCCCAATAGATAAGATCTAGCCTCTCCATACACCCCCCCTACATCACTGTCAGAGTTAGAACCACGACAATGTCAAGGCATGCCAAAAAGCTTAGAGGACGCCATCGATTGCGGCAACCACGTGCAAGGTGACCGTTCTCCAAGCAACGACAACACCGAAGCGGATCTCGACAGTCAACTGCACGATGCCCTGGAGCTAGGCATTTGCAGCATCTACCATGCAGCCAAGGAGGGATGGGACGCGGGGCCATTGTCGGGGCTGGCGACGTGGGTTGACGCAGACCACGCCGGGGAAACACCTTCTGCCATCCCCCACTCGCCTCCGCCACACACCCCAAGCCCGACTGAGTGCCCGACGAGGTTGAGCCCTTTGCAGCAAGTGGCGTCAAAGGGGCCAGCTCCTGTTCATCGTCGTCGTTGTCTCCGTCAGCAGCGAGCGAGACCCATGACCCAGGCTTTGGTTGCCCCGAGTCGAGAGGCCGCGACTTCGAGCTAGGAATGGGGTCTGGCGGGTCCAGAACGAGCGCCCTCGGCGCGACCTGGCTGGCGGGCGCGAAGACAGGAGAGCTCATCCCCTCTCGGTCCTCGGCGACGTGGATCGGAGCAGCAGTGGTCTGCACAGGGAGCCGCGCGGACGCGGGCACTGGCGCAGCCAGCTTGCCAGAGGACACCTCCGGCACCTTCTTGGGCCCACCACCAACAAGGACGTGGCCCAGCACCGACTGCGGCGGCGGAGACACGAGCTTCCAATCCAGATGGGATCGAGCAGCGGACGGCGGTGGCTAGAGAACGACGAGCTGGGTGCAGCCAGCAGGCTCCACAGCGGGAGGCGGCAGCAGCATACCGGCCGCGATGCAGGACGGCGATGGGATGGCCGACGGGCCGGTGCCGGTGACGACCGGAGGGACGACGCGAGGCATCTAGGGCGCAGATCCCACCCTAGGAAGGAGAGAGCAGACGACGCGGAGGCCGGATGCGGGAGCGGCAGGCGCGGGGGTGGCCGGAGCAGGGAGATCCGGTCGGCGGCGGCTGCCCGCTCACGCGGCAGCGAGCGCGGACGCGAGAGCCATTCCCCGAACTTCAATGAACATCCACATCACGCTTGAGCTGAATGAACCAGTCGTCATGGTGCTTAATACTAGTTAGTTCTGGCAGTTCCCAAATCTTAGACATGGCCTTCCATAGACGCTGGGCATTGTCACAGGCACATAAAACATGAATATAATCCTCTTCTTCTCTTTCGCAGACTGGGCATGTACTAAAAACCTCCAGAGAGCTCCGCTTTTTATTCAGCCAAGTTGCTAGTGAATTTGTAGCAGCACGCCATGCAAAGGAGACCACTTTGGGTGGTGTTGGACAAGACCAAATCAATTTCCAGATATCTCTTCGACCGTTCGGAGAGATGCTCGTAGATGGAATTAAGGAGCTATTAACCTCATCAGCACCAAGCCAGTAGGCGCTGCGCACAGAAAAAAAAAACCACTGCGTTCAGAGGCCCAGGCTAGAAAATCCTCTCCCAAACGGGGTGAAGGATGAATCTTACAAATCTCATGTATGTCCACGGGCAAAAAAAAAACTGCTTTAACTTCATCATATCCCAGTGACCATTATGATCCAGCAAGTCAGATACCCATTTGAGCCGGCATCTTCCTCTGTTTAAAACAAACGAACCCATGTTACTATGGAAAACCCAACGGTCACGCCAGATTCGGACCTTCTGCCCATTAGCAATACGCCAGATCAGTCCTTTCTTTAAGAGCTCGAGCCCATAAGAGACACCTTGCCAAGACTGAGAAGGATTCCCTGAGAACACCGTCTCCTCCAACCGTCCACTTGGGTAATACTTGGCTTTGAGCAGCCTTGCACAAAGGCTATCTAGAAAGGCTAAGAGACGCCAGGCCTGTCTCACCAGTAGTGCCTGATTGAAAATCCAGAAATCCCTAAAACCGAGGCCGCCTTGTGATTTAGGACGGGTCATCTTGTGCCAAGCATACCAGTGAGTCTTTCTTTTACCCTTCTCCGCTTCCCAGTAATAGTTCCTAACCATACGATTCAGGTCATCGCAAACAGCAAGAGGAATCTTGAACACACTCATAATAAAGGTAGGAATTGATTGAGCAACTGACTTAACCAAAACATCTTTACCAGCCTGTGTGGGATGTCCATCAAAAGTAAATAAGCGCTTACTCGTCTTGACTTGCAAATTTTGAAGCTTACCCTTAGAGTATAATAGTAGAGAAAATCTCACGTTGCGTGTTTAATTACTCCGCACAGTCGTTGGACTCCACACGAGGGTACATCAAGTTTTTTGAAAATTTGTTGTTCGTTTGTGTTAAGTTTCACTTGGTCAAGTTTTAAAAACCCTGCAAAACAGCACAAGGGACTTGATTTGAACTTTTTAGGAATATGTCAATATCTCTCTCCTGCCTGGTATGATCTTCGGTCGCACTTGTTCATCATGCACAATGCACGATCGAACTTGTTAAGAAGAAGTTCACATGCATGCACCGTCCAACTACCGCTGGCTACACCAGACCGGTCGAGCAATACAAAGTTGTGAAACCATGCATGTACTGCAGCACGAAGCTGGTTGCTTTCTCCTCCGTTTCATCAAACTATAATGTCCGAAACGCACTGCTGTTGTTTCCGCTCCTTTTTCAAAACGGATTGTCGTAGAAATTGCATTATTTTATAATATGTAAAAATAAGCATATGGTAGTGTAATTTTTAAATAGCAGTACGAACCGCACACACATCGCATAAAAATTTAGTGAGTATATATTCATCTCAAAGCATGCATGAAAACTGTGGGCTCTGGCAGCCAAAACTATGCTAGGTTGTGATGCAGCACATAAGCATGTAGACACGGCCACATGCAACACAGACAATCATCATTAGCTTTTTGGTTGTGCGGATGGAGCATCATTAATACTAAATCTAATACAAAATTAAAAGAATTTTTGAAAGGAGAAACAAATTAAATATGCACAAATTATTGGCATTGATATTACCATTCAAAAATAAATAAAATGAAAAATAATTTAAAGAAATGATGAAAAAATTGTACACAACTTACACATAATTTGCATTTTTTATAATATGCAACAATAAATATATGCTAGTGAAAACTAAAAAAAATAAAGAAATGAAATAAAAAATGAAGTTTTCTATGAAAGAATGAGTTCATTGGTATTACCCTTTCAGAAAAAATAAATAAAACAAAATCAAAATAATGAAGTTTACTAAAAAAATAGAATGAAACTCTTAACCGAGAAACAAAATTAAAAAGAAAAAAGTTTCAAAACTTGCACACAATTTGCAGTGAAATTGCACTTTTTGAAATATGCAAAGAAGAAGCATATAATAATGCATTTTTTGCATTCTACTATAATTTACACATAGTGTAACTGCAATAGTGTTTTTCCTTTAAGAAGAAGATTAAAAAAAACTTACGCACAACTTTGCACCAAAATTGCACGTTATCGTAATATGTAAAAATAATCATATAATCATGAAAAAAGTCGCGAGTTCCAGAGTTGTACCAGCTCCAGACAATCTACTTCGAGCACCACTCGCGAAGCACCTGGAAGCTTGCCAAAAATGGCTCCGTCTCGTAGAGCCATGGCTTCTGCGATGAGCGGATCAGTGACATGATGGTATGGCTTGCTCCAGGCAGCAACAAAGGCGGAGGTTCGAGCAAGTCCCTCCGCTCCGCTTCTGTTTTCAGTCAGTGAAACGCTAGCGTTTGTATTGATCTTGAGCCACTCGGGGTCAGGTGGCCTCCAACCATAACCAGGCAAGATCCTGGTATGTTCTTCGGGAAGCTCCAGCAGCATTAGGGCTTCTCGGATACGCTTCAGGGACTGGCCTGGATGCAGGCTCTCTCTGTCATGTGTTATATTATTGCGAGAAGTCCATATAGCCCACATGACAGTGATAATCTTCGGCCGATCCCCTTCAGTGATGCGTGTGTCACACAAAATATCATTGCACCAAGTTATCGGATGTAAGTGTGGCAGCTTGACATTGAGCCATTTCCTAGCTTCTGTCCAGAAGCTTTGAGCATGAGTACACTTGATGAGAGCGTGCTTCATGTCTTCGTCTGCACCCTTGCAGATTTTGCATCGGGCCATAGTAGCAATGTGCCTGTATTTCAGTGTTGATTCGACCGGCAAGATGCCGCGAAGAACCCGCCACCAAAAAACACGGACTTTGGGTAGCACCTTGAGCTTCTAGAGCCGAGTCCATAACTGTTTATCATTCTCAGAAGTTTCAGTAATCGTCCCTTCCTCTAGAGCCAACTGCTCGTTACGAGTCATTAGAGCACGATACGCAGATTTTACAGTATAGGATCCCGACCTCTCATGAGCCCATGCCCAGAAATCATCGCCACCACCTTGCCGGAGAGGTAGGTTCAGGATTTCATCGGCATCCGGTGGTGTGAAGTTACTCCTTATGAGATCAACTTTCCAACTCCAGTTGTCTGTATCGATAAGGTCTGAAACTGTGTGAAGGTTGGCGCTCCCAATCTGAACTGGGGGCTTCAGAGATAGCTTTCCAGGTAGCCACCGATCAGTCCAAATTTTCACAGAAGTGCCATTACAAATTCGCCATAGCAAGCCGGCTTCTAGTGCCTTCCTCCCAGCTATGATACCCTTCCATGTCGTGGAGGCATTTCGTGGCACAGAAGCACTCATAAAATTAGAGTTTGGGAAATAGCGTCCTTTTAGAACCCTAGAGCACAAGGACTCTGGGTTTGTCATCATTCTCCAGCCATGTTTGCCCAAAAGCGCAATATTGAAACATTCCAAGTCGCGAAAACCCATTCCTCCTTTAATCTTAGGAAGTGACAAGGACTTCCAGTCTATCCAGTGGAGTGATCTTCGATCAATGGAACTGCTCCACCAATATTTTGCCATCGACGACGAGATACTCTTGTAGACTTTCTTGGTTAACTTGAAACAACTCATGGTGAATGTTGGAATGGACTGGGCAACTGACTTGAGCAAGACTTCCCTTGCCGCGCAAGAAACCAAACGCTCAGTCCCGCCATTCATCCTCGATCGCACCCGTTCGCCAATGTAAGCAAAGGTCCCGGAAGTGATCCGACCCAGTGCAGTCGGCAGGCCCAAGTATCTCTCACTAAAAGCCTCGACCGAAACGCCCAATGTTGCTTTCAGAGCAGCTCTAACCGGATCAGGCGTGTTTGGGCTGAATAATATGGAGCTTTTGTCCCTGTTCACATGTTGGCCCGAGCACAATCCATAAGTATCCAGTATATGGTTTAACCTAGCAGCACTCTCCACCTTTGCATTCATGAAGATGAGACTGTCATCTACGAATAGCAGATGGTTTATCCAAGATAGTGGACGCTGACACGAATTCCTCTGTCTACCTGAGCTCCTCCAAAACTGTTGCGTAGATTTGTGAAGCCTTCTGCACAGGGGAGAAAGAGGTAGGGTGACACCGGGCATCCTTGTCGCAACCCCCTGGAGGGGGTGAAGAATGGCAAGAGCTCACCATTCACACGAACTGCAAATCGAACTGACGAAACACACTTCGAGATCAGCCGAACAAAGGAGGCACTGAAGCCTAGCTTGGACATGATGGCCTCCAGATAGTGCCATTCGACGCGGTCATATGCTTTCATTATGTCCAGTTTGACAGCACAACCGAAATTCTTTCCTTTTTTCCTTCTTTTCATTGCATGCATGCTTTCATGTGCTATGAGCACGTTATCAGTGATGAGTCGCCCCGGTACAAAGGCACTTTGCTCCTCGCTCACGATATCATTCAGAAAACCTCTTATCCTGTTGACAAAAAACTTTGCTGCTATTTTGTATAAAACAGGACAAAGGGAGATGGGTCTATATTGCTTGATGCTTTGAGGATACCATACCTTAGGGATTAGTGTAATAGATGTATCACTCATCCCCTCCGGTAGTTCACCCCCATTTAGGAATCCAAGCACCGCCGGAATAATGTCATCCTTAAGGATTGTCCAATGTCTCTGAAAGAATCCCGCGGTGAAGCCGTCCACACCCGGTGCTTCTGATGGCGCCATCTGAAACAGCGTTGTTTTGACCTCCTGTGCAGTATAGGCCATATCAATGTGCGCGTTCATTTGATCAGACACGCGGGTTGGAACTAAGTCCAGAAGCCCATCCATGGGATTGAAACCCTGCGACGTGTATAGGGCTTGGTAAAACTATTGGACTTCACTCTGGTCGTCCTCCGGAGTTTGACAGACAGAGCCGTCATCACGTACAAGTCTCTCGATCTTGTTTAAGCGTCTTCTCATGGCCGCTTGGGCATGAAAGAATTTTGTGTTGCGGTCGCCGTGACGCAGCCAGGGTACTCTTGACCTCTGGCGCATCCATATCTCTTCCTGACGAAGAACCTCTCTCAATTTTTTTACTGTGGCCTTCTCTTCATCGGATGGACCTCGACCAACAGACTGACATCGCAGGCGGTCCAGCTTGGCCCGCAGTTTCTTGATGGTAGTAGTCAGACTGCCAAACTCTCTCGCACCCCATGCAGATAAAGACTCTTGCATGCTCTGCAGTGCGGTGAGCACGCCGGCCAAACCTTGCTGACCCGACCCTCGTTGCCAGTTTTCCAGAACCATTTGGTCGTAGTTTGCATGGGTTTGCCATACCTCCTCGTAGCGAAAAGGTTTCGTTCCTCTTGTTCTGTACGCGGACACATGTTTCTTTAGCTCTACGAGCACGAAGCAATGATCTGACTCGGTCGTACTGATGTGTCTCACTCGTGAGCAGCCGTACAGGTGAAGAAGGTCTGGGTTCCCAAAGGCTCTATCCAGCCTCGCTTTCACATTATCAACACCCATTTGACCATTATCCCAGGTGTACTCTGCCCCAGTCCATCCCAGGTCCTGGAACAAGCAATCATCCGCAGCCTCTCGGAAAGCTCTCATCTGCCACTCCGGACGGACAGCTCGCGAGAAATGTTCCAGGCAAAGAGTGTCTCATTAAAATCGCCCACACACAGCCAAGGTGCGTGTGGCAATGCTTTCAGCGTACGCTGAAATCTCCAGCTATGATGTCGATCTGCTACTTTAGGGGCTCCGTAGAATCCCGTAAATCGCCACGGACTCGAGTCCGGGTCATTTGTATGCACCATAACATCAATATGGCCAGAACTATAATTCTTGAGCTCAACCTTGACGTCGGCTGCCCAGAATAGTGCAACTCCTCCACTCAATCCCTCGCTGTTTACAGCAAAACAACCTGCGAAACCAAGTGTGGTTTTCAAGATTTCAACTCTTTTTGCCGAAATTTTTGTCTCCATCAGAAAGAGGAGACCGGGCCCTTCCTGCTTCACGATGCTGCGAAGCTCTCGAACTACCGCTGGGTTCCCAAGCCCGCGGCAGTTCCAGCTGAGGCAATTCATTACGAAGGGCAGGGCTGCAACGCAGCCTCTGCCGATTGCCCAGAGTTGACCGGGGTTGGTTTTTTCTTCTTAGGAACTCTCTCCCCTTCCTCGTCGACAGAAGAGGCGATGGGATCCTCCTCTGTAGCTTTTACGAATTCGTCACCAGGTGCAGCCTCAAATGCCTCATTAGTCAGCAAAGGTACAACGACCCTCCTGTACACCTGTTTGTTAGCCGGCGGCCCCCCTTCCGTTTGTTCTGGTTCCTGGTTTTAACTGGGGAGTTTACCTCGGCTCCTTTCTCAGCTTCAGTGGTCGAACCTCTTGTCTCAGCCTTGTTGTTTTGATTCGCAGGGTGCTCTGTGGACGTGTTCTCACTAGAGCTGCCTTTTTTGCGCTCATCCGTAGCTCGCAGTCCCTTCCCAAAGGGCAGTTCACCATTGCCATCTCTAGCCCCCGGGGTTGGACAATACAAGTCCGAGTGGCCTAAACGACCACACGAAAAACAGAAGTGCGGGATGTTCTCATACTGAATGTCATAGGGAGCCATGCTTTTCCTTCTCGCTGATTCGATCAGGATCCAGCGCCTTAAAGGCTTATTCACATACACTGTCACTCTAGCTCTCAGATAGCCATTGGTGTGATCGAAGATCACATCTGATGCATGCTCATCAATCTGTTTAGCGATCGCTGCGCACCACTTTTCATTGCGTAGGTTGAAGGGTAGATTGACAACCCTAGCCCACATTTGAAGTTTGTCAAACCGCAGTTCAGAGGGGCGCATGCACTCGTCGAAATCTGAGAGGATGACGGCGTGCTTGCTAATATGCCATGGCGCCCCTTGCCATACTCGGTCACGATCCCTCCGGTTCGCGAACTCGGCCACAAACGTGTTTTCCCCTACAGATTTGAAGTCCAGACCTCTAGGGTTTCCCCAGGCTGGTCGAAGCGCGTTGGTGATGGTCTGGATGTGGAGAATATTCCTATGAAGCACTTTCCCGGCCAACATCCACTTCTCCGGCGCTCCCTCATCCGCATCATCTAGCACTAACGGCGTAGCCTCCTCCTCGGTGATGTCGAGTTTCCCCAAGGCCTCCGCTAACTTTGCCCTCGCCGTCCGTGGCGACAAGGGATCCTTCCCTCGGTCCTGCGTTGACGACGAAGCCATCAGCAGGTTCCAGTCTGGTCGCCTAGCCGAGATTCAGCGTGCGCCACCGGGTGCCACCTGCAAACCCTAATTGCCTAGGTTAGGCGCTCCGGGAGTTGCGGGGGAAAAATACAACAATTGTAGATTAGTAAAAACATCAATTCTTGCAAAGCCGATGGCGCGCGCGCCACCAGTGCAACCGCTGTCGAGTGTCGAGTACGAATATGCAGGGACCGCGCGCCTGCGACGTACACGTGCTAGTGCACTACAGTGCGCGCAACCAGTGGAGATGGTCCACGATCGTCGTGCGTGCGTGCGCGCGCGCGCTCATGCTTATGTGTCGATCTGATCCGACCAGCACATAAAACCACGTGCGCACAGTCTTCACCGAGTTGTTCGCGAAACCACTCGTGTACCGCAGCAACAACAACAACAACTATATCAAGGTGTGAGATTGACCGAGTGGTGGCTTTTAGGGTATCTTCAACGGCAACTCGCGTATTTGTTTTGTACAAACCACTCGCCTGCGGCAACAACAACAACATATTGGCTGTTGCCAGGCGGCGTTCCATCTCGCTTCTGCCGAGCGCTCTATTGGACCGGCCTGTTATAGTAGCACGATTTTTTCAGTTTCCTTTGTTTTTCATGGTTTTTTTTGTTCTCTTTCTTTTTCTTCATATACATTTTTTTTCATTTTTCTCTGTATATGTACTGATGTCTATTTTTCATACATATTATACATTTCCCGTATATATAAACAGTAGTTTTGTACATGCTTAGCATTTTAAAAATACATAACTGTTTTTTCAATTAGATGTTTTGACGTCTACTCCTTTTCATACATAGTATACATTTTTTGTATACATATGGTAGTTTTTTTACATATCAGTAATGTTTTATCAAACTTATGTTTTGATGCATACTTTTTTTTGTACATGTTTTTGATTTTTTGTATACACCTGAAACATTTTTATACCCGTTTAAAATTTTTTAATACATCATTAAGATTTTTTTCAAGCACAAGTTTTACCTTATGTATACATATTGTAAAGTTTTTGTATACATTAGGAACATGTTTTATACATCAGGAAAATTTATTTATACATGTTCATTTTTTATAATATATGATTAACATTTTTCATATATATGTTTTGATTTCTACTTTTTTTCATACATGTTGTACATTTTTCCATATACATGATAAACATTTTGCTATACACGTTTAATATTTTTGACTCAGCTACACTATTTTTAAAATATGTAAAGAATGCTTTAAGAAAATAAAACTAAAAACTGAAAAGAGAAACGTAAAAAAAACCCTGTCAAGAAACAAGAAACTGTAAGAAAAACCAATCAAAAAACCAAAACTATGCCTACAAGGATACTTGCGCGGCGAGAGCGGGTCACCGCGTGCAGGCCAGGGTACCGACGAGGAATCGCCCTTTCAGGGTTTTCCCTGAGCATGAAACAGTCGATTTAGAACTGGTACGGACAAGAGAAATCTTACTTTTTAATTAAAACAAAACATTGCAATGGTTCTCGCGGATGCTGACGCAATGTGATTTCTGATCAATGCATTGAATGTCAAAGTGAATAAATTCAACCAAGCGCGGGTAAATGGTGGGAGGAATTATGCCTCTCTTAAGGTAGTCGAATGCCTTGTCATCTACTTAGTGATGCGCATGAATAGAGGGAGGTCCTAATCGGCGTCTTGAGCACCGGTTACGAGTAACAGCGCACAGGGGCGCGCTGGTATGCTCCAACCCATGAATTGCCAAATCAGTCCCTCTCGCTCGCACGACTCACACATGTCGTTCAGTTCGCGCAACCACACAACTTGCCTTATTTTTCGCTCGTTCTGTAGAAATTTATTTGTCTAGGAAAAAAAGGTTCGGTGTTTCTAGTATTTAAAAATTTGGGAATCAAAAAAACTTAAAATTAGAAAAAGGTTTGAAAAAGGAACATTTTTAAAATTTCTGAACAATTCATGCAAAAGCAAATATTTGTTGAATTTATGAACAATTCCTGAAAACACGACAACTTTTCAAAAGCACAACCAATTTTAAGTTTTCAAACAATCTTTGAAACATGAACTTGAAAAATAATAAAGAAAGAAAAAAGAGACAGAAAAGGAAAAGAAAAGAAAGAATATTAAAAAGAAAACACCAAAAAGTAGGAAAACCGGTTCAGGGAACCTAAACCAGAAAAAAACCGGCTGGGAAGCTCTAGAATGTTCCCAAAACCGTAAATTCTAGAACACGATAATGGGCCGGCCCAGGTTACTACTCGATCGGCACCTTTGTGCGAAGGGTCGACTGTTCTACGCAGGGTGCGTCAAATAGGATATTCCTTGGAACTGGACTTGCGCCAGGCGCATATAGGGTTAGTTTTGTTTGCATCCTGTTTGTTTCGAGCCTGACCTGAGGCGTGCTTGTGATCTGCCTGGGAGCTGTTTGATTTCATTCCTGAAAAACGTAGCAGTTGTCTGACGCATCTTCATTAGCCTGCCAGTCCCACGCCTGGACACAGGCTAACAACTGCCTGGCGACCAATGCTAGTGTGGGAACTCGTGCCAGCCAACACCTTCCTTTCTTTAGCTTTTTTGCTGTAATTTATTCTTGATACTAGCACATAACCAAACATATATCCTCCCGGCTTGCAAAGATCAAATTCTCAGGCAGAGTACAGGCGGCTATATTCTTCAGGCACGGTCTCCAGGCTAGTAACCAAACTAGCCCAGCCCATAGTCACACGCGCTGGGCCTGGCCAATCTAAAGAGGCGCTACAGGCCACCGGCCGAACTCAATCCTCAGGAAAAAAAAACTGTGCCAGAGGTCGACTCTTCTTCCTGGACCCCGACCCCAAGATCGGCCGCCGGAACGAGTTCTCCTCCGCGGCGCTCCTTCCCGCGAGCGGTGATTTCCGCGCTCGGTCTCCCGCCTTGAGCCACCGAAGAGTACGAGGGCGCAGTCCTTCGGCGCGGTTAGCCGGGGGGCGGGGAGGAGATGCGCCGGCGGCTGGACGACTGGGGAGGGGCGGTGTGGATTGAGGAGCCCCTGCCATTCCGTATCGCCCCGGCGACTCCTGGAGACCAGGCGGGAGAGGGAGGAGGTGCGGCGCCGGCGGCCCACTCGGTCTCAGGTAAGACCAGCGCATGTACCAGAGTGCAATCTTCTTAGTCCCACATCGCCGGGGACTGTGATTTCCGCCGGTTTATAGACGTCAGTCTCAGCAGGACTATCACCAAGATATATGTCGTAGTTAAAACACTCGAGATGGTTCTGTAACTTAACATTGTTCTTAACTCCCTAAGCAGAAGATGGGCCAACCAATTTATCATCAGATTCTTCGAATTAGCTTAGGTGAATCGTGACAAATATCGTTAGCGTGATCCAAAGCTAAATAGATTGTTGTCTTTGTCTATCCTCTTACTTCTGTGATGTATTGGCTCGCAGCCAAGTGCCTCTTCAAAATTACACATAAACATAACTGAAACCATGTTGATCTTAAAGTAAGATGCACTATGAGGAGAACCATGCCTCCGCAGAGTTTAGGTTGATCCAAAGCTAAATAGATCATTTACCATTATGACAACCTGTATATGATAGCTCAAGGGTTGTTTGTTTCAGATAGCATTTGAGCAGAACTTAGCTTTTCTGATGCACTAAGTTCAGCACTTTTTGTGAGCCTCTTGCCTTCCCTCCGATGGAAATACGAGAGTTATTAGAGGACTTATGTTTTACACCTTCCCTTCATCTCTTATTGGCCCACCTCAGTTCATGGATGTGAACTTGTGATTCCACCTATCTCATAAGGCTTTGCATTCTATATGCATCTTATAACAATCCTATATAGAAATGCAGTACCTGCTGATATTTTTTTGCAGGTTGCATTTTCCTTTTTTACAATTAACTTCACACAGAGAAGTATCCTTTTCAAGGCAACAAGGTCAAGAATTCACATTAGCAATTGGCTCTTTTGAGCTTCCATGTTCGGTTATAATATATTTAATCAGGATATAATACTTCTTATTCCTTTTTGTTTTTATAAAAGACCATTGACAACTTTTGCAAAGCCATTTATCTGTTGATTGTTGGAGTGGCGCCATCTTGTGCCTCTGTCTGGTTCGCACGCTTGCTTCATGAGCAGCGATCGTGGGCAGCGAGCTAACGGGTCTGGCAGGCCGACTGCGCTAGCAGCGTTCCATCGGTAACGAGGCTGTTCCCAATCGACCGGAGGAAGGGAAGCACCTGTAGGTCACTGAAGAGTGCTACACTAGATGTAAGCAAGAAGGTGAGCCGGTGTGCTCACAATGGCGTTTGGATGTGTTTGCCGGACATGAAACTCGCTTCCATTCCTGCGATCCTTTAACAAAATACCAGGTGTTGGTGTTGGTTGTGTAATGTATCCACCTGCACTTTGTATACCATATAGTCGTGTAAGTTTTGGTTATACCATAGTCTAGCGTCAATTTTGATTATACTAGCGTCGGCCCCTCGGTTTCTGTTCTACTCTCTTCATTCACAAATATAAGATGTTTTGGATGACAGACTGAAATATTACTGACATTTCCGTCTGTATCCTCTTTGTATGTGGTTTTATAGAACCAGTAGGTCGAAAATGACCAGGGTTGATATGTATATCTGTTTCCCCTTGTTGTAAATGATTTTATTCAACGACAGTAACCGAACTATGTCACTGTTTCCAGTATTATGTACTAATGACTACTATTGTACTGACTCTCCTAGATCAGTACAATAGTAGCCATTAGTACGTACTACTGGGAAACAGTGACATAGTTCAATTAAACGATCTTATATTGTGGGACGGAGTGAGTAGATGACTGTAAATGCTGCATGTGACAGTTATGGTAGATTATCATAAGGGTATGAAAAACACCATCTAATCCGATGCGCTTTGCCCACAAATCGGAGCATGGAGCTACGGGCAAGTGCCATGTACGTAGATACAACTCCCTTCGTATCGAAACATAAAACGTTTTTTAAGGTTTGTTTAGCCTACAAAAAAGTTCTATATTTTGGTATAGAGGTAGTAGCATTTTTGTTTGTCCAATTGGAGTTGTCTTTGCGATGATGTACAGCAGTGGCGGAGCCAGGAAAAAAGGATGAGGAGGGCCGAGTGTTGCTGAGCCTCGTCAGGGAGGGCCAGCCCACTATAATACACCATTTTCATAGCAAATAATCACTTGTTCAGATGTATATTAGGCTTAAATCAGTTGTATTAGGGGGGGCCAGGGCCCCTGCTGGTCCCCCCGGTCTCCGCCATTGATGTACAGGGAAGAGTTTGTCACAGCTCACATGATGGTCTTCTCATAACATGCTTGTCATGTGCATGATATTGCAGCGTGAGGATCTTCTATATCAACGGCAATAAAAAAGCAAATGATTATAAGTAGCATAACTTTGGTATTTCTGTTTCAGTCCCGGAAGTAATTTGGTGGGGGAAATGTAACTCATGTTAAACATGATTTTTGCACAGTACATACTAAGCAATGATTTATTTTATTCATATATAGCAAGGAATACACATACATATATCATGAGAACTCGGCCAACCCTTAGGTACATTACATTTCCCGCTTATTCAGCTTAATCTTCAGGCCATTCTTCATTTGCAGAAGACAAGACAACTTTGTCTCGATGGTTTGACCATCTAACACTTTCACATCAAAGTTCCACACGATAGCAGCAACGATGATCTTCATCTGCATGATTGCAATATCCTTGCCAAGGCACAATCTTGGGCCCGAGTTAAAAGCCAAAAACTTGTGAGAGGGCACGTGTCGCAGCTGGCGTCCATCCTCTGAGAGCCACCTCTCTGGCCTATACTCCCGGCAGTTAGCTCCCCAGACAGACTCCATCCTTCCGATGGAGTAGATGGAGACGAGGACGATGTCCCGGGCACACACCTCATGGCCACTTGGCATTACATCGGTGGTGACAACAGACTTGCGCTCGATAGGGATCGGCGGGTACAACCTGAGTGTCTCCAATAGGGTGGCTTGCAAATAAACTAGGGCTTTGACATCATCTAGATCCAACATCGTCATAGTGGCTCCTGCAATGGATGGTTTGCGGGATATGATGGGTGCTAGTTCATCATGTATGCTCGACACGACGTGCGGGTTCTTGGCGAGGTTGTAGATGACCCACGACAAGGTAGTACTGATCGTGTCCCTCCCGGCGATCATGTAGGTAATGAGAGTTGCCTGGAGTAAATCATCATTGTATCTTGGGTCATTGACATAATTGGACAGAATGTCTACGGGTACCTCTTGAACAATACCATGGTCGTTCCCCCTCCTCTTCATGATCATGTCCATTGTGAAGCAGCGAAGCACCGCTTGCGCGGCGGCAAGCTTCCTCTCCGGACCAATGTCCAAGCGCCTCATCACCTTCCAGAAAAATACTGGCACAATGTGTCGGATGAAGGCCACCTCCATGACCGTGTCCATCGCATCCGCGACGTGCACCGGCGGCATGTCAAGGGACAAGAAAGCCGTGTCCACACCGAAGATGGTCATGGCATACATGTCAAACACGAGCCTCATAATGAGATCATTCATGTCGACATGAGCATTTGTTAACGCCATGTGGGCCATGAAGGGCAGAAGGCCCTTCTCCACCTTATCACGACAACACGTGTTCATTAGCCCGACCACCCGTGGGCTGCTCAACACACCTTGGTAATTTGTGCGCTCACGACGACATGGCTCGCCGTCGACAGTGAAGAGTGAGCCCCTTGCCACATCAAAGATATCGGCGAACTCCTCACCCTTGGGATAGTTTGTGTGATTCAAGGTGAAAATGTGTTGGATATTCACCGGGTCGCAGGTTAGGAATATCTGTATGCTAGCTATGGCAAACTTTAGGCTGTGGCCGGACCGTGATAGGAGGTCAAAGGCGATATACTGATGCAGTCTGTGGAGGTTGATGGCTAGGGAAGGGAGGATGCCCACTACTGGCCAGTCCACTGGCAACAGTGGATTCTTACTAGACTTTATGTAGTACAAACCTAGAACGACTACAGGTAGCACAAGTATGGAGATGAGCAGTTCCGGCAAGAACGCGAATGCCATTCTTGGAAGAGGTGTGTGCTGCATGCATGGACCTGTAGAGAGAGATCTCGGAGATGCAAGCGGATCTCTATTTATAGAGACACTTCGTTGTCAACTTGGATACCTGGCCGAAAAGGAAATAAAAGAAACTTGCATGCACATATATATGCAAACTCTTGCCATTTTCTTGTTAATGAAAGACAATACACGTGGCATGTTTGGTGACCACAAGTTGTGTATCCCACTAATAATAATGAATGTACTCCTGCAAGTTAGTATAAACCTAGATAACGTCGACGGCTCAATGGCGTAGATTCCTACCTGGTCGTTCTGGCAGGTGGGGTAACAATTTGCAGGGTTTGTCAGCATGGCGGCGGTGGCTACCTTTTGCAGTTTGGTTCTCCTGCCTCATCTTCGTCACGTCGATGTGGCCTCTAGTGCTGAAGTGAGGCATGTGAAAAATAGAGACTTGTCTCTTGGATATGCAACTAGGGCTGCACATGAGTCGAGTTCGAGCGAGTTGAACTTGGCTCAGCTCAACTCATATTAATATTTGAGCGAGTCCAAATTGGGTGAAGCTCAAGATCGAGCTATAGAACATGACTCTTACTCAGCTTGTAACGATCTCGATCTAGTTTCGAGCTAAATGAGACAATAAAAAATATAATCGGTGTTGGTTATTCCCACTAGGTAAGGCACAACACCACGCAAAAAAGCATCAAAAAATATTGTTCCAATCAAAACGATGATAATATAGATTTATGAGTAGTTTGACTTATTTTCTCACAATATAGCCGAGCATGTACCATATTAGTGAAGCATAACATATATAAATTACAATGTTTTCATTTATTATATGGCATGATCATTTAATATAATGACATCATGCCGAGTTATCGAGCTAAAATCAAGCGAGCTATTGGCACAAGATCAGCTCATTTCTGGATCGAGCTACATATATAGTGTTTGTATTCACCTCGTTTCTTTTCGACTTGATCTCGAGCCGAGCCAAAAAAAAAACAAGTCGATCTCGAGTAGCTCACGAGCCTCGAGCTTTTTCTTGCAGCCCTATATGCAACTCTGTCGGCAGCCCTGGCTTCCTCTCTTGGGCATTAGTCTGGCAGGATGGTGGTCTTGATGACTTCCCATCCATGATTAATAATGACATACTAGCTCTGGCGATGAAGTGGCATGTGGCATCGGAGCATCGACTTCTTCAGGTGGAAGAAGATGGTTGCCCTAGGTGCTTTAATGCAATTTCTTTATTTTTAGGGGTGTTTGTATTAATAGTTTCGTTAATAGAACATAGTACGTTTCCGGCAAAAAAATGTTACGATGGATGGTTATACTCCCAGCCGACCCGGATGAAATTACATGTTTAACAATTTGTATGTTTGGTAAATTATTACAGATTATCTGTTTTGATGGGAGACGACTTGAAGGTATAGTGGTAACTGGTCAAATTAAATCTCCACAACTCGGTTAGTGTGTGTGTGCTCTGATCTATATGTGCGTGCGACCGTGTGTGCGCGCGCTCATTTCGTACTAGGTGTCCAAACTCCGGAGAGTGTGTGCGTGTATTCTGGTCCCGATGTGTGTGATAGCGTTTATATCGTACGAACATCACCAGATACCCTGCACGCAAGTATGAACATCACCAGATAGCATGTGTACGAGTACAATGAAAAGAAGAATATAATAGGCCGACTTCCACCTACAAGCTAGACAAAAAAGATGTCACGCTCTGAGGCAAACTACGATGTCCAAGCAGTCGGCAACGACAAGAAATGGCGTCTTAGAAATCAAAGGACCATGTCCAACTAATTGGACAATCCCACCACATGCGGATGACCATGTCCAACTAATTGGACAACCCCACGACATGAGAATGCGACCAAAACTGTTATTCCACACATAGAAAATTCAGCTTTTCTTGAATAATAATGATTACACCTCTCATCACCATCGTAGGATAGCAATGAAGATTTGAATACTATCAGCATTTAAGCCCGTCCCGCTCAGGCTTAGGCAACCCGTTTTCGGCCATGGCAACCACATACGGTGTGAACATCCATAACAGTTCATGTGTTGCCTCTGTGGCCCCCAACCTTGTTTTTTCTCTTGAACTGTTTAAAAACATAGTAAAACAGGCTTTTCTCATTGTACTGTATATCATTTGTATGAAATGAATTAAGTTTACATTTATTTAGTACCAATGAAAAAATGGCAAATCATAAGCCCATAAGTAAGTTCCCTTGTTTGTACTTTTGGAATATAGTTGTGCTGCATGCATGATATGCAGAGAGATGCAAGCCAGTTTTAGTTTATAACAGAAGGTCGTAATCAACTTGCGCACAGATCCCTCACATAAAAAACTTGTGTACATGTTTTGGCATTTCCGTGTTAATGAAAAACAATAAACATGACATGTTTAGTGATCATAGTTTAGGTATCATAATAATATAGCGATTGTACTCCATATAAAAATATCTACTCTTATCGATATGAGTTTGTGTATCATGTTAATAATAATGGTTGTACTCCATATAAATATATCTACCTATTTCCAGCAAAAAATCTACCTGTTACCCCCCCCCCCCCCCCCCTCGTTTTAGAAGGCCTAAGTCTGTTTTCATCAATTTCCGAGTATAAGCCCACATTGCCGCATAGTGTTAATGCCCTCATTCCATAGATATGCTTGTGTATACCTCGTCGTGGTAGGCTGAATTGGCGGGGCTTTCCAAAAAGGTAGATTTTTTGCCCTCATTCTATTAGACAATTTGAATCCATGGAATTAATCCGTTGCCGGCCGGCCCAATTTAGGAAGATTAGTTGAGTTTTATACGAAGGTAAGATTTCTATTTGGCAATCTGAACTCAAGTTTTGGAGAAACTTTACCTATGTACAAGAAATTCGGGAGTTGGGTCTTCTAGAAGGAAGGGGGGGGGGGGGGTAGGATAAACCTAGCTTGCCAGGCTTGTCAGGACTACGACTACAAGATTATTGCTACAAAAATTAACGATTATATGCATATTATATTGCATGGCTACCAATCAAGTGACCACATTAGTTTGTACTATGATTTTCCATCCATCATTACTTTCATTACAAAGTTTATTAGAGAGAAGTTACAATGCTACACAAAATTTGGATGTAACATGCCGCCTTTTGTTCTAGGCCACCTACTTTAACAACATAAGTAATTGATTATATATCTCAACAATGCAAACAACACACATATATATACACATGTATAAGAAACTAGTGAATTTTAAGACTACTCATAAATTCTAAAGATAAGAACTTTCACACTAATTAGAAAATTAGGAACATCCCATGTTTATTTGAGAACCAACATGTGGTTAGTATGGTTCTACTCCCAGCATAATAGAGATCTAACAGCAGCTCTAACACTTTGTGTGTCTTGTAAGTTTTAATGGATTATCTTTTCAGTGGGAGACCATTGGGAGGCACCAATGGTAATAGGGGCGGACCAAGTATAAAATCGACCCAGTGTCCACATATAGTTGAGATATGTAAATGTAAATCAATAATCAGTATAATGGTCACACACTTACAAGTGACACTGTGCATAACAATGACACATTTTACAATATAATATAGTTAGATAGAGGGGTAGAAGTGAAAATGCTTACCAAAATAAGAAATTGCACTTGAAATATTAAAAGATCATAGAATATTAAACAACAAAGAACCAAAGCTTTGAAAACCATAAAGGAGACGATCGGCAACTGCAAAAATGCAAATTTATGTCTCGATTAATGAAATCTTTTAACCATTCCGTAAAACTTGAGAGTTTCCATTTAAGATGGCTTTCTATGCTCTACACCTGCACCTTGGTAGTAAATATTTCAATTGGTAACAATATCACACCAAAATAATTTGGACCTATAGTTTCCACCACTTTTCCTTTGAACCAAAGGAGCCTTGAGAACCAAAGGAGTTATGAGTAGTAAGAACTAGGAATATGGATCATATGGCAAGCATCCATGGTCAGCTAAGGCAACTGGGGTAGTCTACAATTCATCATCATTCCCACTTTTCTAGCAACCTAATTAGCAAGAGATGCCAACTTGGGCGACAACAACATGATTTGGGCAACGACAACATGACAATCTTGGCAAAGAGAATTTATGCAATGATTGAGGCCGAATTGATCGACCATGGTATAGTAAAGGCGACCAATCGCTTGCCATTGGGCCACATAGTTGCATCGGTTGGTCATGCGCCTTTTGCTAGCTGGGATGCATGTCTCTTTGGTGTCCAGGACTAATATGGATGTCAAGATTAATATGCCTGAAATGCTTAGGATCTCACTTCGGCAAGCCCCCTTTGACATCTTTACCGAGAACCACCTAAGGATCTGTGTCCTAGTAGTATGTTCTCATGTCGATTTAGTTGCTAGTATTCTAAATGGTACTTCCTGGAGGCCATGCATGCCCCTCATTATAAAGGCTGATGCCTCCTACTTATTTGCTTCTATATTTGCTCAATCTGATATGTACATTCAAATTTATTTCTCCATAGTTCTCTGGCATTTGCGTATCAGCCAATTAATTCTTTCTTAGCAAAAAGAAAAAAATATTTTGGAAAATCCTTAGCAGACTTGAAGGAAATATAGCAACGTGACACACGGCCTTGCTTAGTATTTCAGCGTGTGGTCTATGAATTAGCAAACCAAACCCTATATTCTCAAGGACATTTGCTTCATTATGCTTCCCATGAATGTAATCTGACAACATCATCTAGTTAAACGCAATTAAAAAAACCAAGTACTATCATCCTATGCACGATGTTGATGTACCATGCATATTTTTGTAAGAAATAATTAATGCCGTATTTGTTTATTAGTCTATAAGTATTACATTCTAATATTTTTCTCTTAGTATGAACTATGTATATCCTAAAATCCCGTATTATTTAAACGCAATTTCAGAAGAACAAAAATGCCACACTTATAATCAAAATTTCCCCTCCAAATGTGTTTTTCTGAAAAATCTTGAAATGTCAATATTTTTTTTCAAAAGGAGGATATACCTCCGGCCTCTGCATCTGGACGATGCATGCAACCATTTTATTAATTATTCACAAGGAGCATACAAAGTAATATATCAGTAAGCCTAAAGCCACCATCTAGGCAACAATTGTTGCTACTCCTATCCCCTTGATGAAAGGGTACCGAATGTCCGAGCCAAATACCAAACAGACATCGTACCAAAGCCTAACATCTAAAGATGGATGCCCTAACCCAGCCACATACCAAGACTGGGTCACACACCGGACCGACGCACTCTCAGAGTCTGCTGCCGCCATCTTCCACCGGTCCATATTCAGAGCAGGAACTGATGCATCAACCTTGTCTGGCCTGCCGTCGACGCCACCATGACGCCAGGCAACGCCATCATTCTCCACGTATCCGTTCACACGTGCCCGTTGCCGAACCTCCGCATCGCCATCCCGTCGGGATCCGCCATCGGCCTTGCGGTAGCTGTAACACTGCTCCTCCTCTTGTCCCCTCAAGACAACACTTGCTCCAAAACGATGCCCCCAGGAGGGACAACAACATAGAAGATGTCATCATCGTCCGATCCGGTAGACCCAGATCTAGGGTTTCCGTCGGAACATCACGAGATGGGTGACACAACCTGCAACAACGATGCCTTGAGAAGGAAACGGTGTCACAGACGCCACCATCGTCCGCCATGACCGTAATCGACGTGATTTCACCGGAAGTCGCCCCCCCCGATCTCGCAGTTGACTGGAACCGCACGGAGCCTCGCCGTGAAGATGAAAGCCGCCGTTGGCACGCCGGCAAGGATCCTTCAACTTCCCCTCACGGGTCCCTCCACGCGCAGCCAGTTGGAAAAAACCACGCCGGGGCGGACCTCGACGGGATGCCAGATCCGCGGCTTCCGTCGCCACCCATCTCCAGGCGCAGACTCCACCGAGAGGAAGAGCACCATGCTGGACATGGATCTGGCCACCGCCACACAGGCAAGGGGCGCCACCCTACCCGCTGCTTGCGGATCCAACGCTGGAGTTGCCCTTGCCGCCTCCGGGAGATCTCGCAGCACACCACCTGCCCTAGTGCTTTGGCGTCGGGCTTGCCGCTACAACGGACTTGGCGGCGGCAATGGCAGCAGGAGAGGAGACGGGAGGGACCTGGCGGTGCTAGGGTTTGGGGCCCATGGCGCCGCCCAGGGAAGGCGACGCGAGGAGGCGACCTGATGGACTATGTCTTTACCAAATTTGTGCTCCTCGGGAATTTTAGCCTTGAGAAGGGAACGGTGTCACAGACGCCGCCATCGTCCGCCATGATCGTAATCGGTATGATTTTGACCGGAAATCGTGGCCCCCCGATCTCGCAACTAATTGGAACCGTACGGGGCCTCGCCGTGAAGATGAAGCCACCCCTCACCGGTCTCTCCACGCGCCGCCGGTTGGGAAAAACCACGCTGGGGTGGACCTGGATGGGACGACGGATCCGCGGCTTCTGTCACCTCCCATATCTCCAGGCACATAGTCCACCAAGAGGAAGAGCACCATGCTGGCCATGGACCCGGCCGTCGCCGCACAGGCATGGGGCGCTGCCCTACCTACTGCTCGCGGATCCAACACCGGAGTCGCCCATGCCGCCTCCGGGAGATCTCGCAACACACGACCCGCCCTAGCGCTTTGGCGTCGGGCCCTCCACCATCGCGGACTTTGTCGGCGGCAGCGGCGGCAGGCGAGGAGACAGGAGGGACCTGGCGGCGCTAGGGTTTGGGGCCCCTGGCGTCGCCCAGGGGAGGCTATGCGAGGAGGCGACATGATGGCCTATGTCTTTACCAAATTTGTATTCCTCGGGAATTTCAGATTGAAATGTCAATTTTTATATTATAATCAACAATGGTGGCCCGTCAATTTGAAGCTCTGCAACTCTGGTGAGTGTGCGTGTGTACTCCTGTCTGTATGCGCGCGTGTGTTTATGTCAGCACTAGGTGTTCGCAACTTAGATGAGTGTGTGCTTTTACTCTGTCCAATAAGGTACATTACTCTGCTAGGATGAGCAAGCAATATAAGTTTTATCCCACGGTTGATCCCATGGTATTATGGACTTGTCTTGGTATGGTTTTTCCTTTGTAGTTTATTCCTCATAAGGCATCGCTTAATTTAGCTAGTAACATAACGCATTACAAGACTAATTTGCTTACGTGCCATGTGGTTAACGAGAAGAGAGGTGTTTAAAATAACATAATATGTTATTATAATATAACGCTACCCAAATCAAAATAAGTCTACAATCTAATAAATATAATCATCTATGAAGTGTTATACTACTGCTAAGTTATTTTGCACTATCAAGATAATATCATAGACTGATGATATATTCATGACACGAGTCTAGTGCTCGTCAATCGCATCGGTGTGCTCGTCGCTCAGCACCATCGCCGCTCACTAAGCTCGTAGCACATGCAGTTATCGCTAGTATGCCGTAGCCATAGCCGCAGTTGCTCCACTCGTCCTCGCTACTGCCGTTCAGTACCTGCCGCCTCACGCAATACTTACGTGTTACACACTGAATACATGCACGCTAGGCACTTGTTTGAGTTTGATCATGTAAATGATTAGGAGTTTAGGATACTACTACTGCTCGTCCAGTGACCACCAATGGAATGAACAGAACACTACTACCGCCATGCAAGATGAAGTGCATCGAAAAAATTCAGGGCAAAGCATATCTCTTGACTTGAAAGGTTTTTTTTCTTTTCAAAATGGATGCAAAGATTGCCTCATCTATTAATTAAGCAGAAAATAATTGCCCAATTAGTTACGGAAAACCGGACAAAAACCGAAACAACAAAGGCCAAGCCCACCCCAAAGACTAATACACACAGGGCAAAGCCCACCCACGATCAACACCGATGACAACCACGTCGCCACACGACACAATGTCCATGCCTTCGAAGCTGCAAATCTCTCAGGGCCGCCGCCTCAACATCCACTGCTCCGCTGCACCCTGCGCACTCAACCGACACCGCCTTCTGGGGTCGCCGCCCTGACATGCCGCCGCTCATCCTCGAGCAGCAACGTCGCACGATGCAACTACCCGCAGCCCACGCTGCTTAGGATAGCCGCACGCAGACCACAAACCCCGCACCAAATCCGGGGCCGCCGCCCCGACATACCTCCGCTCGCCCTCGAGTAGCAATGCTGCACAATATAGCTACCCGTAGCCCATGCTGCACAGGACAACTGCACGCGGACCACGAACGCCGCACCACATCCGGGGCCGCCGCTCCGACGTAAAGTCAGCCTGCCTCCTCTGGGGCGCATCGACCGGGCTGACACCCCCACCGCCCAAGCGGGACAAGAATGCCACCCAACCAATGTCGAGCAAGAGCCCAATCTCATAGAGCTGCCACTCGCATTGTTCCTGAGATCGTCATCTCGACGCACAGACAGAAACCATCTGGAACCGCCGCCCCGACATCCACTGTCCCCGACTTGAGAGGATATTGTTCATTCGAACAAAGTCAAAGTTTTCATGCTGCGAGTTTGGTGTACATGAGGCCATAATGTATGAAACGTCTCAGCTCACTGCTGGAACTCCGGCTGCATCTGCTAAGTCTTACCACGACGCGGACACGATGCGCAAGCCAATTTCCGTTAGTGCGCCACGATCCTGCATCCCACCCCACCTGTCAGAGGTGACCAATTGGGGACGATGATACAGCTAGATTGTCGGCAAGGCATGAAAAAGATGGTCACATTATAATTTTACTCATGAATTAAGGGATTTATTTCCTAGACTTTCAATTTTGCCCCTAAAGGCTTGTTCGTTTAATCTCCCTCAAACCCAATGCAACCGAGCAAGACCTAAAGGGCTCGTTACTGCTCAGACCTAAATGGCAACTAATACTAGTATTAGATTCAAAAAAAAAACTAATACTAGTACTGGCTATGGGAGCAGTATATATCTATTAAACCGTTCGACTGATAGGAATGAATTAACGGTCTATGTTTAGGCGGTGTTGGGTTCTCTAGTCTTAGGACCTTTTCTAATTCCTAGGATTTAAAAAAAAAACTCTTAAGGAGGTGCTTGTAAGGACTTTTAGCAAAAAGTCCTAAAAAAATCTCACCCTGTTTGGTTTGCTAGGGATTTTTTCTAGTCCCAACACAAAAAAGTCTCTAGAACCAAACACCCCCTTAGTTAGGGGGTACTATTCAAGAATTAATATCTTCAGACAACCTACATACAAGTCCGATGGGAAGACCTGTGAACATATCCAGACAGCCCACGTATCAGGACAATGGCAAGAAAACTATGAATACAAAGCAGGGACATTCACCTGCCAAACAACCCACCTGACAAACAACGACGTCACCCACGAGAAAAAGAACAAATTTCAAGTAGTCGGCACTGAAAAAAGACGTCCTCAAAATTGATCGACCATGTTCAACCAACTAGACACTGCCACCATATGCGGATGCAACCACAAATATTATCCCACAAATAAAAAATTCAGATATTTCCAAATAATAATGATTGCACCTCTCGTCTCCATTGTAGTAATAATGAAAGCCAACTGTTATCCTCATTTATGCGAGGGAACGACATATGGTGTGCCCACCTAGAAAAGTTTCTTCCTTTCCTCTGTGACCTTACGTGCGTCCGCTTAAGAAAATTAGTAAAACACTCTTTTTGTGGTATTTTCCATTATATCATCTGTATGAAAAGAATAAAATTTAGATATACTTAATACTGAAGGTAACAAAGAGAGTATAGTTGCTTATACTATTTTCATAATACACACAAGCGATCAACAAAAACTCTTGGAGCTTGAAAACCAGAAGCCACCAAGCTGCACTAATCCTGAAAGATTGCCGCATGATGTCAATGTGAGACTAATATCGTCCCTCATCTTGCTCTCCAACGGCCAAACAAAATGGTCCATGCAAATCTTTTAGGGTGGTTAAATAAATGGTTCATGCAAAGCTTTTAGGGCCGATAAATAAATGATCCATGCTAGGCTTTTGAGCAACCTCCATTGCACCAAAGAAATTGATATTTCCCGAAGTTCCTGCAAGGCAGCCATATGTATTTTGTAACAGGTTAGTAACTGGCCCACCTTATACTTATATTTACTATTGGAAGCACCTTTTTAGCCACCACGTTAATTTTGTACAACCCATGGATGTCTTGCAAAAAACAAATCCACTTGATGAGCCTTGGTCGTGTGTCAAGGGAAGTCCTGAGGAGGCTCATACCAAGATCCGGTGGCATACTAATTAGAAGCATCTTCCAAGAGGTTATAAAAAATTACCTTAATTTCGAGACAACACATTACTTTTAGAAATCCATTGAATTTTAAAGTAAATCCATGTAGGCAATTCAGATTTACAATGGAAATCATATATGCTGTAAGATTCCTCACAATTCATGACTCCAGTTTGTCTCTTCTCTTGAAAATAACTCTGTACAATCCATGGATTGTTGCTAGAAAAGTTCCGATTGATGAGCATTGGTAATGCATCAAGGGAACTGCCGACGAGGCTCACGACATAAGCCAAAGTACTACCTGGATGAGCTCCTCCTACGCATCAATCCCCTGCATATGGTATTATCCAGATGTAGGCAACGCCCATGGCATCACTAAGGATTATGGTTTACATATATACCACTTCTTCCGTGCTTAAAGGAAATTTTGGTTGAAGTCAAACAGCGCAAAGTTTGGCTACTTCTATAGAAAAAGTCAACAACTACAATACCAAAAGGACTAGTATAATTAAATACATAACAAGATATAGATGTATATTATGTGTACTAGCTGTTGATGGTTTTTCTACGAACTTATCAAAATTTTCACAGTTTAACTAAGGACAATATATAGTGTTACTATTCATCACCCAGTGTGCATAATACATTATTCTTCACCCGAGCTAATATTACAATCGCTTCATAAATAAATTACGTTTGGAATACAAATAGTTATATTCATATTGATTCACTACGTAAAATTTTGTATAGGAAAATAAAAAAATAGGTTATAAAAACAGAAATATCGCATTTTATGTATGTTTTACACTATGTTTTTACGTTCGTAATTTTAGGTAACATAAAATATTTTTACGACGAGTACATATTTTCTTATGTTCTCTTTTTATGTATGAAATAAGAAAAAATTTACGAAACGTAAAAATACGGTGAATTGACATCAAAATAAAGAGGGGGTGAAGAATAACTATTCCTCACCCGGGGTGACGAATAACGCGACCCTATATATATATATATATATATATATATATATATATATATATATATGGATTTGTTCACGCGCGGTGGAGTAATGGGCAAATGAAAATCGATTTGCTGTCATATGGTTTTGTTCCACGTAGTGGCATTTGTGTTGAATGCATGGGTAGGTGAGCTTATATATATATATCCTTACAGTATGAGATTATTGAGTAGTTGCAGGGAGCATCTACAGTAGCCCCCACCCCCCACACCCCAAGTTGTCTGGGTCGTTCCACACACAACCTTGACTCTTCTAGATAGCTTCAATGTGCATTTTTTGGTCGCCCTGACTGGCACAACCCCCTCCTCTCCTGTCCGGCGTCACAGCCCAGCCCAACCAGTTCGTAAATCACCTGGCAAGTTCTTCGGAGCCGTGCACATCCCACCACTCAGCAAAAGTGGTGTCAAATGCATGCAAGCAGCAGCCATGCACGAGCTGGCAAGGGTGGCAAAAATGGCTTGGCCATCATGCTAATTAAGCTCGACCTGCCAACGGATGAGTAGAAAGAGAAATTCCCTCGGAAGAAAGAGTGGGAAGCGAAACTGAACCAAAGAAGGATTGGTTACTACCGGAGGGTGTGGTTCACACTTCCACGGGGTACACACTGAAGGAATTGTACGAGTATATCAGAATACTTTTTTTCTTGCGGGTAAGAATAGATAGCTTCAATGTGTATTTTCTTTGTGCTAAAGATGTGTGCAAGTGATTCTCATGCACTGTTATTATCATAATATAATGGCCGAGTTTAGACATGTGAATCTAACTAGTTTACTTGTGTCACCGTAAGATAATTCATCATACTCATGAAATAATATCTTCAGATAGCCGACATAGAAGTCCGCATGGCCCACGTATAATGCAATGGCAAGAAGGCTTTGAATACAAAGCGACGACGTCCACCAACAAGACAGCCTAATCATCAACCTGACAAACAACAACATCTAAGTAGTTGGCAATAGTAAAAACCACGTCCTCAGGAGTGGTCGACCTCATCTAATCAACTGGATACTGCCATCAAATGTGGATGCAAGTAGCAATATTATTCCACCCATAGAAAATCCAATATATTTTCGAATAATAATGATTACACCTCTCATCACCATCTTGCTTTAACAACAAAGATCTGTTTGCTATCCACATTTATGCTCATCCGGCTCAGGCGCAGCCAACTCGCTTTCGGCCATGGTAACCACATACGGTGGACCCATCAGATCAATTCCATCCTTCCTGCGGCTACCTGCCTTCAAATATATGGTTCTACGTGTTTTGCCTTGAACCTCTTAAAAAGTACTCCCTCTGTTCATTATTATAAAACGTTTTGAATACTTTAGTTTTAGTATGGACTTCATACGGAATGTGAGTGAACAAATACACTAAAACTTGTCCATGTATATCCGATTCAGAAAAAAGTTAGAACATCTTATAATAGTAAATAGAGGAAGTAGTGAAATAGAATTTTCTTGTTGTATAATCCAGAAATGGAACACGTTCACATATTTTTAATGTTGACTCTAACAAAAGATACATCATATGCTACTAAGTATGTATTTTTTTGGGTAGAGAAATCTACATAGTTGTTAATACTCTTTTTTTGCAATGTACATGAGCGGTCAACACAAACTCTCGCAGCATGAAGACTAGCAACCTCCAAGTTCCACTCATCTTGAAAGATTGCCGCATGATGCCAATGTGATACTAATACCGTCCCTCATCTTCCTCTCCAACGTCCAAATAAAATGGTCCATGCAAAGATTTTAGGGCAGTTATATAACTGGTACGAACTAGCCTTTTGAGCAGCCTCCGCCGCACCAAATAAGTTGCTATTTCCCAAAGTTCTTGCAAGGCAAACCTATATGTATTTTGTAACACAATAGTAGCTAGCCCAACTTAGAATATATTGTCTAACTTGAAGCACCTTTTGAGACAATACGCTAAATCTGAACCATTGAATCTAAGAGTAAATCTATATTGATGGTTCAGTTTTACCATGGAAATCACATACCAATGTAACAGTCCTAGCAAATCAAATGTCCTATCTGAAACAAACACACTCAACGATCCTTAGTTTTGTACCAAGTGAACTGTTGAGGAGGCTCACACTTAGAGTCAGTGGCATCTGTTTGGAAGCCCCTTTCGAGGCACCACATTAATTTTTAAATATGAATGAGACCTAATCCATTGAATCTGAAATTAATCTGCATAGATTGTTTAGACTGACGATAGGAATCATATACCATTGTAAGAGACCTAGCAATTCATACCTCCTATCCAATTCGTATTCTCTTAAAATGATTCATAGAACCCACCTATGTGTTGCAAAAAAGTTTTGCTCGATGAGCATTGGTTGTGCATCAAGGGAAGTGCCGAAGTGGCTCACGGCTAGAGTGGCTGGTGTACTAACTAGAAGCACCTTCCATCTATTCTACAATCGGTTGAAGAATAGACAATTTTGAACTGCAAAGAACCCTCCAGGTGGGTCAGTACTTTTTTGGCATGACAATTTTCAAACTATTTGTCAGAATAACACAAATAGTACACAATTGGAAATATATCGATTATTTGCATTCTTTTCTATGTCGAACACTATTCTAGATTTGTTACGGTTTAAGAGCATTTTAAAAACCAGGCGACACCCATCGAGTGGAATAGAACTTATTTTCACTGAACCGAGACACATGAACTGTGCGAGGGAATTATTTGTACTACGACGGTCAAGTGTGGCTCACTAAGCCGCACAGATGAACTGCATGATATGCACATCTGAATTGTGATGGCTGGGGTGCGTTCAGATGACTCTCATTCCCCTCCCATATGAAAGTGAACTTCATTAGGAAAAAGCAACTTGCTTGGAGAAATTTTACCATTTTGTAATATTTTGTCAGCCTCTCCAATAACGAGTGAACTTCTCGACTACCCTGCATTTTGGCGGTTCTTCTTATGTACATTTTTCAAAGCTGCGTGTAACACGAGGTTTGGACTATGAGGGACATGAGTGGTGAGCTTCACGGGTTTTCCTAACTATTTCTTCTTATAGAGTGAACCGCCAAACTTGGTAGAATGAACTACACTTTTCAATAATTACATAAGGGACCATGATATTTTATAGAACATCCCCCCACACACAAAAAATGTGGTGGGACGAGAGTAGTGTGGAATACAACCACCCTAACCTTTTTGGCATAGGTCACATGATGTTTGCTCGTAACGTGTTTTTCATGTGCATGTGACTGTACCGCGGGGATATTTATCAATACATGGTAAATAAATAAATCGTTCAAAACACTACATCTTGATATTTATGTTTGAATTCTTGGAGTAAATATTTGTGAATATTATAATTCATGTTAAGTAGGGTTTGCACAACATGTATTAAGCGATAATGACTTCCCTTTATTCATATATAGAGACACATATATACATATACCCTTACATTTGTACTTTACTCAAGTTCACCTTAAGCCCATTCTTCATTTGTAGAAGACATGACAACTTCGTGTCGATGGCTTGTCCATTAACCATTTTCACATCAAAGTTACACACGATAGCAGCGATGATGATCTTCATCTGCATGATTGCAATGTCCTTGCCAAGGCACAACCTTGCCCCTGAGTTAAATGCTGGGAACTTGTTCGAGGGTACGTATCGCAGTTGACGTCCATCATTAGAGAGCCACCTCTCAGGTCTATACTCCAGACAGTCGGACCCCCAAACAGACTCCATTCTACCGACGGAGTAGATAGAGACGAGGATGATGTCCTGGGCACAAACAACATGGCCACTCGGCATCACATCAGTGGATACCACCGACCTGCGCTCGATAGGGATCGGCGGGTACAACCTGAGTGTCTCCAACAAGGTGGCTTGCAGGTAGACTAGGGGTCTAACCTCTTCTGGCTCAAATGTCATCATCGTGACAGCGCCAGCAATGGCTGCTTTGCGGGACATGATGGGTGCTAGTTCGTTGCGAATGCTTGACACGATGTGCGGGTTCTTGGCGAGGTTGTAGACAACCCATGGCAAGGTAGTGCCAATCGTGTCCCTCCCAGCGATCATATATGTAATGAGTGTTGCCTGTAGTAAATCATCATTGTAGTTCTTGTCATTGACATAGTTAGACAAAACATCAATGTGTACTTCTTGACCAATAATATGGCCCTTCTTCCTCCTCTCCGTGATCATGTCCATGATGAAGCCGCGAAGAACCGCTTGCGCGGCGGCGAGCTTCCTCTCCGGACCGATGTTCAGGCGCCTCATCACCTTCCAAAAAAATGCCGGCACAATGTGACGGACAAAGCCCACCTCCATGACCGTGTCCATCGCGTTCGCGACGTGTACCGACGGCATGTCGAGGGACAGATAAGCGGGGTCCATGCTGAAGATGGTTGTGGCATACAGGTCGAACACAAGCCTCATCAACATATCATTCATGTCAACATGAGTATTGGTTCTCACCATGTGGTCCATGAAGGGTAGGAGACTCTTCTCCACCTTGTCGTGACAACACTTAGTCATCAACCCAACCAACAGCGGGTTGCTCAACACACTCTGGTAGTTGGCACGCTCCCGTCGGGATGACTCGCCATCTGCGCTGAAGAGAGAGCCTCTCGTCATGTCAAAGATTTCGGCATAATCTTCGCCCTTGGGATAGTTTGTATGGTTCGAGCTAAAGATGTATTGGATATTTGTTGGGTCGCAGGTTATGAACATCCGTATGCTGGCTATGGCAACCTTTAGGCTGTGACCAGATGGTGTGAGGAGGTCAAAGGAGATGTAGTGATGCAATCTGTGTAGGTTGACGACCATGGAAGGGAGGATGCCTACTACTGGCCAGCTCACGGGCAACAATGGGTTCTTACTAGACTTTATGTAGTATAAACCTACAATAACTACATGTACCACAACTATGGAGATGACTAGTTCTGGCAGGAACGAGAATGCCATTCTTGGAAGAGATGTGTGATGTATGTATGGAGATGTAGTGAGATGCAAGCCGAGATCTCTATTTATAGAAGAAGCTAGTACAAAACTTGTGTGCACATATGGAAACTCCTGTCGTTTTCTTGTGAAAGAAAAATAATAAATGTGGCAGGTTTGGTGATCACAAGCTGTTACCGCATTAATTATAAGGATTGCACGTACTACTCCATATGAAATATCCACCTACTACTACTAGGATAATAGGTAACGCTTACAGAATTGTCTGCGATGGCGTTGTGGCTCGTTGGTGTAGATTCATGTAGCTCGTGAGGTTAAGATTTGCAGGGTTTGTCGGGTCGTTGAAGGTGGCTGCTTCCCTTTTGTAGTTTGATCCTCCTACCTCATCTCTATCACGTCGGTACAACCTCTAGTGTCGGCGTGAGGTCTGTGAAAAATAATGAAAGTTTGACTTTTGGATCTGTGGCTCTTCCGCTTGTGACAACTTTCTCTCCTACGCGTTATAGTCCGGCAAGATCGTGGTTTTGATTACTTCTTGTCCGCAGTCAACATTGGTATACTAGCTATAATGATAAAGCGGCACGCGGCGGCGAGCCATCGACCCGTCTAGGTGGAATAAGGTCGGACCCTTGAAACTTCGAAGTAATTTTTTAAATTTTCTAGAGGTATTTATATTGCTAATTTGGTTAATAGACCTACATGTTCTTTTCACAAAAAAGGTTAGGATGGTGGACATATTCCCAACCGACCACATATGAAACTTCAGTTTTAACACTTTATTTGTCTGCTAAATTACTATGAATTATCGGTGGTAACTCATCAATTCGAAAGTCGACAACTCTGGTGAGTTGTGCATGTACTCCCATCTATGTGTGTGCTCGAGTGTTTATATTGTACACGTGTCCGTAACTCCGGTGAGTGGGTGTGTGTACTCCGGTAGTTTATATCGTCTCAAGAGGTAATATATCTAGACTAGGGGGAGGCGTTTTGGCTCCCAGGTGCATTTGCACCTGGATGAATAGTAAAATAAAAAAATAGTAATTTTTTTAAATCTGATTTTTTTGTAGATGTTTGAGTTAATGTCGTAAGCATGCTCGACAAATTTCATGCGAAACGGAGCAACAATGTTTCATCGGTGAAAAAAAAATTGGGTGTGACATTTTGGGGTAACAATTGATGTTTAATCTGTTTTCTTTTTGCACAGGCCAAACTACTTAACATTTTTGCCTAAAAATTTCAGGGTAGTATTTGAATGTGTCAAAGAATACATAAATTTTTTGTTAGATTTCTGTGACATTACAAAATTCATTTTCCACGGGCAGGATCACGTGCTCCCAGAAGCCGAATTGCATTTCCGGACAGCCCACACACTAATTCGATGAAAAGACTCATGACCATCTCTAGATGGCCCACGTACTACAAGGACAATGGCATGAGGATTATATATAAATACAAAGTGACAACGTCCATGTCGGGTGGTAGGTGCGACATATGCCAACGGGTGGCTTATTATTGTGGGAGCTAGTTAAACATCGCTGGTGCCTGGAAACGGGATGAGGCGAAGACATGCACGCCGGCGAATCTTACCCAGCTTCGGGGCTCTCCGTGGAGATAACACCCCTACTGCTGCTCTGGGGGTCTCCGCATGATCACTCGATGAACAAGTAGCTACACGGTGCTCCTTGAGCTGTTTGGCAAGAGGAGGAAGAAGGGCTCTGCTTGCTCTCTTCTCCTCCCTACGTGGTGTCTAAAACTAGCAGGGATCAACCCTTTGCATGGGTGTTCCGGGGGGTTTATATAGGCCTACCCCCCGGGGGTACAACGTTAATCTGGCTGGGCCCGGGGCCCAGCCGTCTGTGTCTACGCTCTCCGGCTTCTGTGCCGGCTGCTGGGGCCCGCCGGCTAGTGGGTCCCATCGGCTGCCGGCCCCTTCGTCGACAGGCAGGCCCCACTGTCCAGGGCCTTGTCGGTGGCTGATTACTGTTGCTCAATCTTGGTGACGAGGGCTTCGCCGAGGTAAGCGTGGCTACAGTGCTGCCGTCCGGCGGGTGACCACTATAGCCTCACCGCGTCTTGTCTCCTTAATGGGGCGTCTCCTTCGAGGGGGTGGCAAGCCGGCTGGAGAGAGCCGGCTCCGTCTTGGGCCGACTGGGGGAGGCCGGGCCGCCTTCGGGTGTCTCTCTGCCCGAAGGGGCCCACCGCCCGTGGGCCGTACTGGTAGCCCGTCGTGGATGACATCAGGGTCAACGTGGCAACAGTGCTGCGCCGGACGGGTCATGGCCACCCGTACGGCGCACTGTGCCAGGCGCGTTCCGGGATTCGGGGGTGGCAGGCTTCACTGTAGCCACGCCCCGTCACATCGACGTTAGGTGGATGCAGACTTTGAGGGTACGATCTTGATCGCTTTATGGGAGCCGGCTTCTTGGAGTCGGCCTTCTCGCAGCCGGCTCTTAGGAGCCGGCCCTCCCGCGGCTTTCTTCATGAGGGCTGAAGTCGGGCCGCCTTCCAATAGCCGGCCTGGGAGATAGCCGGCCAGGGGAAGGCGGCCCCATGTCTTGGATCCTTGAGAGCTGGATCGGCTCGTAATTTTTTCAGAAAGGTCAGGAGGAGCCGGCTAGGCTACCCGTGGTCACTTACTCCGACAGTAGTCCCCGAAGCTGAGCGAGCTTCGAGGCTGATAAAGGGACGAGAAGCTTGGTCAGCTTCCTATCCTGAGGGGCCGGCTTTGCTCGTGCGCGCCGTCTTCGGAAAAGCTTTATTTCTCGTAGGCGGGAACGCGGGCCACGTGGCGAGGAAATCCTGCCAACGCACGCGCGCGACTGGACGCCGCCGCAGGCCCAGGCCCGCCACTCGCAGGCCTCGGTCCGAGCGCGGATCTTCCGCGGCCCACATGGACCGCTCGCCTTCCCGCGGCGGTTTTATTCTGCCATCAAGGCACAATAATCGCGGGACGTGGGGGAGTGGGCGCAGTTGATCCTCACGTTCCCCCACGCCGCGCCTCCTCGGCTCCGCCGCGCGGTCTATAAGTAGGAGGAGGAGG